>NC_141878.1:182084672-182387702 GCF_056163025.1 Triticum urartu | reverse complement strand
TTGGCATGGATCATCCAACATGTTGAGATTGCCTTTCCCTCTCATGCTAGCCAATTTCTTTGCACCAAGTAGAGATACTACTTGTGCTTCCAAATATCCCTAAACCCAGTTTTCCCATGAGAGTCCACCATATGTACCTATGGATTGAGTAAGATCCTTCAAGTAAGTTGTCATCGGTGCAAGCAATAAAAATTTCTCTCTAAATATGTATGACTTATTAGTGCGGAGAAAATAAGCTTTATACGATCTTGTGATATGGAAGAAATAAAAGCGATGGACTGCATAATAAAGGTCCATATCACAAGTGGCAATATAAAGTGACATTCTTTTGCATTAAGATTTCGTGCATCCAACCATAAAAGCACATGACAACCTCTGCTTCCCTCTGCGAAGGGCCTATCTTTTACTTTTATCTTCTACCTTACACAAGAGTCATGGTGATCTTCACCTCTCCTTTTTACATTTTATCCTTTGGCAAGCACAATGTGTTGGAAAGATCCTGATATATATAGCTAATTGGATGTGAGTCTTCATGAACTATTATTGTTGACATTACCCTCGAGGTAAAACGTTGGGAGGCAAAACTATAAGCCCCTATCTTTCTCTATGTCTGATTAAAACTTCATACCCATAAATATTGCGCGAGTGTTACAAATTGTGAAAGACTAAAGGATGGTTGAGTATGTGGACTTGCTGAAAAGCTCTTATATTGACTCTTTCCTATGTTAAGATAAATTGCAATTGCCTCAATGACTGAGATTAGAGTTTGTTGGTTCTCAATGAAGTTGATGATTCATACTTGAAATTGTGATTGAATTGTTACTTTAGCATAAGAGATCATATGGCAATATATATAGATACATACATACATACATACATATATATATATGTTGTTGTTCTAAGAATGATCATGATGCCCTCATGTCCGTATTTTATTTTTATCGACACCTCTATCTCTAAACATGTGGACATATTTTTCGATTTCGGCTTTCGCTTCAGGACAAACGAGGTCTAAGCTTGGGGGAGTTGATACGTCCATTTTGCATCATGCTTTTATATCAATATTTATTGCATTATGGGTTGTTATTACACATTATGTCACAATACTTAGGCCTATTCTATCTTATTTTACAAGTTTTACATAAAGAGGGAGAATTCCGGCAGCTGAGATTCAGGGCTAGAAAAGGAGAAAATATTAGAGACCTATTCTGCACAACTCCAAATGTCCTGAAACTTAATAGAAGCTATTTCCAGAATATATATAAAATACTGAGTGCAAGAAGTTCCAGAGGGGGCCACACCCTGGCCACGAGGGCGGGGGCGCACCCTACCCCCCTGGGCGCGCCCCCCTGCCTCGTGGGCCCCCTGGTGGCCCTCCGATGCCCATCTTCCGCTATATGGAGTCTTTCGTTGAGGAAAAAATCATAAGCAAGCTTTCGGGACGAGACTCCGCTGCCACGAGGCGAAACCAATCTAGGGCTCAAGTGGAGCTATTCTGCCGGGGAAACTTCCCTCCAAGAGGGGGAAATCCTGACCAACATCATCACCAACGATCCTCTCATCGGGAGGGGGTCAATCTCCATCAACATCTTCACCAGCACCATCTCATCTCAAACCCTAGTTCATCTCTTGTATCCGATCTTTGTATCCCAACCTCAGATTGGTAGCAGTGGGTTGCTAGTAGTGTTGATTACTCCTTGTAGTTGATGCTAGTTGGTTTACTTGGTGGAAGATCATATGTTCAGATCCATTATGCATATTAATACCCCTCTGATTATGAACATGAATATGCTTTGTGAGTATTTACGTTTGTTCCTGAGGACATGGGAGAAGTCTTGCTATTAGTAGTCATGTGAATTTGGTATTCGTTCGACATTTTGATGAGATGTATGTTGTCATCCCTCTAGTGGTGTCATGTGAACATCGACTACATGACACTTCACCATTGTTTGGGCCTATAGGGAGGCATTGGGAAGTAATAAGTAGATGATGGGTTGCTAGAGTGACAGAAGCTTAAACCCTAGTTTATGCGTTGCTTCGTAAGGGGCTGATTTGGATCCATATGTTTCATGATATGGTTAGGTTTACCTTAATACTTCTGTTGTAGTTGCAGATGCTTGCAATGGGGGTTAATCATAAGTGGGATGCTTGTCCAATTAAGGACAGTACCCAAGCACCGGTCCACCCACATATCAGATTATCAAAGTACCGAACGCGAATCATATGATCGTGATGAAAACTAGCTTGACGATAATTCCCATGTGTCCTCGGAAGCGCTTTACATCATATAAGAGTTTGTCCAGGCTTCTACTTTGCTACAAAAAGGAGTGGGCCATCTTGTTGCACCTTGTTTACTTTTATTACTTGTTACTTGTTACCAATTACCTTATCACAAAACTATCTATTACCGATAATTTCAGTGTTTGGAGAGAATACCTTGCTGAAAACCGCTTATCATTTCCTCCTGCTCCTCGTTGGGTTCGACACTCTTACTTATCAAAAGGACTACGATAGATCCCCTATACTTGTGGTTCATCAGTTGTGCGCCTCCAGAGGTGGCCGAAGGCGCTGGCGATCGTCGTCGGGATGGCTGCCTCCCCTCGGCCACGCTCGCTCCTGAGCCGGAGGTTAAAGACGCCAGGCCAGGCGGGCCCCACCTAGTGTGACCCCACCAGTCGGAGACCGAAGGGCCTGGCCCAGCGACACGTTGGATATGTGGCGGCGCCCCCGCCGCGAAGCCGCTCTCCCCACGCGAAAGCGTATTCCTAGAAAGTGCACTTTCAATCACCGAAAGCGTATTCTTCCTCTTCTTCGACCGGAAATATGTTTTCCTCTCTGGAAAACGTATTCTCGGAAAAGGCACGTTTTGCTCAAACTACCAGGGACCTGTTTGTCGAAGTATTTTTACAAACTAGTCCCTGAGCTTTAAACGTCCGTATCTTTTTACCCGCCACTCCGAATGAGGTGATTCCAACGCTCAATTTCTCTGTTCGTCGATCCCTTTTGGATGGGACCATTTTCTTGATGTTTGCACATTCTGAAAATGCCCATTTAGCCCTTTCCCGTAAACAGCCCCCTCCGAGAGAGAACTGCTTCCGGCAACTCTTTCTGTGGTCGTTTCACACCTTTTTGTCGGAGTATTTATCAACCATAAGCAAGACAACCTATTATCATGAGCCCCGAACTTGCATGTTGACTTTGCTTGCACCTCGTGTGTCTGTAGTTGCAGTTGTTCCTTATCGTTTTCATCTGCAGTTATTCTGTTAGGATTATCATGCATGCTTATGTTTTTATGATATCTTTTTCCATGCTAATTAGAATGTTATAATTGATAATGTCATGTCACTACTCTACTTTATTTTCATGACATCATTATAAAAGGCTATGATGATTGTAATGCACTGTTGATGTGCTAGTACTTGGTAATGTCATGTTCCCTATGTTATAGTTGTGCTCTTGAGAAGTTTGACATTTTGTCCATGCATTTGTATGCTGCATGCTCATTGTTGCATTCATGTTAAGTATGTTCATGATGATGGATAAGATAATAATATGACTTAATAATAACAAAACTCCTCCGTCATCGATGGGATCGAGTCATAGTGCAACCAAATCGAACTTCTTTAGTGCAGCCACATTTTGCCTTTATGGGAAGGCCCTAATGCGATCTATTATCGTGCCTCTCGCTGGTGCCTCCAAAGAGGGAAGGTTATGGGCGCGCGCTACCCTGATTAGGTAGGTGGACATAAGCCTTGTGTGCCCGGCTTTGGATTTGAGCTCATGTCCCCGTGTGGGACCATTTTGTTTGCCACGATGGTGGCCATTTCGCCACGACAGTGACCGTTGGTGTCTTTGGTAGACACGGGGCCACCCAGGACTTAGCCCAGTGGGGAGTCGGAGTGGCCAGGAGAGTGTCATGGCAGTAGGTCGGTTTTGTCGGAACGTCGTTGGTCCACCCGAATGGGAGTGCGAGGCCATGGGTTCCGTGGTGTGGGTACAGTGTGCTACCTCTGCAGAGTGTTGATAAAGTCTATCGATAGCAACATAGTTCATAGTAGGTCACACTATTGGTTCTTGGTTGAAACGGAGGATAAACCTAAAATAATTAAGTTAATTAATGTGGTAACAAGAATGTGTTGACTTGGACTATGAGATAGTTGTGAGAAGTCACAACGATGTTTTGATATTGATCATGAGACGTGGCCTCGGTGAGTGTTGGAGACCAAGTGCTGGTCATGGTTGTGATCGCCGAAAAGATCACCGTTTGAGACCAAGTGTTGGTCATGGTTGTGATCACCGGAAAGATCAAGGTTTGCTTAGAAGTTAACCCGTTGAACCGAGTGTGGTTCCATTTGTGATTCATCATGATCACCGTTCAGTTGCGAGGCAACCCGTTGGTAAGAGAGTCTGAGGGACTCAGTGCACAAGTCTGGTTGCATTGCATGAGTAATATGTTGTTGTTTGCATTTAAAGAACCATGACAGATAGTAGTGCATAAGTTAAAATGTTATGTCTGCTATGAAGATGACCGGTAGTTTATATTCGGCATAGTATCATGATGCCATGCCATGTTTTGATTGATATGCGAAAATTATGTCATGATTGAGATGATATGCTATGTTTTACTGTTGCTATGTTAGAAGCATGTTTTAATATGCCATGTTACTGCCATGATTAGTAGATTTTATGATGTTGTTCATGTTTAGTTGATCTATATCATGCCATGATTAGTAATTGATATGAGATAGGTTGTTGCATGCGCTTGGTTCTTGCTTTGTCTTCTGCTTGTTTGGATGCTATGTAATTGGTTGTCTTGCAAGTACATTCAATGTACTGACCTAGCGTGTCATGCCAGTTTTGTAGGTCGTACCCAAATTGTTCGCCTGATCCGTCATGCTAGGCTGTAACCTTGCCAGTCCTGTGAGTTGTGGAGTCCAGCTAGAGTTGATGAGCTGCCAAACAAAGACTTCCGCCGCCATTTAAATAGATTTCCGCTGCCATTTAAATAGCCTTAGGGCTATGCCAGATAATTGTATTCATCAATGATGTAATCTTCTATACATGTATTTGATGAATATTCTTGTACCTGGAATGCTGTGTTATGGACCTATCGTGCGTCAGGCGTTATCCTGGGCTGACGTGCGAAGGACCCCTGCTCCATTCGGATCGGGGTGCCACATGACATGGTATCAGAGAAGCCAGGCTGGCATAGGTTATCCTAGTACTATATCACCGCTCCCATTAAACTGTAATGACCCTAAGTGGTTTGACCCATCCCTGGCATCCGGCATGGCCACTATTAATCCACAGGTGGCGTAGTCGGGACCGACACGTCCTCACCCTGCTGTCCCCGCCTAGTTATCCGTGGAACGAATAGCAACCATATCCTTTCTGGTCGGCCCCACAACTTTCCCTTCGCCATTAAGGGAAAGGGGCCACACCATGCGGGCATGTCCCGCATAGCTGCCTATAAAAGCCCCCTTTCCGCTAGCCGTATCGCTCACTCCTCATTCAGCCATGTCCCTGCAAAGAAGCCTAGCTAGTAACACTCCAGCCATGGCTAGCAGCTTCAAAGCTACCAAGTTTCACACCCGCACAAGTGCCGTCAACCATACTGGCTTTCCACCCCTTCTTGCTGAGATGCTCGCCAAAGCCTTTGGCTATAATGCTAGCACCGATTACCTGGTGTTCCAGTCGACACCCGTTCCTCACCTTCATCGCTATGATGCAAGAGTGCACATCGGCCCAGGTCCCGCAGTAGATGGCCAGTCATTGGTTTTCCAGGGTAGAGCCATGCTTGCCACTAATTTGGCCATTCAGGCCGCTGCTGTGGAGGTTATCCTATACCTCCGAACCAAGTTCCCGCAAGTGGCAGAGAGGAGGGAGTTCTGCTTCTTCCCCGTGGTGACAGAATCAGGAATTCAGCCTTCTCCAATATCCAAGGAGATGAACCCGCAATCGCTCACCTGGTGCAATATATCATTGCCCAGGGGATGATGCTTTCAAAGATGCTTGCCGAATTCAGAACCTTGGACAACGATGCGGTATGAGTTGTCAAGGAAGCTTATCGTGAGGCTCGTAAATTCGCATCTCAAGCTGTTCACCCAATGCCATCTGAGCCAGTGCTACCCTCTCAGCCTGTGTTGTGGCCTCGGCCAAGCATCATCCCCCTCGACAAGGCTCTTTTCCGGATCCGCCAGCAGCATCTTTTGGGATCAATTCCAGCTGCACCCCTAGCAATCGAAACCCAACCCATAGTATTGTCGGACGATGAAGATGGAGATTGGCTCAGTCTTCGTCCTCCCGGAGAGCCCCAGCAAGGCAAGTCCTCTGCATGACCTCAGTCACGCAGCAAGATGATTAGTATGTCGGTTCATCCCCGATATGAGGATAGAACCATGTATCCCTGAGTGAGTAGTTTCGTTTAGCGCGTAGAGCGCTCGTGATTTGTTGTATGCTTGCACGTAAACCGTGATGTGTTTATGTCTGCTTTCTTACTTTTGATTTTTGTGCTTGTTTTTGTTTGTCTCTCTGTCAAATAGAGATGTTTGAAAGGGTTGGCAATGTGTGCTAACAAGATCTTAATCAGTAGAGCACATACACTAAAAACAACATTGGCTCATCCCGAGTCTTTAATAAAATGCGCGCTGGTGTAGGTATATATGCCAGGATTATATAAACCCACTAGCATTAAAACACCTTAGAATGATTTGTCTGCTGTGTTTTTCATTGCATGTTTATTGCCTCTATCTGTTTGCTAGTTTAGATTATACTGCATACTGCACGCATACCCGGTTCACCCACGAGTACCTTTGGGCAGTACTCGGTGGAATGCAAAGTCACATGCCCCTTTCTATCTGTGCATACCCGGTGTGCCGGATTTTCAAATCCCGAGCCTCGTAGAGGCATTTCCATTTGGCAATTCCTCGTCTCTAATTCTTTTTCCCGATTTCATTTTTGGGGGAACACTGCCAAGTTTATTTGAACTCCGATTCTACCTTTGGCACCTACTTTTTGTGGAGCAATCCACGAAATTTTTCCCTCGTACCCCGGTGTGGTGCCGAGCTGGCGCAGCCACCTCACCTGCATATGAACCCCACCACAACCATCTTCTGTGCCTTGTGAGGCGCAGGCAAGTCGCCACCCCACTCCACCGCCTCACGCGATT
Source organism: Triticum urartu (assembly GCF_056163025.1). NCBI lineage: Eukaryota > Viridiplantae > Streptophyta > Magnoliopsida > Poales > Poaceae > Triticum > Triticum urartu. The sequence goes on along the minus strand of NC_141878.1, from coordinate 182,380,534 downwards.
ACTCCGCCGACGCAAAGCGGCAAAGGATCAAATGTGGCGGAGGACCATGTAGTGCACCATCTTCTCCTGCATCTCGAGTCACCGCACCTAGCCGCATGTTGTCCCGAGCTCGATCATTCCTGATGAGCATCAGCAGGAGGATCGACGAGCCGATGAGCATTCCTAGCAGCGCTGCGTGGAACAATCGCAGCGCCGCCAAGAACATTTCTTCGCCGAAGGAGCTCGGCTCGATCTCGTCCAAATCGAAGAGGTAGTAGAGCGGCATTGTGTTGGTGTGTTGGAGGAGAACCGCGCTGCCGTCTTTTATAGCCCAATCTTGGCATACAGTGAGCGAGGTTCAGGAGAACCTCTCATCGCTCGATCACCGGCGTCCAGGAGGCGAATCCGTGAGCAATGCTTACAAGGTGCTGGCCCGCGACGTGATTGCTTGCTGCACCGGCACTGTGCACGCCGCGCACTACGACACTAGGGTTCTCATCGCCCTAGGAGCTAGATGCGCGCAGTGCCAAGCCGCACACGGAGCAGCAACGAAGAAGAAGCAGCAAGCTGGAGGTAGAAGAAGGAGGCTGCCAGTGGGCCTTGGACCCACGTGTCAGCAGGTGAAACCACTGTTCATTGGGTGCATCCAGCATTTTTTCGGGAGTATGATCTCGAGTGCCCCTAGCGGTGGATATATCCAGGTTTGCCATATCCCTCCCCGGGTGTACCAATTATCGGTGCCCCCCATCTCGTTTGAATTTAACCAAAGGATTAAAAATTAACCCCGAGGTTTTTCCCCGGAGTGGTTATCATTTCAGTTGTGTTGTAACACTAGAAATCTCGAGGATGAGATTCTTTTTAAAGGGGGGAAGAGTTGTAACAGCCCCAAAATTGGGTTATCAATTTTTGTGTTGTTATTCCTTCCTGGCACTCATTTTTTTTAAAAATCTTCTGAGTTTGCTTGATGACTCTGATGATTCTTGTCAATTTCAACCTTTCAAAACCTTGCTCATGTCTTTGTCAGTGGGCAAGATCTCATTTGCATCAGCTCAAATCCTCTCAAACCCTAAATTCCTAATTTTTGGAATTTGAATGTGGCCTTTGTGATTACAAAGGAGCCATCATTTTCCTTGATCTCTTGATCCTCCTAATTGTTCCTAGAGATCCTCCTATCTTTCTGATCCTTGGATGTGCAAAAATATTGCTAAGTCCCATGCAATATTTTTGAATTGTGATTTATTCCTTTTCATGCCTTTCTAAGGAATAAAATCCAAAGGCATAGCTATCCATCTCCTAAATTCATGAGAAATTGGTGGAGTTGATACTTATGCCTAATCCAAGCCGCGGCAAATATATTGGCCATAATTAAATAAGGAAAATTACCTTTTCCTATTTAATGCTAATATTGTAGTTCTGCCATTTTCCAAAGGAACTACTATTTTTTATAGCAGAGAAAAATTTCCCACATAAATTCTGGAGCTTGCCCTTGCTATATATTCACTAGTTCCATCCTAATCTTATGATTCTACAGTTCAAAATTGGGCACATGATCCAATGCAAGTTTCTGCCTTCTCTGAAATTTTGCAAAGGAAGTGCTTTATTCCTAATTCCAATGGAGCTACAATTTGGCAGGGTGATTAACATTGTTAAATAACCCACGGATGCCAAATATGATCTCAATCCATTCATCCTAGCTCCCTGTGCAATTTTTCAAAGTTTTTGACCAGAACACAACTTTGTGAAGGAAATACCTTCATAGAGTTTCCAAATGGGATGAAAGTTTTCCATCTTCTCAAGTATCTCAAATCATTAGCCTCCACCTAAATTCAGTTCATTTCATTGAACTATGTGAGCACAGGAACAATTCTTGTTTTCTGTCCAATTTTTCAGTTTGTGAAGCAAGTATATTTTATCTTGCTCCATTTTGGCTGAACATTTTCCCAAGTCTTCTCCTACCCATATGACCTATATCCACACGATTTTGGCTAATTTAAGTTATCCATTTGCCCTGAGGAATTTTCTCAAGTTTCTGGACAGAGGGGATGTTTGTGAAACAAGTACCATTTTGGCAAGTCCATTTGGTATGAAAGTTTTACAGCATTATTGTATGTCCAAATCATCAAGCTTTGCCAAACTTTAGCTCAATCCATCACTCCTAGTGAGTGCTTCTTCATGATTTAGTTTCTGCGTCAGAGTTAGCAGTTGTATAGCAACTATGCTAAATACTTGACCAAATGACCTCATAACTCCCAGGATCGTAGTCCTTTCTAGCCTAAGCCTCTCAGACGTCAAATTTACCTTTTACCCTCTCTGGTTTAATCTCTAGAGTGTGGCCAAGTTTGCAACAGTAAACTTGTGGAGCTTGGTTTACTCATCTCAATTTGTCTCTGCTCATTTCTTTACCTTAGTAACACTCTATCTTCAACGAACTACATGGTAGACATAAGCTGGCATCAGAAAAAACTTTGGAGCGCGCATTGTCCGTGGTGACCACGAGTGTAACCAGCCCAAAATGGTGGTCTAGCCACTATTCTCGTCGGCAGCGCTGCTCCGACCGGCTCTCGCCTCGCCATGAATTCCCAACAGCTCCCCCTCGACGTCGTCTTCCCCCGGGACCTCTTGCCCCCTCCGTTTTCTTCTCCGGCGAGCCGTGCCAATGACCGAACAATGCGCTCCTGTGCACTGTCACCTTCCTCCTCGGTGTCCTCTTCCTCCTTTCGTCTCCGAGCGCTGCTCGTCTCCATGACTCCCTGGCGCTCATCCGCACCCTCCTCGTCGCCTTCCCGTGCGCCCCCGTGACTGCTGCAGCCGACAGAGCCGTGGCCGGAATCGCTCAGCAGCGACCGGCTCGGCTGCCTCGCCCCGACTATTTAAGGAGCCACGACCCCCTCTGGGGATCATCCGCAGCCTCTCCCCGCCTCTCTATGCCTCCCCAATCCCACCTCTCGTCCCCGGAGTCGCTCCTCCACTTCCATTGCCCCCATGGTCGCCGCCACAGGTCTCTCTAGATTCTGGTGATCCCGAGCTTCCCTCGCTGTTCCACCCCCACCAATGCATCCCCCATGCTCCGGCGAGCCTCCCCGTGGCCTCGGCTCTCCTCTTCCCCACCGTAGCCCCGTGTCCGCCGACGACCGAATCCCCTCTCCGCCGCGGGCCTTGCTGTTTCCTCTACAAAGCTCGTTGGCGACAGCAGCTACTCTCATCTGATGCGCCTCTCCACCCCGATCTTCTGGGTAGGTCGTGCGCCTCGAGAGGTGGCCGGACGCACCGGCGATCGTTGTCGGGATGGCTGCCTCCCCTCGGCCATGCTCGCTCCTGAGCCAGAGGTTGAAGTGCCAGGCCAGGCGGGCCCCACCTCACGCGACCCCACCTGTCGGCAACCGAAGGGCCTGGCCCAGCGCCACGTCGGATAAGTTGCAGCGCCCCCGCCGCGAAGCCGCTTTCCCCACGCGAAAGCGTATTCCTGGAAAGTGCGCTTTCAATCACCAAAAGCGTATTCTTCCTCTTCTTCGGCCGGAAATACGTTTGTCGAAGTATTTTTACACGTTCTGTTTAAACTACCAGGGACCTGTTTGTCGAAGTATTTTTATAGACTAGTCCCTGAGCTTTAAACGTCCGCATCTTTTTACCTGTAACACTGAATGAGGTGATTCCAACGCTCAATTTCTCTGTTCATCGAGCCCTTTTCTGTGGGATCATTTCCTCGATGTTTGCAAATTCTGAAAATGCCAATTTTCCCTTTCCCGGAAACAGCCCCCTCTGAGATAGAACTATTTCCGGCAACTCTTTCCGCGGTCATTTCACACATTTTTCTCGGAGTATTTATCAACCCCACGCAAGCCAACCTCTTATCATGAGTCCTGAACTTGCATGTTGACTTTGCTTGCACCTCGTGTGTGTGTGTGTAGTGACAGTTGCTCCTTATCGTTTTCGTCTGCAGTTATTATGTTAGGTTTATCATGCATGCTTATGTTTTTATGATATCTTTTGCCATGCTAATTATAAAGTAATTATTGATAATGCCTTGTCACTACTCTACTTTATTTTCATGACATCGTTATAAAAGGCTATGTTAATTGTAATGCACCGTTGATGTGCTAGTACTTGGTAATGTCATGTTCCCTATGTTATTAGTTGTGCACTTGAGAAGTTTGACATTTTGTCCATGCATTTGTATGTTGCATGCTCATTGTTGCATTCATGTTAAATATGTTCATGATGATGGAGAAGATAATAATATGACTTAATAATAACAAAACTCCTCCATCATCGATGGGATCGAGTCATAGTTCCATCAAATCAAACTTCTTCAGTGCAGCCACATTTTGCCTTTATGGGAAGGCCCTAATGCGATCTATTGTCGTGCCTCCTGCTGGTGCCTCCAAAGAGGGAAGGTTATGGGCGCACGTTACCCTGATCAGGTAGGCGGACATAAGCCTTGTGTGCCCGGGTTTGTATTTGAGCTCATGTCCCCGTGTGGGACCATTTTGTTTGCCATGATGGTGGCCGTTTTGCCACGACGGTGGCTGTTGGTGTCTTTGGTAGATACGGGGCCACCCAGGACTTAGCCTAGTGGGGTGTCGGAGTAGCAGGGAGAGTGTCATGGAAGTAGGTCGGTTTTGTTGGAACATCATTGGTCCACCCGAATGGGAGTGCGAGGCCATGTGTTCCGTGGTGTGGGTACAGTGCGCTACCTCTGCAGAGTGTTTATAAAGTCTATTGATAGCAACATAGTTCATAGTAGGTCACACTATCGGGTCTTGGTCGAAATGGAGGATAAACCTAAAATAATTAAGTTAATTAATGTGGTAACAAGAATGTGTTGACTTGGACTATGAGATAGTTGTGAGAAGTCAAGACAATGTTTTGATATTGATCACGAGACGAGGTCTCGGTGCGTGTTGGAGACCAAGTGTTGGTCATGGTTGTGATCACCGGAAAGATCACTGTTTGAGACCAAGTGTTGGTCATGGTTGTGATCACCGGAAAGATCACCGTTTGGTTACAAGTTAACCCGTTGAACCGAGTGTGGTTCCATTTGTGATTCGTCATGATCACCGTTCGGTTGCGAGGCAACCTACTGGTAAGATAGTCCGAGGGACTCAGTGCACAAGTTTGGTTACATTGCATGAGTAATATGTTGTTGTTTGCATTTAAAGAACCATGACAGATAGTAGTGCATAAAGATAACATGTTATGTATGATTTGAAGATGACCGGTCGTCTATATTCAGCATAGTTTCATGATGCCATGCCATGTTTTGATTGATATGTGAAAATTATGCCATGATTGAGATGATATGCTATGTTTTACTGTTGCCATGTAAGAAGCATGTTTTAATATGCCATGTTACTGCGATGATTAGTAGATGTTACGATGTTGTTCATGTTTAGTTGATCTATATCATGCCATGATTAGTAATTGATATGAGATAGGTTGTTGCATGCGCTTGGTTCTTGCTTTGTCTTCTGCTTGTTTTGATGATATGTAATTGGTTGTCTTGCAAGTACATTCAATGTACTGACCTGGCGTGTCATGCCATTTTTGTAGGTCATACCCAAATTGTTCGCCTAATCCGTTGTGCTAGGCCGTAACCTTGCCAGTCCTGTGAGTTGTGGAGCCCAGCCAGAGTTGATGAGCCGCCAAACCAAGACTTCCGCCGCCATTTAAATATATTTCCACTGCCATTTAAATAGCCTTAGGGCTATGCCAGATGATTGTATTCATCAATGATGTAATCTTCTTTACATGTATTTGATGAATATTCTTGTACCTGGAATGCTGTGTTATGGACCTGTCGTGCGTCAGGTGTTATCCTGGGCTAACGTGCGAAGGCCCCCTGCTCCATTCGGATCGAGGTGCCACAAGAGATGACTCTGGCAAGGAATCGGAGTGTCCATGGAATGCAAATCTCCTCCGAATATTTTTACAATTGACGCAGTATGTACCACACACCTTTTGTAGTAAAGATCTAAGACATCAGGGCCCTTGAGGAGCACTCGGGGGCTACCCTTTTATCTATATGATAAGTTTTATGCCTATGATTGTGTTATTTCATTATTTTGCCTGCCACCGATTTCGACCACTCAGCCCGGGGGCTTGCCGCCTTGTACTATGTCGGTGCTACCTGCAGTCGGACAAGTAATGTGCCGGCACCTAAGCCCTCTCTCGCCATAGGCCGCAGCTCGCAGAGCGATTGTCCGGCCGGCAAGATTTAAGGGTAGCAAATGGTGCTCACATGAAAAATGGCTAAGGAGCAAAGCACTCACATAGGCCAAGCCGGCTCCTCGCCTCGTCGGCCGGCTGCTAAGCAGCTGGCCGGATGGTTTCTCACTTAACTTGCTACGTTCCAAACGGACAAAAGTACTTGCCTTCCCAAAAAATGGCTAAGTACTTGACCCAGCCACAGACCGCAGAGCGGCTGTTTGGCTGGCAAGGCGGCAGCCAAGGGAAGGCGGCAAAAAAAAGCCAAAGGAGCAGAAAAGCAAGACGAGTTAGAACTCGTCAAAAATAATTTACATTACAAAAGGCCCTTGGCCAACATTCAACAAAGTTTTTATACACCCCCAGCAGGTGGAATTGCGCAAATCTAACAAGTTTGTTCAAGAGAATACCAAAACAGGAAAAGATAAAATAAACTGGCTTCCTAGGCCAGAGGAGCAACAGCCGCGTCCGGCAGGTCGGTGGAGTCAGCGGCGCCGGCTGGCAGGGTGGCCGTCTGGCAAGTATCGGCTTGCTCACCATCGGCAGTAGTCGGCGAACTCGCGCGCGGCTCATTGTTCGATGCTCGATCAAGCTGAGGTTGGCAGTCTGCTCCGTCCTCTGGTGCGTCGTCTTCACCGTCTGTGCCTTCCTCATCCTCGCCCTCGTCGCTAGAGGAGATTTCCTCCACCGAGTCCTCGTCGTTGGTCGGGTTCAGCCCGAACCAGTTCGGCGGCACCTCGGCACCCTCCTCGTCCAGCTCGGGGAGGAAGACACCGGTATTTGTGTACTCGGCGATCGCCGCCGCGCGTCAAATGAGCGCAGGCCCCACTGCCGCCAGCTCTTCCATGGCCTCCTGTCGGAACATGACCAACTAGGCTAGGTTCAGCCCAGGATACCATGCCTTGACAAACTCAAAGGCCCGCCGCGCGCCTGCCCGAGCTGAGGAGCCCTTTCACGCCTCGAAGCAGCCGACAGCCACCTCTAACCATTCGGCGGTATGACTATGGGTGCGCAGAGTTGGAACACCTGGCCAGAGGGCGGAAACCACCTGGGCTCCGACACGCTACAGATGGTGGAGCACCTGATGAGCCGGCCGGAGACGAGCTTGAACGGCGAGAAGCTGCTCGGCAAGGGTCCGAGGGGCGTTGGGCGCAATTTCTGCTCCAGCTCGTCTTCGCTCATTGCGGCGACCTTCGATGGCATGTCTGGTGGAGACGGCATGGCCAGGGAAGCATGAAGAAAAAAGAAGCATTAACCCGGAAGCCGACTCATATGACAGTCGGCAAATGAAAGAAAGGAAAGGGATTACTTACCATCGAGCATGTCCTCAATCTCGCCGTAGCCATCGGGCAAAGCTTTCTCGCTCTCGGCCGAGCCTGAGTGTTCAGTCTCGAACTTGTCCTAGAAGGCGTCATTGCTGTCCTTCGCCTTCTAAATATCCGCCTTATGTTGGTCAGCCTGGTCAGCCATTTCCTTGACCAGGCGGTCGTGCTCCTAGGCTGCCTTCCTACACTGCTCTTTGGCACGAGTGCGGTCTGGGCCTCGCCCAGCTGCTGCTGCAAGGCGAAGTTAGCTCCTGCAAAGGCAAAGAAAAGAAGACAATTAGGAAGTTAACCAAAAAGAAAAGTGGTTGCCGGGAGATCCAGCCCGACTACTTAGCAGTCGGCCGAATCTCGGGGGCTACACCTAGCGGGTTTGCTGACGCACCCCAGCAAAAGAGAAAAGTTGGAGGCTTACTCCGGCTGTTGGACAACGCGGTGGTATGCTTGGCCAACTCCTGGACTTGGGAGTTGAAGGCGGCCGCACGGATATTGTGGTTATCCTGCAACGAAGACAATAACAGAAAAGAAAATGTCAGCACTCGGAACTTACCTTTATGTTCCAAGCCGCCTACTCAGCAGCCGGCCCGGAACACGGGGGCTACACCCAGTGGGTGCGCTAGCGCGCCCCCACAGAAGATTGCAAGAATCAAAAATAAAGCAAAGGAGCGTACCCGGACGGCTGCTCATGTCGACAGGAACGCCTTCGTGTATTGCCAGAGGGCAGCGCCTTGGGCCTGAAGCTGGGCCTGGATGTCCTGCACCGCCCTGTTCGGCACGCCCATCCCACCCCCAGGCGACCACTCTGGCGGGACGACGCTGGTGGCCTCTGCGTCTGAGGCCGACGAGCTCGTGGCCTCGATGTCCTGTGGCCGTGGCGCCGAGATCACCTTCGCCACGCACCAACGCACCATAGTACGGACCTTGGGGGTCGCCCCCACCACTAGCTCACCGCCAATGGGCGGCGCCAGCAGCACGTCAGGCTGACTGCCTTGTGCCTCGACAATCGGCGCTTACGGGGCACCTCCGCCCCTAGAATGATGGCATCGCCTCCTCCCCTCTCCACGACCAGCTGTTCGTCGCCGGCTCCTCCAGGCGCCTGGGTGTCTGGCGCCAGTGGCGTGGCACATAGAGGGACAATAAGTTGCGGAGCCTGGCCGCGTGTGGCCTCTTCCACTTGCACCTCGGCGGCCGCATCCGCCTGGGCCTTGGCTGCGGCGTCCGCCTAGACCTTGGCCGCGGCGTCGGCTTGGGCCTTGGGCGCCGCCTCCGCGTCCGCCTGCACCGCCTTGGCCGCCGCCGCCTTCCGCCGCTCCGCCTCCTCCCGCTCCTCGCGCGCGTTCCTCTCCATCGCTTCCCGGAGGTCGGCAAGCGGGTCCACACGGCGGGTGTTGGTGGAGACCTCCGCCCCACCGATCACGTAAGTAGAGGCAGCCCACTCAAGCGAGAGCGGGGCCCTGTTCAAACAAGATAAGAAGAAACTCAGAAAGGAAGAAAAGACAGAAGAAAAGGAAATGCAAGGGAAAGAAAGCCCTTATGCGGACACCATCGGCGGCTGCTTTAGGGCCCTATGGAACTGGGCCGCCTTCGCGGCGGCCTCCCGCTGTCTGGTCGCAGTGGCCGTGTTCTTCGGCCGGCTGCCGAACAATAGCGAGTTCGGCGCGCCGCCTGGTGCAGTCGGCACGGCCGAGGGGCTCGCGCCTGCCTTGTCGGTGCCATGCGGGCAGCATGGCTCGTCCTCCTCCTCGTTGTCATCCGGCCAACCCACGATGCCGCCACCTCCAGAGCCGCCTCCTTCGCCACCTCCATCTGTGGCGTCATCTTCTTCCAGGGCGGCCGCCCCCAAGTCGGGGTTGTCCGCGTCACTCACTACCCGGTCCGACAGGTACTTGTGACCCAGCTCTAGGGCGTTGACTGGCGACTGGGTTGTGAAAATCTGCATCGTGACCGACTGATCAGGCGGCAAAGTAGAACCCAACAAATAAAGAGAGAGAAAAGAGTTGAGAACTTACCACGGGCGGCGGGTGTGCGCGGGAGTACGGCTGCTTGCCGAACTGCCACTCCGCCTCTGAGAGTTTGCAGTTCGAGATGTGGTTCACTAGCCGGGCCACCTCTGTGTCCGGCATCTCTTTGGTGCACATCCGGCACGGGTCTCCATGCCCGCTCATCCGACTGATCATGTGAGGCCGGGATTGAAGATGAAGCACCCGGCGCGCCACGATGGCGGTCAGCAGGTCCGAGGCCCTGAGGCCCTCTGACTCCGTCATCTCCTTGAGCCGGGCGATTGCGGCGGAGGAGGCGGCCAACATCGTCTTAGGTTGGAATGTCCGGTTGGTGTGGGGCTTAGTCGGTCGGCCGGCTCTATAAGCCGGCAGGTTGACGAAGTCAAGCGTCGCGTGGACGTTCTTGACATAGAAGTAAGATTATTGCCACAGCTTGACCGACTGTGTCAAGCTGATGGCTGTGAAGCAGTTCCCGGTGCCCGGCCTCCGCACCGCGATGAAGGCTTCGCACTGAGTCGCCTCCTTCTTGGCGGCGGTGCTGAGCTTGGTGTAGATGAATTTCCCCTAGAGCTCAAGGGTGGGGAGAACGCCGAGGTAGCCCTCGCAGAGCGTGACGAAGGATGACAGTAGCACCACTGTGTTCGGTGTGAGGTGGTGCGGCTGGAGTTGGTAGAACTAGAGAAAAGAGCGGAAGAAACTGCTCGCCGGCAGGCCAAGGCCGCGAAGGAAATGCGACCGGAAGATGACACGTTCGCCGTCTTCCAGCGCCGGCGAGATCTCCATCTCAAGTGGGACGCGTACCCATATGTAATTCTCGTCGGGCAACTGCCACGTCTGGCGGAGGTAGGCAAGGTGATCCTCGTGGACATTGGAGTCGTCCCACGCGCCGGCCCGCTCGCGAGCCATGAGAGCTCGAGGTCAACAGAGGCATGTTGTGGCGACGAGCGCGTGAGTCCGCGGCAGCGCAGCAGCGCTGAGGAGAAGACAAGTTCGGCGATGACGGGCTGCGGCAACACTTCGGCGAAGAGGTGGGGGTGCCGCGGCAACAGTGAGAAGAAGAAGAAGGAGAGGAGTGCGGAGGGCGCGCGTGCGTCTGGCGCCCCCCTCCTCCCCTACTTATAGCCCAAGGCGGCGGAGCCGAGGAGGCACGAACGTAGGGGGGCGTGGGATTAACTGCGCCCACGATTGCCATGCCAATTAAGGCGCAGGATGACTACCACGGAAGCCCAAGCGCTCGCCCCGACCACAGCGGATCCGCGCGCGTGCCAAGGCCCTGTAGTTGCGGGCCCAGGCCCGCGGCGATGCCCCGTCGTGTGTGTGGCCTGGCAGGCTGGCCCAGCCTGCTAGCACCACGTGGCGGGCAAGCAATGGGCGGCGGGCCAACCATCCGGCTGGCGAGTCGTCCGACTCATCGCGGGTGTTTCAAATTTACCCGGCCGCGTGCTTGAATACTTTCGACTCCTAATTGTCGGCACTCCAGAAGACGGACGAATCAATTCTTTCAGACCACTCGGAGTAGGAAGCTGTTGGGGCTCCTCACCCCTTCAGCCACGGCGCCCCGCCAGCTTCGGGGACTACTGTCGGAGTAAATGATCGTGGGTAGCCTCATCTGCTCCCCTTGGTATTTCAAGACATCGGGGCCAGCTATGCCCCTCAAGCCTCAAAGACAATGAGCCGACTCCTTTGGGCCGGCTGGTCCAAGCGGCCGGCTCCTAAAAGGCAGCAAAGCCCAGAGGGCGGCCATGAGGTGGGCCGACTCCTTGCAGGCGGTCTCCAAAGAGGCCGGCTCCTAGCAGGCGACCACCTCCTTTCCCTTGAAGTTAGCACCTCATAATGATGAGGAGACGGGGCGTGGCCACAATGCATCCTGCCACCCGCGAATCTTGGGCAGAGCAAGGCCACAGAGGATCATGTTGTGCACAGTAGTAAGAGCCGGTCCGTTTGAAATATTCACATGAGACTCACAGGCCTGGCATTGTAATATGTTCACATTAGTAGCCCAAATTCACAACCAACTAGTAACATGTTAATGCATCTCAATGATTCACATATCATATACAAATATGTAGCTCCAAAAGCAAAGATCTAGAAAAAACATTTGTTCTTCCTACTAACATGGATGCTTCTCCGGGCCAACATTCAATACAGAGTGAAATACAAATTTGTTTGTGAAGTCTACAATTCCTCTTGCAAACGTAGTTGGTTTCACCAACACACTGGAAACATGAGAATGAACCACACATGACGGAGGAACATCCACTGCAATATGATTTGGTCTTTTCTCGATCACAAGGCGAGACTATTTTAGGAATACAAACTTTAACTTAGGCAAAATGATGCCCATTGTATAATCAGACCAAAGCAATGAAGCATCTAGTTTTGGCCAATAAATAGTACAATACTACTTTTGTGCAGTCCATGAAGTGACTATCCAGTCTTTCTGTGTCTATTTTCAAATGGCACTGCATGCAGTGGCTATACTATTCTTTTGTGCAGTTCCACCAAAATTGCGGTCACTTTGTTTGTTCAGGAAGACATCTGTCTGCACAAATGTCAACCAGCTATTAAACATATACCCCAACTTGTATTTTCGATTTAAACACGCCTCTTCCGCTTAGCATCTGTCATGTTTTGCACAGGACAATTTGATACTGTCATGTTTTGCCCTGGAAAATTTCATACTGAATTGATTTGCTGGTTCAGAGCAGAAATATAGCACCTATTCTTCATCAGACCAAGGATATCCCTGTTCGCAGTGATGGAAGAGGTGAAATCGATACAACCGAAATTGAGCATCCAATCATTGAATCATGTCCTGCACCCTGCCAATAAATTCACATGCAAACCACTAATATTACTATCTAATGACAGTACAAAAAGAATAGCAAGATAGTAGCAAACCATGTACCTTAGTGATGAATAGCTCATAGTGCCACCAATTGGATATAAAGGTTTGGAAGAAAACATGCTCCTAATGTTGAACCATTTGGACTTTTTGTGCAGTTCCACTAAAATCGAGCATCCCAGTTTGCATATATATTGAAAGTGTGATTACTATAGAAGTGGCACTAGTTGAAGCATAGACTCACAAATATAAGCATTCCAAAAAAGGTTGCAAGACTGTTTCTAACCACCTGTTTGAAGCAATAAATAAGGCAACATCAGCTGATGTCAGGAAGTCATACATAGTTTTTTCTGAAAAAGTGAACCATGCCTGACCTTTCCTCTTCTTTTAAGCATATTTTGTGCAGTTCAAACTAAAATAAAATGCCATTACCGCCTTGACAATTCAGTGACACTATACAAAAAGAAATGACTTAACATTACATCGTGATGTCAGATATGTAATCGACAGGCATTAGAGACAAACATACAAACCTCCTCCGATAACATAATGAACATTAATTTTAACAAAGGTGTGACTAGCTTTACCGGGATAATTTGAGTGAACTATACACCCTTTGTTCCTTAATATAAGACATATTCGCAGTTCAATTTAAAGTACCCAAACGTCTAGTATTTAGAAAAACAGGTAGTAGTTTTCTTGAGCACATATCTGGGAAAGCTTGCCACACTTTATATATGTCCATACGCTAATGCAACACCATTCGAATAGTACAAATATACACTAATCCAGTGGCTAGTGCAACAGTAGAGTAGTATTTTATTAAGGGGTACAGTACAATGGTTTTACTGACCAGATTTCCATAAGCTAGGACTGGAAGATTTCTATAAGCATTAGCAATACAAAATGTAAAGGTAACAAGTTTCAACATTGGTATACTAGCTGTGCAAAAACATTAAACCAAATACAAAAGTCTGAAGGTAACTAGCATTATTAACTAATGACAGTATAAAAATGCAAATCATGTACCTTCAAGGTAAATATCATTTCAAACTCAAGGGGACTTCAAAAATTGCTATCCCAATCTTCATAATTGATCAAATGTATCAAGAGAACAGCCGGAGGAGGAGGTGCCCACTCTTGACCTTTCCTCTTCTCTTCGTAATTTTTTGTGCAATTTAACCAAAATAAAATGACATCAGCGCCTTGTCATTTTGGTGACACTGTACAAAAAAATTGACTTATCTCATGAAAGTGAGGTATGTAATCTATATGCATTAACAGTGCAAAAATCTGAAGGTAGTAACAAGTTTCATTGTTGGTATACTGGTTGTGCAACAACATTAGAGTGCCTTAGTTCAAAAATCTTTAGTACATCCACAATCAATAGCTAACCCTGAAATAATCCAGTGTCATTAAATGGCATTGCTTAAATTTGTGGGTGGCATTAGACTGAATGCGACATTAGTTAAATGTGGCATCACTTTAGCAGTAACATTGTTTGACTTTACCGCTGGCATTATACTAACAACAAAAAAGTGGCAATAAGAGCATGGGTGGCAATAAGAGCAGTGGCGCACCAGTACGATGTACCTCCACAGACGCATAGAGTGGTGCCTAGAGCAAAAAATATCCAAGCAGCATATGTGGATTAGGTCCCATTTTTGTTCTCTTTAGCCACCTTTTCCTATGTGGGGACAACAAACCAATTGACCTGGTAATTCTTTATTGCGTTCTCATGCCTTTCTACCCTTTTTCACACTTTTTCAACCAAGATACACGAGATTCGTTCCTTAGCTATTGTTTTCCCCATTTCAACCTAGGTGCGGGTTTGATGCTTAGTCTCTTGGATAATACTTTCTCCCTACCTTTCCTTATTCAACCCAGACATGGATTAGTCTACATGAAGTAGGGTTTTCCTTTAATAGTGCAAATTAAGGTTTTCATCCACGTGACCAGCAGAGCAGAGGATATCGCATTGGGAAGATGGTGGAGTGGAAAAAGATCCACATGCAGCGACGTGGTAGATGGGGCAATACAACAAGGGTATGGTTCGAAAAGAGGTAGCATACCTGAGGGTCGGTAGGAAGTGGCTTCACTCGTGGTCATCGTCCTCCGTACACACTATGGCAGGGAGCTTGGGGACGGAGGCCATCCCGCGCAGGGGCTAGGTCTGAGAGGACGACTTTGTCGTCAGTGCGTCACCTTGTTCGTCGCCGACGAGTGCGTCAACGCTGCATGTCCTTTTCTTCCTCGGTGGATCTGAGACCACCAATGAGGAGGGAGAGAGAGGTCGTCTTTTCTAGATCTGGAGAGAGGGTGATATTGTGAGAAACAAGTGGGCAACCCTTAGCAAGAAAGCGCTAAAGCTCCAACCTATATATCTTTATTGATACTAGTACTAGAGGTGGAGTAGTGGTAGAGTAGCTTGTATTTTTTCTGCATACAGTACCAATTAGTCGTGCTTCAAAACTGAATTGCATGCCATTAAAAAAATAAAGGTCGATAACTAATGCGGCACTTGGGGCCAATGCGGCCAGATCACATTTTGCACGAGAAATTACACACCATGTTTCGTTGACATGTGGTCCCGTTCCAACATGTCAGTGAGACGACGGCGAGTACTTTTGTACAATTTTCGAACGGACGTCTATGTAGGCCGGGGCGCCTCTTCGTGTACCGTGGAAACCGTCCACCGCCTCTTCACCTTTCCCTCTCGATTTGGAATTGATGTCTCACGCTCTTCCTCCCTCCTCCATTTGCCTTCACCCTTCCTTCTACCATTGTTTGTTCTTCTCCTCCATGGAGGGAACAGGCCGGAAACGATCCCGTTATTCTTGCCCTGATCCGAAAGATGACATGGCGGAGGAACTCATTGATCAGTGCGACGTCGTCACCTCGGCTAGCATGGAAGGTTCGTTCAAGACCATTCTCGACTCAACTAATAACATCATTACAAAGAACCCAAGGGTCCAGGAGCAGTTTGATCTCCCCTATCTTCTTCCCGTGACCCTGATCACTGGCGCACGGACGACGGAAGCCTCGCCTTGTGCAAGCTGATGCCGCTTGATAATGATACATGTGATGTTAAGATGCCATCTCTTGAGGGTAAGGCTTGGGCAGGCGCAAATGGAGATTGGGTTGTTTATATTAGGTACAACTGCGAGTGGGAACTTGTGAATGTGTACACTCGTCACCGGGTTCCACTTCCAAAAATCTCAGACTGCCTAGAGGTTGAGCACACCGGTATTCTACGTACGTTCAAGTATGATCATGGTGACTATTATCTACAAAACATAGCAATTTGTCGAGTTACCAACCGCTCTTGGGGTTATAGGAATGCTTGTGTTCTCGCTATCTTCGACAAGCTTGTTGCCGTCCCTCATACTTTGACTCGATGGATATTGCTCAAAAATTAGTTTCTATACACGGATGTGTACTATGATGTAATTCAATACGAGGTGTTATTATTATATTTCCTTCTTCATGATAATCGTTTATTATCCATGCTATAATTGTATTGACCGGAAACTCAAATACATGTGTGGATACATAGACAACAACATATCCCTAGTAAGCCTCTACTGGACTAGCTCGTTGGTCAAAGATGGCTATGGTTTCCTAGACATGGACATGAGTTGTCATTTGATAATGGGATCATATCATTGGGATAATGATGTGATGGACAAGACCCAAACTATGACCGTAGCATATGATCGTGTTAAGTTTATTGTTATTGTTTTCTGCATGTCAAGTATATGTTCCTATGACCACGAGACAAAGGGAACTACATACAGGATTAGCTGAATCCTTGACATGGAGGTTCGACCGATAAGATCTTCGTGGAATACGTAGGAACCAATATGGGCATCCATGTCCCGCTATCGATTATTGACTGTAGAGGTGTCTCGGTCATGTCTTCATAGTTCTCGAACCCACGGGGTCTACACACTTAACGTTTGGTGCGATATGAGTATAGTTGAGTGATTATGGTGGTTACCAAAGGTTTTTTGGAGTCCCGGACATGATGAGGAACTTCGGAATGGTCTGGAGATGAAGATTGATATATTGGACGAAGGGTATTGGGCCCCGGAATTATTCCGGGGGTACCGGGTGATGACCAGCGTCACCGAAAGGGGTTTCAGGGGGCCCCGGCAAGTGTTGGGGGGGCCATGGGCCAAGGGGAGGGGGAAAACCAGCCCACTAAGGGGTTGATCGCCCCCCCCCCACACGATCTAACGTAACCAGGAGGGTTGGGGGCGCCCCCTAGGGCTTCCCACCTCCTAGCTTGGGGGGCAAGTCACCCTAGGGGAGATCCCATCTGCCCTGGACGCTGCCCCCTAGGGGCGCCACCCCCTCCTCCCTTCCCTTATATATAGAGAGGTAGAGAGAGGGCAGCCACACCCCAAGAACACATCTCCACGCCACAGCGCTACCTCTCCTCTCCCTCGCATCCCTCTTCCTCTCCGTAGCGCTTAGCGAAGCTCTACTGAGATTACGCCACCACCACCGCCACCACGTCCCCGTGCTGCCGGAGGACTTGAGCTACTACTTCACCATCGCTCGCTAGATCGAGGAGGTGAAGGTGTCATCAAGCCATACATGTGTTGAGCGCGGAGGTGCCGTCCTTGCGGCACTTGGATCGGGAGTTCGCGAGACGGGTCATGATTGGATCGCGAAGATGTTCGACTACATGAACCGCGTTTCTTGGGTGTTCGTAGGAATATTTTTGTTCCCATGCAACGCTCCCGAACACGAGGGTCTTGTGTTTGCTGCCACCACTCGTGGCACTGCTTTTGCATGGAATCCTGGTGCTTTCGGTATGTTCATTTTCCACCGTAATTATAATTGTTTCATCCACATGCATGCTGGTTAGCTAGTTTCCCTTTACGAATTAACCTTCTTGTGTTTCCAAGGCCCTGTGAACATTCCACCACCTATACTTGATAAATTTTATAACCAAGAGGGAGATGACGATGGTTATGATCAAGAGCATAAGGACGAGCAGGACCCATATACTCAGTGGCACCTGGAAACTTATTCCGATGGATCACCTCTTCTTGTCTGTATACAGGGCACTGCTGATGTTACTAAGGAAGCAGGTGTTGTCTCGCATGGTCGCACTCTCTGGACCTATTACAACATCCGTTGCAGGGTATTCGGGATGGATACTAGTGTGCTAGCGCCAACACCTTCTCCCTGGTTCAGTATTGATAGTCTTGGAGGAAACTCGCTCTTCCTTGGACAAAACTATCCAATGATGGTGAAATGCGATCCGGCTGCTGTTGACACAACATTACTACCATTTATGAGAAGCAATTGTATCTATACCTCAGACATTGCTATGGTTCCCTACCGTGGCTATCACAATATGGGTCATGATATAGGCCACTTCAGCCTGGATGATCAGTCCTGCGTTGGTCTCAAGGTTGACAATAGCTGGCCCTTCCCAAAGAATCTCCTCTGGTACAAAGCAAGCGTTTCCAACACCGAGGATTGGTTGAGCTGAAGTTCATTTCATTGCTTGTTATTTTGTGTGCGTTGAAAACTTTAGTACTTATAATGTATCCTCGCTGTCGTCGTGGGCTGATGACCTATTGTATGCAATGCTAAATGATATGCCTGTGATATACTTACTAAATTTATGAATGGCTTTCGAGTCACTTCTCAGAGTGGGTGCTGCGACGAGGCAAATTTTTTTTTTTCTGAATACATAATTGTACATGCATTGCAACAGGTTATCGGATGAGTCCAATCAACAATAGTGGAGTACTACTATTTGTACTAGCTTCACATGCTTCGCACGTCGGGCGGGTGTTTTTACTATAGCTGCGAATCCTATTATCATAGGTCCTCGAATGAGCCCAATCAACTGTAGAAATTGCATTCTGATGTTTGGGTTGAAAATTTCAAAACTGTTGCACTGTCTCTACGTCTACGTATACGTAATACAACAAGTTTGAAACTTGAGACCAGCCATCCACTCTCACAAAGAACACTTTTAACCTAGCATAGACTCCAGGAAATTTGGCCACAATGTGAGGTGGGCCATATGTTAATGTCTTTGCTGTACGTAATCAGCACCTCGAATCCTCGGTATATAGTAGGGTGGCATGGGCCAAAGCAAGCATTAACATCCAGGAGTACGGCACACGGCACCAACACGACTTCCATCTGACACCATATTTCTTGGAGGCCGTGCTACAGCTATCTCTTCAACATCCTCATTTCTCTAACTCAGCCATCACACGGCGGGCGAGGTGGGGGTTTGCCAATAGTCGGTTTCCTCAACCGCGGTCCCACTTGTAAGGCCAACTCCAGTGCATGACCCCAAATGGATGTTCATTTGCCGGGATTTTGTCCGTTTCGGTAGGGCAATGGGGTCGTGTCGTGGCCATTTCTCGGATGTGGTGGCCGTGCAACCAATGCGCGGATGCATCCCGGCCGCATCCCATCCGCGTACATTTTTCTTTGCAAACACTTATCTTTTTTTTCATCATTGATTTTTGGTACATGGAAATACATCACCAAATTTTGACTACAAAAGCAAGACCAAAGAAAACAAGAACCACAAGAATACATTTTAGAAGATATCCAACTTCCATAACTGCTCCTATAAGTTGGATTAGTGCCTTCTCGTTGCATTCATTGTTGATCTGCGGAGGCTCGATCTTGTGTGCTTCTTTCTTCTTCGAGTGTAAAGAAGTAGATGTTGCTTCCTCACATCTAGTCTCATGTCTAGCCTCTATTCTATCAACAAGTGCACTAGTCTCATCTCTAGCCTCTTTGTTAGCTAAAATTGCTAGAACATCTACTAAATAGCGCTCTATCAATATATCGATGTACTCTTCTTCCCAATACCAAAACTTGCATCCATTGTACGCAATAAAATTTTAAGTTAGCATAACTAGTCAAATCTGAGAGCACAACCGAAGCTAAAGTAGCACATACCCCATTGGTTGAGAACTTGATGAACACCCATTCGGGATGTTCCGGCATTGTAGACACGCGGCACAAGACCTTCTTTGGGCCGTCGTCGCATGTAAAGAGTGGCAACGGTGCACCGACGAGCTTTTGGGCCAGCACTGAGCCCGACCAACCGCCATTCATGTATCTGCCGGCGGACCACCGACGGTGTAGATCCGAGCAGCTAGAGGAGGAGTCAGTACCTGCATGTGGCCTTGCGGCCTTGCCGGGGCCTTCTGGCCCGGTGCCCGGCCAGTCCATGGTGCGGCGCGGCCTCCCACAGCCGGGCAAGCTCAAGCCCGACCTAATCCGCTCCAAATCCGGTCGCTGGTGCGCAAAATAGGTAGCCGTGGTTAGGTAGCTCCGGGGCGTCGAGGGAAAGGGAGCTGGGCGAGTGCGCGTTCGAGCTGCACGTGTTGGAGTTGGCCTAAGTGAAGATGCAAGACAGCACGCGTTTCCCTAGCAGCATGGCGGACCAACTGTGTGGGGATGCGAAGTGGCTTCGCTCGTGTGGGGGGCAGAGGCCATCCCGCGCGGGCGCTAGGTCTGACAGGACGGCCTTGTCGTCAGTGTCTCACCTCTATGGCAACCGTCCGCTCCCCACTAGACTCTTTGTGTACTGTGGCAACCATCCACCGCTTCTTCACCTTTCCCTCTCGATTTGGAACTGCTGTCGCACGCTCTTCCTCCCTCCTCCATTTTCCTTCACCCTTCCTTCTGCCATTGTTCGTTCATCTTCTCCATGGAGGGAACAGGCCGGAAACGACCCCGTTATTCTTGCCCTGATCTGAAAGATGACGTGGTGGAGGAACTCATTGATCGGGGCCAGGTCATCACCTCGGCTAGCATGACATGTTCGTTCAAGACAATTCTCAACTCAACTAATAACATCATTACAAAGAACCCAAGAGGGTCTAGGAGCGGTTTGGTCTCCCATATCTTGTTCGCCATGACCCTGCTCGCTTGCGCGCGGATGATGGAAGCCTCGCCTTGTGCAAGTTGATGCTGCTTGATAATGATACATGTGATGTTAAGATGCCATCGCTTAAGGGTAAGGCCTGGGCAGGCACAAATGGAGATTGGGTTGTTTATATTGGGTACAACTATGAGTGGGATCTTGTGAATGTGTATACTCGTCACCAGGTTCCACTTCCAAATATCTCATACTGCCCTGAGGTTGAGCACACAGATGATCTACGTACATTCAAATACAATCATGGTGACTGTCGTCTACGGAAGATAGCAATTTGTCGAGTTCCCAACTGCTCTTGGGATTACACGAACTATGAAGTTGTTGCTATCTTCGACAAGCTTGTTGCCGTCCTTACTTCCACGCTTCAATGGATATTGCTCAAAAATCAATTTTTATACACAGATGAGTACTGTGATGCAATTCAATACGAGCCTCTTGTGTTTGCTGCCACCACTCGTGGCACTATTTTTGCATGGAATCTTGATGCTTCCGGTACATTTTTCTTCCACCTTAAGTTATCTAGTTTCCCTTTACTAATTAACCTTCTCTTGTTTCCAAGGTCCTATGAACATTCCACCACCTATACTTGAATTTTTTTATAACCCAGGGGTAGATGAAGATGGTGATGCTCACGAGTATGAGGACGAGCAGGACCCATATACTCAGTGGCGCCTGACAACTTATTCCGATGGATCACCTCTTCTTGTCTATATATAGGGCACTACTGATGCCACTAAGAAAGCAAGTGTTGTGTCACATGGTCGCACTCTCCGGACACATTCCAACATCTATTGCACGGTAGTCGGGATGGATACTAGTGTGCTAGCGCCAACACCTTCTCCCTGGTTCAGTATTGATAGTCTTGGAGGAAACTCGCTCTTCCTTGGACAAAACTATCCAATGATGGTGAAAGGCGATCCAGCTGCTGTTGGCACAGCGTTACAACCGTTTATGAGAAGCAACTGTATCTATACCTTGGACATTTCTATGGTTCCCTACCATGGCCCTCACAATATGCCTCCTAATATAGGCCGCTTCAGCCTGGATGTTCAGTCCTGCGTTGGTCTCGAGATTGACAATAGCTGGCCCTTCCCAGAGGCTTACCTATGGTTCTAATAAAGTGTTTCCAACGCCGAGGATTGGTTGAGTTGAAGTTCATTTCCTTGCTTGACAACTTTTGTCTGATGAAAACTTCAGTATTTACTAGAATGTTTTATTGGAACTAATCTATAATCCAACATGTATCCTCATTGTCATTGTGTGTTGATGACTTGTCGTATGTAATGAATGGTACATTCGCATATGCATTTCATAAACCCAATTTATGAATGGTTTTCGACTCACTTCTTGGAGTGTGAGTACCGTAGTAGTATAGCCAGCATCCGGTTTTATGAAGTTGCCACATCACATAGAGCCAACCGGATATTGGAGTATGCTAGCACATGAGTTAGTTCTGGTTAGATCAACTAGAGCTAGGTGTCGCACGGAGGCCGAGAAATATGGTGATAGCGTGACTACGTGAGGTGGGCTTGTACATAGTATGATGTAGGCACAGGGCTTGCCGTGTTTCCTACTCCTCCGGTCTAAATGTGGAGAAGATTTGGTCGAGTTCTTCCTCCTTTTGCCGACACATGGGACATCCATCATCTAGGTCGTGTCATGCAAGAAAATGGAGTGCTAGTTGAAGCCACATGATGTGCATCTTGGGTTAAACTGTAAATATAATCTTACTCTTGAGTAACTCCAAAAGTGGCCACCGAAGATCTTTATTGGATTTGTTTTTCATCACTAGCACGTCGAGGTGAAAGATGTGTAGGTTCAGTGGGTCCTCTTGCATTTTCAATGATATGTGGGACCGCATGTGAGCAAAGAGACGATGGGCTCCGCGTGTTTGCTGGCTGGCTGAGAAGAGAGAGAGAGGAGGGCTGAGCATGGACTCCAGGAAATTTCGTGACAATGTGACTAGTACTAGTGGTGTACCGTACTCCTAGGGAGATAATGTGTTCGCTCTACGTAACCAGCACCTCGATATAGTGGGGTGGCATGGGACATAACTAGCATTCGCGTCTAGCAGTAAGACACATGCCAGCCACACGATTCCCATCTGACACCAATTTTCTTGGAGTCCGTGCTACAGCCATCTCTTCTCCCTCCTGTTTTCTCAGCCATCGCGCAGTGGGCGGGATGGGGATTTCCCAATAGTCGGTTTGCTCAACTGCGGTCCCACTTGTAAGTGAAAATGCAACACAACACGCATTCCCCCTTGAGCGGCGTGCCAGACCAACCATGTGGGGGTGCGATGCGAACACGACATGATTTTCCTTTTGAACTTCTAACTTGTAAAATTTGGTTTTGCTTCATGGCCCGACCGATAGATAGAATTAACTATTTTCCCTAGAGTAATGAGAAGTTTGGTTCTGGCGCGGTTCATGCATGGAGTACGTACGAAAATTATGAAGTTGATGAGAAAGGTAAGATAATTACTAGTCTACCATATACTACTACATGGATTTGATGGAACGATAAAGATACGTACAGATCCATCAACTACATGCTCATGCCCTAGTGCACTGGGTCAGCAACCGATGTGTGAGGAGCAACGGCATTGGCGGCGAGCTCAACGTGGTTCTGAACAATGCTGTCCAAGGTTGCCCTGCGGTCCAAGAAGGCAAGTGACCTATCGTCCTCCTCTTGCACGTAGTGGTCCTTGTGGATGATTTGCGTGTAGACGTGGGTGATTATGTCGATGGTGTCTTGCTGCGCCAGGCGTTGCGCGGCGACCGCGACCTCGAGGTGGACATTCTCCAGCACGACGGTGGCCAGTCGTAGGGCCACCAGTGCGTCGAAGAGGTTGTCACCATATAGGTTGTTGAGGGTGGCGGGCATCACAGAGCCTGGGCGCGTGGGCTGGAGGCATACGTCAAGGTCGTCCGTGAGCTTCTTGACGATGGTTAACTTGTCTAGGAAGCCGACGAGGACCTCGTTGAGCAAGGATACGAAGTTGTCGTCCAAGTGGCCTCTTGCCCTGGCGGCCTCAAGCACGACCTAGAGACGTTCCTTGGTGCCGGGCCGCAAGCTAGTGTCGTGGACCATCTGGCACATTCGGCTGATGCTCGCGCTGATCGCCTCCATGGGTCTAGCTTCTACTCCCTCCGTTCCAAAATAGATGACCCAACTTTATACTAACTTTGTACTAAAGTTAGTATAAAGTTAAGTCATCTATTTTGGAACGGAGGGAGTAGTCAACTGATCTTGCGATTGGAATGATCACTCTTGCCCTTGGTTAGGGTGCGTAGGTGCGTAGGATCTCGTAGATTGGACTAGCGGGGAGCCTTTGTATGAGAACTGCACACTGCGTTGCATTCAGGTGTGTGTTGTCCATCTACTCCTCGGCCCTCCCTTTGTGGGACTGAGCTCCGGTGCCTTAACTGCACCTGCCTTTGGCTGTATGACAGGTGGGCCAGCCACCTATTAGGCCCACCTATCATACACCCAAAGGCAGGTGCAGTAAGTCAATGAAGATGCGTCCCCCTCCGTGCCGGTGTAGTATAGTCATCTCACGGGACCTCTAGTTGGGGACAAACGAGAGAACTTTGATGTTTACTGCTTAATTGGTCCCCTTTGCATTTTGCGCCAAGTTTTGACCTTTGATTTAACTAATAAAATGTTAATGCATGTAACCAAAAATGTTGTGCTAAGTAGTCTCAAGTCATTGAATGCCTACGCACCGCACGTCTCCTATTGGGTGATTTCTTTTTTCGTGGCAAAAAATAGGGAACGAGATGGGTAGTTAATGCACCGCGCCTAAAAGTTTTGGGATTACTATTTGGCTTTCGTAATGTGACTAATGCACGAGTACGGAGGGAGTACAATAGTAGTCTTTGATTGCATTTTTTGTTGGTAGCTGACCGAGCTGAGTGCTTGGTGAGTACAATAGTAGTCTGATTGATGACACTTCAAATTTGAGCCATCTACCGGAAGGGACAGTGTATAATATCATCGGGAACTATGTTCAAAAACAAAAAAACAATACACCATGTATTTATTTACAGAGGGAGTAGTATATTTTTTGTGACATGCATTACTAGATATTGCTAGTCAAATACTAAATCCAAACGGACGTGGTAGTACTACTAAATCCGGACGGTGGTGCTAGTACTAGTAGTAGTACTGTACTACCCGTTGGTCAAATTATTACGTGCTCCTCCTCAAAGTGAAGTGACAAGACCCTGCACCGGAGATGACACCTGACTGTAGGTGCCGTGTTCGGCATACCAAAGTCGGCCTCACCGCCTGCAATCACTATCATCATGGATGTAGAGCTAGCCTGCTTACAACTAGCCATGTTATACATAATTTCCCGTGTGTAGATGCCCGTGCATTGCACGGAACACCAAGATTGGGGGTGGACGACACCGGCAGCGGCCATCGCACCATATTTTTCCGTGGCCTTCTAGATGTGGTTGGGTGGAGATAAGGCTGATTATGAGAGACAAGGAGTTGTTTGTAAATTGGGGAACAAGTGCGGGCATCTTTTTGCAAAACTGTAGAAGTTCGGTTTGTGTGCGTCAGATCTAGATCCGACGGCTATTGGTGAAAGACGGCAGGCACAACATCATCACCAACTCAGGACCTCTTTGATTCACAGGATTTTGAAAACGCAGGAATAGGACACGACAATATTACAAGTTTCAAACTAATATTACAAATGTTAGGAGTAATGCTGCACCTACTAAGATGGAATTACTAGGAATTTTATGTAAGAACTTTTGTTACTTTAGGTGGATGCAACATTATCGTACAAACTAAAATCCACTGCCCTGACAAGTCACTAATGGGCAAATAAATTTTTGAGTCTCTAGCCACTTGATGTTTCAAGAACAAATTCAGCTTCTGCGGAGACTTTGTCATTTAGGCTTTGACGCTTGCGGTGATCAACACGCCATTCATTGTTGCACCAAAGAACGCCAAACCTTGAGCACACTTGCCTACAGAATGAAGAACCTGGCCAATTTAATCTCAGACGTGCTACCTCGGTAGTCGATCAAATCAATTTCTATAAGATGGAGATCAGGGCATTCGATGACATTTTTGTATTGCAGCACATTTTTCACTTTCAGGTCTTTTTTATCTGCAAAAGAAGATAACATATTAGAGCAGCTGGCTATATAAGATTGCCGTGTCATCAAGAGGTACCAATATCATTCGCACATACGATAGGGTTGGCTGGCTAGCGATATTTTTTCACTCTCTCTCTCTCTCTTTCCTCTCATTTACCTAGGAGCACATGAAGAGCTTGGGCATTTGTTGTCTTCCACTATGTGGTCGATGCCATATTTCTCAAAAGTATGCAACATAATACGCATCGATGTAAAATCAAAAGATTTTGGCACCACTCTAGCAATGTGAGAGAGTTCGCACCGCTGTGCACACAAATCCACATGTATAAACAAATCAATCAAACCAACTGCACCAGCCTCTCACTCTCCCAAACATGTGTTTTTTATTGCCTCAGTCCTCTCCCTCTCCCACACAAGTGTTTTTTCACTGCGTGAGTTAATTTGGCACCGGTGCAAAGTAGGTGATGCCAAATGCATCACAAGTGAATTTGGCACGTGTTTTGGCCTACATAGTGGAGGGCTGTTATAGCCCACTTTTGTACTACCTCATATTTAGTGTAAAATTTTGACCATAAATTTATCTAAGAAAATGCCAATGCATGTCAACAAAAATAATACCATTTGAAATTATGTTTAAATACGAATCCAACGATATAATTTTTAGTGACATGCATTAACATTTTGTCAGTTAAATCTATGGTCAAATTTTGATACTACAAAATAGGAAGATTAAACCAGGACAGAGGTAGTACTTGCTCTTAGGGTAACCATAGAGTTAGTCTAAGTTACTCGCCACTATGACTAGCCTAGGCTAATACAGTAGTACAACAAAAAACGATGCAGGTGATCACGTTCGAAAAAATACTAAAAACATTTCTTTCAATGCAGTGCGTAGATGCAGTTTTAAACACTACACTTGTCATCGTAATTTAGGAAAATTATGAAAAAATTGAGCTACGTTGTGATTACCGTTTACTAATAGGAAAGAAGTTTCACCTCGATGAGTAGCTTCTCCATGCATGGAAAGCATGTAAGGAATCCAATAACTTGATCCAGATGGGGCCGATAGATTTTATTGCCAAGATCTTCACTATGCGCATAGACTGGGTCAAGCTTGTGGGAATCATTTTTTGGATGACAGTCGTAAATACATCAAGAAGAAATTTAAAAATGTGAATTTCAAGAATACGGAGAAGAAGATGAATGTTGTACCTGAATGATTATATATCCAATAAAGAGTTCGGAGAATTTAGCAGACGAATACACCAACGATGTCAATTTCGGCGCGTCAGTGACTCTAATTTTTGTTGGACCTTCTAGATCAGATACAAGCAATCTCTCAAGGAAAGGCGCATTCTCAATTACCATAACATGGAACAGCTGGAGTGATCCCTTCCCAATTGATGTCTTGTTGCAGGGCCAGCAAGGCACATAAATCCATAGGAGATTCGTCGAGGCGATGTGGAGGCTAATGAACCCATGGATCTGCTGAAGACGAAGGTACTCGAGCACAGTACAGCTGCGGAGCATGTGCTCCATAGCCCTCTTCGAGATGCCAACGTCGAAGAGGTCGAGCTGCTTAAGTTGAGGCAGAAGAAGGCAGGGCGCGACATTAATCTGGGGAAGATAGCAGGAGGTGAAGCTGGCGCGACGCAACGTTGGCGTGAGGCAGAGCACGGGCGGCGGCAAAGAGCGACATCGTCTAGCTTCAAAGCTGAGCTCCTCGAGGTGATCTAGGGTGGAGGATAAGAACCACTTGTAGAACTTGGCTTGGACCTTGCAGTTGGTACTGAACATGTGGATGTCAAGGCGTCTGGCTGGCCCAGGGTGCGATGAAAGGATCTTGGAGACTGCGGCCATGCATTTGCAATCCCTATCACAGAGGCAGCTATAGACAGTTAGGCTGAAGGGGACACGGCGCTAGAGAGGGGGCTACCGCCGGGAGAGTAGGGTGGTCCACACAGCAGATTTGATGGGGAGGAGGCCGATGATGACGAGCAGCATGTCATCGGGGAGGCTGCTGATGAAGTCCAGTCTCACCGGATGCGGTTTTGGCTTGAGCCGCTTCCCCTTGTTGGCAGCCTCGCCGTCCATCTCAGCCGGCGGCGATGCCATTGTAAACGTGTGCTGGTGTGTGTTGTGTGCTGGGTGTGCACAAGTGCGTCCTTCTGTGCATGCCACCGTGCAGTGGTGAAGTGTGCGCGAGTGCGTCCTTCATGCAGAAGAAGTGTGCCCTCAATTTACTAGCGAGCGGGGTGCTACCCTGAGTGGTTTCAACTTTGTTTACTTCACCGTGAGCCAGATGGGCCTCTAGTTTACTTATTTTCACCCACTGTCACATGGGCCAGCACAAGAAGATAGAGAACACGAGCTGACAAGGCAGCATGTGGACTGGTTGACCGGTCAACTAAACAATATACGGAGCTATACGCTGACACAGTGACAGTATAATCCCTCAGTATGGAGAGTTCGAGTGAGAGGGGAGGCCCGTGAGAGATAGTCGAGAGAGAGAATGAGCTACTCCCTCCATTCGATAATGTAGTGCCTACTTTTTTTTTGAAGTCAAACTTTTGAAACTTTGACCATGTTTATAAAAAAATTACTTATATCTACAATACCAAAGATAAATGATAGTATGAAGTAAGTACATGTTGTGATGAATCTAATGATCGTTCTAGATGTAGATGTTTTCCTCCACATATACCTGGTCAAACTTTTCTGAGGTTTGACTTTACAAAACATCCCTATGCTTATGGACGTGAGAGAGTACCTACCTAGAGAGAGATAGATAGAGAGAGAGTGTGTGTGAAATAGAGAGTGACTGAAAAAGTGTGTGTGTGTGTGAAAGAGACATGGACAACACAAGATAAAAGTAGAGAAAAAGCGTGTGTGTCTTATGCAAACATATCACACATGCATCTTCGACAGTGGAAGCAAGGTGAGGAGATAGTGTGTGGTTGTTTGCAACTTAGAGAGAAAGACCCCTAGCACGTGGCCAAGAGGGGTCTGACAAACAAGGGAGAGAGGTCGAGAGAGATGTACGGAGAAAATGCGGACATTGCGAGGAGAGAGTGTATGTTTGTCATAGAGAGATCCCTTGGAGATTGTGATGGGACTACATGGGTGGGAGATCGAGTGACAAGGTGTGTGCCCGATAGAAGATACCCCGAGAGATATCGAGATAGACGTATGGATGGAAGGAGACAATACGTGTGTCCCTGATGGCTAGTGAGAGATAGTCATACTTAGGGGGGGAGTGCGTGCGCCTATGATGGAGGGATTATGGTACTTAGGGGGGTGCGTGTCTCATAGAGAGATAACAAGGGCGGAGAGTGTTAGATGGGTCAATGTAGCGTGAGCGAGAGATGTGTATGTGTGAACCAGGGAGATATAAAGTTTGGGAGAGATAAAGGAGCCCCGATAAGGCTGAGTAGTGCGTCAGATAGCTGAGAGGGGGAAAGTGATATTCCGTCAGCTCGATAATGCAGTGCATTTAAATTTTTTAGAAGTCGAACTTTGGAAACTTTTACCAGGTTTATGCAAATGTTATTTATATCTACAATACCAAAGACACATCATACTAAACTACATCTCATGATGAATCTAATGATATATGTTTGCCATTCTAGATGTAAATGTTTTTATCCACGTACATGGTCAGACTTTGTGATGTTTGACTTTTCAATAAATCTATATGTTATGGGCCGAAGAGAGTGCCTAAGTCGAGAGAGATCAAGTGCATGTGAAGGAGAATGAGTGAGTGTGCAAAAAGAGTATGTGTGTGAAAGAGAAAGGGACAACAAACAATAAATGAGAGAGAGAGAGTGTGTGTGTGTGTTTGTTTGTTTCTTATGCAAACAAATCACGCATGCATCTCCGAGATAGAAAAGTGAGGCGAGGAGATACACGAAGATAGCTAGTGCATGATTGTTTGCAACTGAGAGAGACAACCCTATAGAACATGTCCAATAGATGTCTTGCCAACAAGGAACAAAGGTCGAGAGGGATGCATGGATAAGATGGATGCATGGGGGGGGAGAGAGGGTGTGTTTGTGATAGAGAGATCCCCCCGAGATCGCGGGGGGACTATATGGGTGGGAGATCGAGGGACGAGGTGTGTGTGCGATAGAAAGATGCCCTGAGAGAAATCTAGATAAACCATGCATATGTCTGTGATGGAGACTAAGAATTAGCTAGTCATATACATATAGGGGGGATTGCGTGTGCCTACAATTGAGTGAGAGACCATCATACTTGGCTAGGCATGGGATTGTGTGTGTGCGTGTGATATGGAGAGAGAACGAGGGAGATAGATAGAGTTTTAGATGGGTCTATCGAGTGCGAGTGAGATATGCATGTGTTTGTGTGACCCAGGGAGATGGAGAGTTTGAGAGAGAGAGAGGGAAGAGCTCCGAGATGGCAGAGTGGTGCGTGAGAGAGTTACAGGAAACGAGCTAGGGAATTTGTCTGCGTACGATGAGTGCACCCAAGATATTTAGCTTAGACTAGAGAATCATACATAGTGTGCGAGAGAGACCTATACATGGAGTATATATGCATGCGAACTAGAAAGACCCCCCCACACACACAAAGAGAGAGATAGAGAGAGAGGGAGAGGGACCAACAAGGTTTGTGTGTTGGATGTGTGCGATAGAATTGAAGATTTTCGGTGAGAGAGAGAGAGAGAGCAGGAGTCCGGGAGAGGGGGAGGTCGTGTTTTATGCATCAAAGACTGATATAAACCATGTTTTGATATAAACTTGCATTCAAATATTTAAATTTGAGAACATGTTGTTTGCAATCCACACATGAACGGAGATATGCGTATCAAACAAGTTCATTAGTTTGACTTTCAACATGTTCATGGAGTACTATAATACTGTACAGCATGCTACTTAATTGGGTGTTCAATTTTGGATTTAGTTCAGTATTTGACCTGGTGAATGAGCTATTTCATTGAATTGAGATATTTCATTTTGGGTTTGATTCCTGTTTTCAAGTGGGTCAACTATTTGTCATATAGTAAATCGTTAGCAACGAGCATGTAAAAACACATTACTCCCGAACATCATCTCTCCATCTAAAAAAGAAGTGGCAAGCTAATATTTCAAAATTTGATTCGAACCGACTTGGTAAGGTAGACGTCGATGCTGATTCTCCCAAAATTTGAACGAACCGTTAAATATCCTCTGCTCGTTGTAATTCGCCCGAGCAAATAAATGGGAGACGCGAAATTACTGGCATGTGTGGGACACACATCAATTGGCCCGTTGTACATCGAGGGTAGGTTCGTAACTTCATCTAAGCACGCCTTCTCCTCGGCCGAAATGATATGTGATGAATAATTCATAAACCATGGGCGGCAAAACACCCTCTCCTCTCCCGAAATCGCTTGCGACGACTATTTCAAAACACGCCCTCCTTGCCCGAAATAGTTCGCGCCCACTATTTCAAAAGACGCCCTCCTCGCCGAAAATCGCTCGCGCCCACTCTTTCAAAACACGCCCTCCTCGCCCGCAATCGCTTGCGCCCACTATTCAGAAGAAGCAAAGATACTCTACTATCGCCGACCCTCAGTACACAGACCCAAGCCGAGAGGCCTAAAGGTAGGGGTAGAACTGTAAGCCCCCCCCCCCACACACACATTTCAGACAAATGTGTTCGTAAGACATGGTTCCGCCTCCCAATTCCCCATTCATACCTCATGGGCGCCAAATCACCTTCTCCCCGAAAGCTCCCTTCTCCCCAGCCGCGAAACCTTGCCCCTCCTCCATGGCGCCCCCAGTGCACCAAATTCACCGCCGCCCTCCTCCCCAATGCCGGAGACGCTGCCCATTTGCCGTCGTGCACTGGGTCGTGTGCCTCTTACTCCGTGCTACCGGAGTTGCCTCGACGACGATGGCGTGAACCGTACCGGAGCCGATTCACCCCCGCCATTGTGCACGGCGCCAGAGCGACTCCAACTTTGGATCCATCCAGGGCCCCAGTGCTGCTTCCCAGTAGCCGTCGACCATCGCTACATCTCTCTTTCTCTACCGTCGGTAGCCACCGCAACCGCGCCGGCCTCACCGACTCGGTAGTTGGAGCTGCCTACTTCACTGGGCCACAAGATAGGTCGTACCCTCATCTCAAATCACTTTATTTAGGCATCAGTTGTCTGAATTTTTATTCTGGGCCAATCGATTCCCAATGGGAAGCAGCACCCCTCGAGGCGGCGGAGCTCCTAGGCTGCCGGTTGGCTGGTGTCTAACGTAAGGGTGCGAGCGCGCAAGTTCTCTGTGCAAGCAGCGCTTAGATGGCTCTCTTAGAGTTGCGTGGGTTCAAGGTACTGCCGCCGCCGAGTCTGGATCACAGTGAGTCTTTGTGGATTAGCCGCGGGCGGCGCAACCACGGCAGTGCGGTGGGGCAGGGAGCGGGGTTTTGGTCGGAGCTCTCGCGGCCACGGATGGCGAAGGCTGGCTGCTTTGACGGTGGTCGCTGGCTCTTCGGGGAAGATTCCAAACAGTGTCCGCTGGGAGGCACAAGATGGCCATCAAGCCATCCCGCGTAGATCGGACAGTACCAAAATAAAATAAAATCGTGTGACCCCAATTTAGTCTTCAGTCAACAGACATGTGACCACTCTAGTACCTTGTTTTTGATCTCTTAGGGTATTTCTTCAGATCAGAGATATGTGTCGTTCTTAACATTATGCGTTTTCTACATCTTTAGCCACACCGTCTTCCGACTCACCGCAGTTGTTCCAACAAGGGAAGCATACACCAGAAGGGAGCTATAGTCCCCACTCAATAGTTCCTTGCATCAAATGCGCGTGCCCGACATGGACAGCCACAACAACTGCAGGGGCATCAACAAGTAAGCACATGATACTCACTCCTATGGGTGGCCGCCAGATAGGTTGTACCCTCATCTTACTTGTGTGCAACATTTATGGCTTTGTTATTCATTTAAGCATGGAAAATAGATTATCACATTTCACTGTATATTCATGCTGATCTCTTACGGGTCTTGTTCAGGAGTTAACGTTGTTCCACAGTTCAGCTACGAGACTTGTTCTTTAGGTGTCGGATGTGGGGTTCCGACAAACCATTAAGGTTCGAACACTAGGGTGCGCATGAAGTCTTTCCTTCCCACCAATCGACGCCCTAGCTCACTAAGATCTCACGGACGAACTCGACGAACTCGCAACACAGAAAGACACAAGATTTATGCTAGTTTGGGCCACCGTTGTGGTGTAATACCCTACTCCACTGTGGTGGTGGTGGATTGCCCCTAGGGCTGATGATGAACAGTACAAGGGAAGAACAGCCTCATGAGGTTGAGGTGTTCTTGTGAGTAGGCTCTCAATCTGGTTGGATCAAGCTAAGATGAGATGCCTCTACTATGGTGGCTAGCTCTAGTTATATAGGCCCTGGTCCTCTTCCCAAATATCGAGCGGGAAGGGAGCCAACAATGGCAGGCTAATTCGAAGGGAGACAGCTAGTACAAGCTATCCTAACAAAAGTGGTCTTCGCCTGCCAAAGGCTCTGGTGGTGACGCCGTCTTGGGCTCCACGATGACCTCCGTCTGGCCATCCTCCTGGTCTTGGTCTTGTTGCACCAATATAGCAACCTTTGCCTGATGCCTCGGTACTCTTCGCCTACGCTGGCCTCCTTAGCACCAAAGAGGAAACAAGGACGCTGCGCGCGCTGGCGCCCGCCTGGTGCCGTGCGTCATGGCTCACGTCACGAGGGTCTCACGAGGTTTGCCCCACCTTGATATCTGCGCTCCTTGTGAGCCTGCCTGGCTAGGCTACTCCAGAGGAGGTCTTGCATCGTCCGCCTCGCGAGGCTTGGACCCTCGCGAGGGTCTTGGATGCTTTGCTGGTGAAGATGGGCCGTACGGCCTACTGGCTCAGCCACGCCGCGGGCCGCAGGCAGGCAAGCATGGGGACCCCCGTTCCCAAGACGCCGACAGTAGCCCCCGGGCCCAAGGTGCGCTCGGGCTTGGCTTCGCGGCGAAGCCAAGGGCCAAGTACGGAGCACCGCGGGCCCCAAAATCCTGTGGCCTCGATTGACGCGTGGTGGTTGATTGGACGTGGGTGTCTCCGCTTCCCCATGCTGCCTCGGCAACTTCTTGACCTGACAAAAAGGCTGGCGCAAGCAGCACTTGCCTTTGTTGCTTCTTCCTTGCCTCGCTCCAGATCCCCTTTCTTGCTCTTCGCTGCCGCTACCTCTAGATCTGCCCCAGCCTTGCTCTGCATCTACCGCTCATGGCGCCGCGCAAGGTCAAGACCTCCTCGGCACCGGCTTCGTACAAGCCCGCTCTTGAGGCGCCCACCGTCACAGAGAAGAGCCTCGCCTCCGTGCGCCTGCTGACAGCGGGGGAGAGCAACGAGTGGGGGAAGACGGAGCTCCGGCTTGCGTCCGACGAGCCGGAGCCTGAGGGGAGCACCTTCTTCCCCTTCTTCTCGAGCAGCGTTGCTGTTGGGTTGGTTCCTCCCTTCTCTGATTTCTTTCATGAAGTCCTCGACCACTACGGGCTGCGGACGTTGCACCTCCATCCCAACTCTGTCCTCCTCCTGTCCATCTTTGCCTACTACTGTGAGGCGTACCTGGGAGTGATGCCGTCCGTGACGCTCCTACGCCATTTCTTCTTCCTCCGTGTCAGCGAGGGTCACATCTCCAGATGCGCCAACTTCGTTGCGTCCGGCAAGGCCAACTCGATCTCGAGCACCGGGAAGAGGGCCGAGAATATCCGATCCAAATGGGTCATGATGGATGCCAAGCTCGCCCATCCGCACCTGATGTTGCCGATGGAGCCGCCCCAGCAGGGCAAGGAGTGGCCCAGGGCGGAGCTTGTCGACGAGCGGGCATCATCGGTGCTGGGACAGATGATGACTGACCTGAAGCCGGGTAATGCGAGGGCGGCCAAGATAATGGGAGCGATGCTCCTGAGGGAGTTCTTGACGCTGCGGGTTGCCCCACTCCAGGCGCGCGCGCCCCTTCTAGGAGCTTGAAGGAGGGGAAAACAAGGCCAGCTTGAGGCCGGGGGACCTGCCTGATGATGAACTGGATGTTGTCCTGCGTCTCATAGTCGAAAACAACCAGGAGTACCCGCCTAGCACCTTCATTCCCCTGTTCCAACGCAGGGAGCAGGAGGAATTTGTCGCCTCCAGGCCGACTTTTCATGCGCGCGGGCTGGTGCCGCTGGTGTTTTCGGGAGCTCCTATGGCGCAGCAACCACTGGACGTGTCTTCTGGCGAGTCCCGCGGCGAGGGGGAAGAGGAGGTGGACTCGGAGAAGACCCCGGAAGAGGCGGGGGAGACTTCCCCTCTGAGAAAGGCCGAGATTCTCCGCGCCCTTCCTGATGATGCCGAAGCCGACGCCTACCAAGGGGAGAGGGAGCAACCCCTCATCCCGACGAACGGTAGGTCATTGCTGGTGGTCCGCGGTGCTGCCTCCACCCCGGCGCCTCCTGGGGCTGGATCAGGAGCCCGAACGTCTGCCCCTCAGGTCCCGATGTCGTCAGGCCTCAAGCTTCACAAGCGAAAGGTGGAGTACTTCGCTGTGGACCGGTAGGTGTTTCGAGCTTCGCTTTATCCCTGCCGGTACTTGTTATTTCCTGACGCTCGCCCTTGGTTGATCAGGTCGTCATCTTCGGCGAAGAAGAGGAAGGAGGGTACGACGGTCGTGCCTCCCTCAACAGAGAAAGGAGGCAGCAGCACCCTCATCTCCCCAGCCCGGTCGTCCTCGCGGGGCCAAGAAGAACATCACCGCGTGGACTCAGCCCCCATGGCCCCGCTGGCTCCGGAGGCGTCGGCGCTTGGCACGGCTGACGAGATCCCAGCTGCTCCGGAACCCGCGGTCTCCCGAGTCCTGGTGACAGTGCCGCTTCCTCCCTCTGCAGCACCTCCACTCCCTGGTTCCTCTGCTCCTGCTGTTGTCTTGGGGCGTGCCCTTTAGGAGACGACCCAGCTGCAGGCGGATCTCCTGATAGCGGACCCGCGCCTGGTGGTCGGGCATCTAGAGCTGGCCTCTGGCTGGCTTCACTCCGAGCTGGCGGTTCACACAGCACTGAGCCTGGCTGCTGCGGCTTCCGAGGAGGCGAAGCGAGGAGCCGCCAGTGCTGCAGCCGATCGTGAGGCGACGCTAAAAGACGCCAAGGCCGCCCGTGACCGCTGCCAAGTGCTGGAGGGCGAGTTGCAGAGCCTGCGCGACAAGCACGCCGAAGAGGTACGCGGCCGCCAGGCGAAGGAGGAGGGGATGAAGGCCCGGGAGGAAGCCGTCAAGAACCCTGATACTGAGCTGGCGGAGCTGGGGAGGAAGCAGGCCGCAGAGCGCAACTGGTTGGAGGAGTTGGAGCGGAATATGGGGATGAGGGAGGCCGATCTGAATGCCAAGGCGCGAGTCCTAGCCAAAGACCGTGTGGCCTTCGCCGATCTCGAGAAGAGGTCTCGCAAGGCGCTGAAGACACTCTACGAGCATGGCCTAGAGAGGCCGCTGAACACCGACGAGGACGGCCCCGCCCAGCTGCTTCCTCTCGTGGTGAAGGCGCTTGAGGAGGTCGTCGATGGTCTCAGTCCCATGGCGGAAGCAGAAGCTCGCGTCCTGTCTTCAGCCGCACTGACTCGCGTCCTCAGCCATCTGTACCTCCGCGACCCAAACGCCCGCCTTAACGAGCTGCTGGAGCCTGTGGCTGAAGATCACTGCGAAGCCGCCGCTGTTGTGGTTGAAGGTCAAGTGGAGGCTTTTCTGGTGTCAGGACCCCGATTCCAAGTCACACCGATATAGCCTGTAACACCTCATATTATTGCGGCCTCACGCACGGTATTCCTACGGGTGTCGCCTTACCATGGCTGAGACCGTTTGCGCCTTTTGGCTCACATATGTGATAGTGTCGCTAGCATCCATATGACAGAGAACCCGGGCCGACATGACTAGTCGTGAACCCAAAGTGGCACTAACTTACGGGAACAGGCATACATGAATCAACATTTAGCATGTCGGTTAGCAGCGTGTGAATTCGGGCTGTAGCACTGGGCTAACAGGACTCCGGTAACCCGGGCTGTAGCAGGCTAGGCAGGACTCCGGATGTCACCGCGTGACATTTCCCTGAAGGGACAGACACAGGAACGAAGTGAATCACATGCCGGCCAGTCAAGTGTCCTGAGCAGTAGTGCTGGGCTAGCAGGACTCCGGTGAACCGGGCTGTAGCGGACTACTATGGCTCATGGAAGCACAAGACTACATTTCCCCATAAGAGAGGCTACCAAGGATAAACAACTAGGTTGTCGGATCCCACACATACCAAGCATTTCAATCATACACACAATATGCTCAATATGTGCAGTACAACATGGCATCACAACAAGACTCTACGACTCAGAGTATTATTCATTAGGCTCCGAGGAGCGAGATATTACAAACATGGGTCTCATGACCCAACACTCAGAGCATACAAGTCAAAGCACATGCGGAACTTAACATGTCTGAGTACGGACATCTACAAATGGAAAAAGGCTAAGAAGCCTGACTATCTACCAGATACTGCCGAGGGCACAAGATCGTAGCTGAGGTATCAAGCTAAACGTCGAAGTCCACGCGGAACTACTAGCGAGACTGAAACCTCTCTGCAAAACATAAATTAAGCAAACGTGAGTACAATTGTACTCAGCAAGACTTACATCAGAACTAACTACATGTGCATCGGTATCAACAAAGGGGGTGGTGGAGTTTAACTGCAGCAAGCCAGCTTTGACTCAGTGGATAACCTGAACTACGACTACAAGCAACTCTTTTGAGGTGGCGCACACGAGTCCACATATTCACCATTCAATATACCACTATGGATCCGCTCCCGTCTCCCTATGGGAAGGCCATCCATAGCACTCACACTTATCTTGCGAGTTTTAGAGTATCCACTTTCACTTGTCTATGAACTGTTATAGGCAACCCAGAAGTCCTTTACCACGGACATGGCTATTCGAATAGATCATTTATAACCCTGCAGGGGTGTACTTCTTCACACACGCTCTCACCACTTACCGCCGTTTACACGACATGTACTCGGCAACCTTCAAGCAGAAGCCCAACGAGGGTGTCGGCCACGGCCTACCTAAACACTCAAGTCTCTAGTCCAGGTTTATCGCCTATCCAGGTTCCATCCGCAGGGAGTCCGGCCGAGGTTTCCACATACGGCCCCGGACGATGTGTACAGGGTTCCGAGAAACCAAACGGGCGCCCGGCATGCCCGGCCACGGTGTATCTACCGCATCATAGCCCACCCCTAGGGTCAGCGCTACGCACGGCCGCCAACACATAT
The DNA here is from genome assembly GCF_056163025.1 of Triticum urartu. NCBI lineage: Eukaryota > Viridiplantae > Streptophyta > Magnoliopsida > Poales > Poaceae > Triticum > Triticum urartu. Next base: position 182,342,822 of record NC_141878.1, on the reverse strand, counting down.
CCTATAAACACCAGAAACTAGTTGCAACTCCTGGACAGAGGACAAGGGTGATCAATAAGCCGAGAGGGTCCATTGGTTTCGGGCCCAATGCATGGTAGTAACTGTTTCATGGATCACAAACACAAAACTCAGTTCCTAAGAACAGTTTCAATGAGACAACCCACCATGTACTCCTACATGGCCTCTCACCGCCACCTTTACCAAATCGTGTTCACACACTTAGCTCTCAATAGTAGGACATGTTTACACACCTCCGATTCATCCCCGATGAATCATACCTGACTCAACTCTAAGCAGTAGCAGGCATGACAAACAAACATGAATGAGTAGGCACATCAGGGCTCAAACAACTCCTACTCATGCTAGTGGGTTTCATCTATTTATTGTGGCAATGACAGGTCATGCAGAGGAAAAGGGTTCGACTACCGCAGCATGTAACAGTTGAATCATCATTGTCCTAATGCAGTAAAAGAGAGCAGGAGCGAGAGAGTGGGCTTGTATCAGAATGAACAAGGGGGTTGTGCTTGCTTGGCACTTCTGAAGATAGTAAAGCTCTTCATCGGTGTCATCGAATTCATCGCTGGATCAACGTCTACTGAGGGGGGACAAACACCGGCAACTGAGAAGGAACACAATCAACACATGGCGATATGCAACAATATGATGCATGCTATGACATGGCAATATGAATGTGTTTTGGCTAATGCAAAAAAAAAAGTCATTATTAATTGAAGTGGAATTCAAAACTATATCAAATTCCAACTCCAAACCTATTATGAAATTTGCCCTAATCATGTTTCATCCAAAAAAGTAAGATTAACTTGCTCAAACATGCATGAAAATGGTACAGATGGATTCCTTGAATTTTTCTGATAATCTTTCATACATAATTTATTTCATTTGGAGTTACGGTTTAATTTCTATGATTTTTAGAAGTTTTGGCTATTTTCTGGAATTTCCTGTAAAAGAATAAATCCAGTAAATGCTTTATTGCGTCAGCAGTGCGTCAGCGTGACGTCAGCAGTCAACTGGGACGTCCAGGTCAGACCTGACCAGTGGGTCCCACGTGTCAGTGTCATAGTCTAACTAATTTTTAGTTAGTCCTAATCCTAACTTAATTAGCAGGCGGGACCCATCTGTCACAAACCAGGGGGGTCGAGCTGGGCCCACCCGGGTCAACTCAGTCAGCAGGGGTCAAACCTCTGGTCAGCACTGTCAATCCTGCCGGCGTTGAGTCGCCGGCGAGGCCGAGACGGCGAAGAGCGTTGGAAACGCTGCTCCGGCCACGGTTCGATGCGCGGGTGGGTGCTACGGGTAGCTGGCAGTGTGGCGCATCCAACGGTGGCGTTGGTTGGTGCTGGGGTGGCCAGGAACGATGACGGCGTCGAGCTGGGCGGCGGCCGGAGCTTGGCCGTTGGTGGTTTTGCTGCTGCAGCGAGCTAGCGGGGAAATGGACGCACTAGCGAGGCGCTACGAGATGCGGTGAGTGCGTTAAGCACCCGCGCCTGACCAAATGGTCACCGGAGTGACGCCGGCATCGAGCTCGCACGGCAGCGTGCTACGGTGAGCAAGGGGGTGGCGTCTACGGCGAGGAAACGAAGCAGAGAAGAGGGGGGTTCGGTAGAGGGGCTCACGGCGGTTGCAGAACGCGTCTCAGCGGGCTCGGGGGAGGTCGGACGACGTCGGGGCGTTGCCGGCGATCTCGGAGGTCGGGGGTTGAAGATGACGGTGGTGACAGCATTGCAGGCCTCCTACGGTCGCGTGCTTTGTCGTGTGGCTCCACGGCATCGAGGCGGAGCTAGGGGACCAGACGGTGAGGCGAGGCGTGCCCGGTCGCTGCGGTGGTGCTCGGCGGCGCGCTGCGCTGCGCTCGGGTGCGAGGTGGAGAGGGACCAGAAGAGGGGCGAGCAGGAGGAGAGTGAGAGAGGTCCGGGGGGGGTGTCGTGGCGTCTCCCAGAGGCGTCCAGGCGTCAAGGGGGAGCGGCAAGCAGGAGGTGGCCGGAGCGCGTGGCCGCGCGCACGGGGCACACGCCCGGCGTCCTTCTGTCGCGAGGAAGACAACAGGGGGGGAGGCCAATGGGTTGGGCTGGCCAGCTGGGCCAGCCAGGTGGGCTTTGGTGGGTGCCAGGTAAGAGGCCCAGGTGCTGTTCTCTCTCTCTCTGCTGATTCTGCTTTTCTATTTCTTTTATTCCGTTTTGGTTTAGTAAAATACTAAACCATTTAACAAAATCCTGGAAATAATTAGGGGTGCTGTCTGAGTTATTCTAATGACCCATAACAACTTCCAGTATTTTGGGAGCACTTAAAATATATATAGCATTTAAATAGCTCCAAATCAAATATGTTTGAATTAATTCAAAGCCCAAAGATGTCCTGCAAAAATGTAAACCATTTTTTGGTAGATGCTTCCACCTCAAACCAGAAATGTTGAACATTTTTAGAGGGCATTTTGAGTTCAATGAAAAAGATTTTATTTTAACCCTAGTTGAATTCATTTGGTGCTAGGGTTTAAGCATCCCCATTTCATGATTAATTGAAAATGAAAATGATGCATGGATGCAATGCCACTAATTACAAAAAGATTTCTAGGGCTGTGACAGCTGGGGATGTTCCGCGGCTTTGTCTCCGATCCTCTATCTGGCGATGCCGCGGATCCTGCGGCTGAAGGTGAGAACATCATCGTCGACGGGGGAGCACCTTCCGCAGGCGATGGCGATATCCAGGGGTGACCTGCGGCTACTCTTCCTGTTTCATTCCTGCAACATGTATCAGGCCTCATGGAGGCATTTAGAATTTTCATTTGGTGTTGTGAGAACAATATGCTTGTAATATTTTCTTTGAGATTTGGTGATTTCCTTCCTATTTGCTTTGCATTCTGCGTCGGCAGAGCCCGGCCCCGCGCATACCTCAACCACCATTGGGCTGACCGGAGACCAGGACGGACCAAGGAGTGAGGGGCTATGTGACCAATTAGGCTCTTGAGTCACGATGCTCAAGAGTCCCCCTTGACGCGCAAACAACATATAGGGAGAGTTCGTGAGGATAGATTAATATTCTACGTCGGGAGAGCCCGGCCCCGCACATACCTCAACCGCCATTGGGCCGACCGGAGACCAGGACGGACCAAGGAGTGAGGGGCTATGCGACCAGTTAGGCTCTTGAGTCGCGATGCTCAAGAGTCCCCCTTGACGTGCAAACAACTTCCATACCTGCCTCGCCGAGACCTCGGGAGGGGCGCACGACGCCCAGGTCCGGGGGCCTGGTTGGGTGGCGTGCGCTTGGGCGTGACCCGGGAGCAGCCCCCGTGCCCACCCCCCTCATGTGGCTCTTCCGAGGGAAGGCATTGTGGCAAGGCTGGGCGCTGAGCTCTGGGCTCCCTAAGGTTGGTACGACCGTGGGGCCGCCCTCAGTTCTTTATCACCAGTGCGGAGCATAGTGCTTCCGCTTGTGCATGGGCATAGCCGCTCCTCGGCAGTGTCGTCAGCCATCACAGAGCATGGTGCTTCCACTTGGGCATGGGATGGGGGGCCCTCCAAGAGGAGCCCCCGGGGCATGTACAGTCCCGCCCTGACACATGGCTTGCACGGCAGGGCTACGAGGTGTATCTGGGCACTCGTGAGCCAGCGCGGGACTCACGAGGCCCTACCTGAAGGCGGGGTTGCATCTGGTCTTGAGTCTTGGAGACTGTATGTTCCTGCAAGGCAGTTAGATGCAAGCACTCTACGTCCTCAGGTCCCGGCCCTCAAGCGAGCTCAGCGCCGCTGGTATGCCAGGTCGCGATGCCGTGGTCATGGCCAGGGGGTGAGGGCTGGAGAGCCAATAAGAGCTCCTGAGTCACGATGCTCAGGAGCCCTGTCTACGTTCTGGGAACAGGGGTCCCCAGACTTGCCTGCCTGCGGCCCATGGCGTGGCTGAGCTAGTAGGCCATATGGCCCATCTTCGTCAACAAGGCACCCAAGATCCTTGCGAGGGTCCAAGCCTCGTGAGGCGGACGACGCAAGACCTCCTATGGAGTGACCTAGCTAGGTAGGCTCACGAGGAGCGGAGATATCAAGGCGGGCTGAACCTCACGAGACTCTCATGACGTGAGCCATGACGATCGACACCAGGCGGGCGCCAGCGCGCGCAGCGTCCTTGCTTCCTCTTTGCTGCAAAGGAGGCAACCGCATCCGCGGAGTACCAAGGCATCAGGCAAAGGTTGCCTTTTCGGTGCAACAATACCAAGACCATGGACTGCAAGACGGAGGTCATCGTGGAGCCCAAGACGGCGTCACCCCAGAGCCTTTCACAGGCGCAGACTACCTTTTGTCAAGATAGCTTGTACTAGCTGTCCCCCTTCGAATTAGCCCACCATTGTTGGCTCCCTTCCCGCTTAATATTTGGGAAGAGGACCAGGGCCTCTATAAATCGGACTAGCCACCACAGTAGAGGGGATCTTGGCTGAGAGAGACCTCATCAGATCCAGAGATACACACAAGTCTGAAAGCACAAGAACACCTCAACCTCAAGAGGCTGTTCTTCCCTTGTACTGTTCATCATCAGCCCAAGAGGCAATCCACCACCACCACCACACTGGAGTAGGGTATTACACCACAACAGTGGCCCGAAACAGTATAAACCCCGTGTCTTTCTGTTTTGTGAGTTTGTCGAGTTCGTCCGCAAGATCGTAGCGAGCTAGATCATAGATCGGTAGGAGGGAAAGACTCCGCGCGCACCCTAGTGTTCGAACCTTAAGTGTTAGCCGGAACCCCACATCCGACATTTGGCGCGCTAGGTAGGGGTGCGCCAGAGCTCCTCTCCACCGACTTGAACCTCGCGCCACCGCACTTCGCTCCCATGGTCGGTGCCCCGCCACCCACCTCTGCGGCCGACACCAGCAACAGGGAGTCTGGGTACCGAGCCCTGGCCCCCGCCCTGCGGCGAGTGCAGTGGCCAACCAAGTTCAAGCCGGAGATGCTGCCGCGTTACGATGGTGCGGCAGACTCGGCGTCGTTCCTGCTGGCGTATGAGGAGGCCGTCCTCAATGCCGGGGGCAACGACAAGATCATGGCCAAGTTGTTCCCCATGGCCCTCGCCAGCGAGCCGCGCACCTGGCTGCTCGACCTCCCGGGATCCACGGTGGCATCCTGGGGGGAACTCCGCGACCTCTTCGCCGCGCGCTATGCGGTGCCGGTGCACCACGCAGTCGCGGCACTGCTGGGTGGCTCTCAAGAACCACCTTTAGATCGCCACATCAAACCTTTCTTTCGTTAGATTGGGGCAGCCACCAGGCGCCCGGGGGCTCCGCCAGGTTGGGCCGCACCGGAGGCCAACCTTACCTTCGGCTCGGAACACCACCCTGACTCCACCGCCGGCTCCGGGGTGCTCCCGATGTTTTGCACGCCCACCATCTACAACGTGGCCGTTACCAAGACCCTCGTCGACGGCGGCGCCGGCCTCAACTTGCTCTCCGTAGAATCCTTCAGCCTCCTTCATGTGCCGCTCGAGCGGCTCGGCCTCAGCAAGCCCTTCCTGGGCGTGGGTGGTGGAGCTGCCCACTCTCTAGGGCAGATCCACCTCCCTGTCACCTTTGGCACGCGAGACAATTATCGCACTGAGCTGGTGGACTTTGACATCACCCGCATCGGTCTCCCATACAACGCCATCCTCGGGTACCCGGCTCTTACTCAGTTCATGGCGGCGACTCACCCGACCTACAACCTCATGAAGATGCCAGGGAGCAAGGGTGTCCTCAGCATCAAGGGGGACACTCAGGAGGCCGTGACGGCACTCAGGCTCGCCTTCAAGACCGCGGCGGCGGCACAGCCATCCGGCGCCGGTGCGCCCGAGGCCAAGCAGACCGCGCCCACCAAGAAGAGGAAGCTGCTCACCCAAGACAAGGCAAAGACCAAACAGGTGCTGGTCAACGAGGACGGGTCTTCAGGACCCACCTTCACCATAGGAACCGGCCTTGACCCGGGACAAGAAGAAGCTTTGGTGAGGTTTTTGCGCGCGAACAAGGAGATATTCGCGTGGGAGCCCAATCAGCTGGTAGGGGTCCCGAGGGAGGTAATCTAGCATCATCTAAGGGTGTGCCCCAACGTACGCCCCGTGAAGGAGCGAGCGAGACGGAAGTCCACTGAGAAGCAGGCCTTCATCGTCCAAGAGACACGCAAGCTGGAGGCGGCAGGTACCATCCGAGAAGTTCGATACACCGAATTGCTGGCGAACCCCGTCGTAGTACCGAAGAAAGGTGGGAAGGAACGGATGTGCGTCGACTTCACCAACCTCAACAAAGCCTGCCCCCAAGATCCGTTCCCCCTTCCGCGCATCGATCAAATCATCGACTCCACCGCCGAGTGCGATTTGTTGTGTTTCCTGGATGCGCTCTCTGGATACCATCAGATCAAGATGGCGGTGGAGGATGTGGATAAGACGGCCTTCTTGACACCATGTGAGATGTACTGCTACACCTGCATGCCTTTCGGCCTTCGCAATGCGGGCGCAACCTTTCAGCGGCTGATGCACATCGCCTTGCGGCGGCATATCGGCAGGAACACAGAGGCCTACGTTGATGACATAGTGGTCAAATCTCGCGAGGTGAGGACGTTGATTCAAGACTTGGAGGAGACCTTTGAGAGTTTGCGCCGGGTGAACTTGAGGCTTAACCCGGAGAAGTGCGTGTTTGGCGTCCCCTCTGGCAAGCTGCTAGGGTTTCTCGTATCCCACAGAGGGATCGAGGCGAACCCAGAGAAGATGAAGGCCATCGAAGACATGAGCCCACCATAGACCCTCAAGGAGATGCAAAAGCTGGCAGGATCGGTGACCGTGTTAGGGTGTTTCATCTCTAAGCTAGGCGAGCGCGCCTTACCTTTCTTTAATCTCATGAAGAAGAAAGGCCCCTTCGAGTGGACCCCGGAGGCTGACCGGGCCTTCCAAGACCTCAAGAAATACCTCACCAGCCCCCCGGTGATAGTGGCACCACGGCCTCTCGAGCCTCTGGTACTCTACCTTGCCGCCACCCCGTACTCCGCCAGCGTGGCGCTGGTGGCGGTTTGGGAGGAGCGCAAAGACAAGAGTGTGTTGCCCCATGCCAGAGCTGATGCAGCGCAAGGTCTAGAAGGCACATCAGAGCCATCAGCGGCGGAAGATCAAGCTCGGCAGGGCAACGCCGTGGGAACTCGTGAGGATGGCCAAGCCTCAGGAAACCCTCCACCTCAGGATATGCCACAATATCCGCAAGACCCGAGCCTCAACAGCATGCCAGCCCTCGTTGAGCACCCGGTGTACTTCATCAGCACCGTACTGCGGGACGCAAGGGCACGCTACCCCATGCCGCAAAAGCTCCTGCTCGCACTCTTGGTGGCCTCGCGCAAGCTACGACACTACTTCCAGGGGCACCCCATCAAGGTCGTCTCATCTTACCCATTGGAGAGGGTACTGAGGAGCCCAAACTCAGCCAGAAGGGTCGCTGAATGGAACAACGAGCTGCAAGCATTCCAGTTGGAGTTCAGCACCACCAGGGTCATCAAGGGAGCTGTGCTCGCCGATTTTGTGGCAGAATGGACAGATGCCCCGGCTCTTGAGGAAGGAGAAGACCGGTCCACCTCCCAAGGAAGTGAGGCACCAGACGGCTGGGTCATGTATTTTGATGGCGCCTTTGCGCACAAGGGCGCGGGGGCTGGAGCAGTGCTCATGTCGCCCACTCAGGACAAGCTTTACTACGCCGGGCAACTCTGCTTCCAGCACGGCGAGAAGGTCTCCAACAATATCGCAGAATACGAAGGCCTCATAGCCGACCTGAAGGCTGCAACGGCTCTGGAGGTGAGGCGCCTTACCATCAAGGGCGACTCGCAGCTCCTCGTTAACTTCTCCAACAAAGTGTATGAGCCAAAGGACGAGCACATGGAGGCCTACCTTGCAGAGGTGCGCAAGATGGAAAAGCAGTTCTCAGGCTTGGAGCTGCAGCACGAGCCCCGGGGCACCAACAAGGAAGCCGATGACATCGCCAAGAGAGCATCCAAGCGGCATCCGCAAGAGCCCGACGTCTTCAAAGGGCGGCTCTTCAAGCCGCCAGCTACGCCACCTCCTTCAAGGATGACTCAGCCTCGGGAGGAGCTCCCGCAGCCCCCGGCCACGGGAGCCCCAGCTTGCGGCCCAACCTCAGGAGCTCGGCTACTCTTGGCGCTTGAGCCCCAGGAGGGGTGCTGGACCAAGGAGTTCAAGGAGTACCTGATGCACGGGACACTGCCAGAGAAGGAAGAAGACGCGGAGTGCGTGGCCCGACAGGCCACGACATACTGCATTCAAGACGGGAGTTGTACAGGAAACGGCCGAATGATGTCACGCTGCGCTGCATCTCCAGCGATCAAGGGAGGGAGCTGCTGATTGACATACACGGCGGGGACTATGGACATCACTCATCAGCGCGGACCCTCATTGGCAAGGCCTTCCGCAGCAGATTCGATTGGTCCACAGCACTCAACGATGCAGCCGAGCTGGTGAAGTCCTGCGAAGCTTGCCAATTCCACGCCAAGCAAATCCATCAGCCTGCTCAGGGCCTCCAAACCATCCCACTCACGTGGCCGTTCACGGTCTGGGGGATAGACATCCTAGGCCTGTTCCCACGAGCGCCAAGGGGCTACTGGTATCTCTACGTCGCCATCGACAAGGCACCAAGTGGGCGGAAGTGGAAGCCGTCCGAACCATTCCAGCCGGCTCCGTTGTCAGGTTCATCAAGGGCCCCGTGAGCCGCTTCGGGGTCCCCAACCGCATCATCATAGATAACGACTCGCAGTTCACTAGTAACCTCTTTGAAACCAACTATGCTAACCTTGGAACGCAGATCTGCTACGCTTCGGTGGCCTACCCCAGGAGCAATGATCAGGCTGAGCGCGCCAACGTTGAGTCCTGAGGGGCCTCAAGACCAGGACCTTCAAGAAGAAGCTGGAGGCCTGTGGCAGGGGCTGGCAAGACGAGCTCCAGTCCGTGCTATGGTCCATCCGCACCACCGCTACCAAGCCAACGGGCGAGACTCCATTCTTCCTCATCTACAGAGTTGAAGCAGTCCTCCCTCACGAGGTCAAGCATCGCTCCGCACGGGTTTTGGCGTTCGAGAAAACACATCAGGACACCATGCGGGGGATGGATCTCGTGCTGGGGGAGGAACATCAATGCGAAGCTGCATTAATGGCGGCAAGATACCAGCAAGCGCTGCGGCGTTACCACTACCACAACATTCGCTCCTGGACGCTCGAGACGGGTGACCTGGTCCTGAGGCGGGTCCGCTCCAGGCAAGGGTTGCACAAGCTCTCACCCATGTGGGAGGGCCCATTCAGGGTCGTCCACATCTCCAAGCCTGGCGCCGTGCGCCTGGAGACGCAAGAAGGGACACCTATCCAAAATGCCTGGAACATCCAGCACCTTCGGAAGTTCTACCCATGAAGCAAGGCCCAGAGCCTGTGAAGCAAGGCCCAGAGCCTATGAAGCAAGGCCCAAAGCCTGTGAAGCAAGGCCCAGAGCCTGTGAAGAAAGGCCCAGAGCCTGTGAAGAAGGCCCGGTGCCTGTGAAGAATCACCGCCCGTGACACTCTCACGTAATAATGAGTTGGGGCTGTACACGCCCCAGAGTCTCAGGAGCACCGGCCTCAGGCCCTGGGGCTCCCTCCCACGCCTAGTGGACAGCACCTAGCTCCGCACTGGTGAGAAGACTTGAAGACAAGATTAGGTGCCGGACGCGGCTTTTCATTTGCTTTCCATTGTTGGCTTGCTTCTCCTTAATCAAGTTTGCCTTCGGCGTTCCTTGCTGATTTGGTTCCTTCGCCTTTTACCGCATTTTCGGCTCTGGTTTGCTCATGGTCTCTCTCTCGCATACCTCGCAAGGGGGGCTAGGCAAGTGCCCTCGCGAGCATTTTTCTTCTCTCTGCCTTCTCGCGAGTCACCCTCGTTCGAGCCTGAAAGCTGTCACATCTCTCCTAATCCTTGCCCCTCGGGTACCGCGATACAAAGCGCCAAGTCAAGGTTTGGGTGAACAGCAAATCCTCTAGCACACCCGCTAACAATTTTTTTGCAGTTTCTGAGCAAATGCAGGCATCTCGTGAAGGAAAGGCCGTCCCAAACGCACTAGGTTAAGTTTTATTTGCACAAAATAACAACATGGCATGGGAATAACACGCACGTTGCATTAACCAAGAACCACAGTTCGATACACACCCCTCTGGGCCCATACTGGTTTCATTTTCTGATGCAGGAAAAAAGCAAAAAGCTAAACAAAGCGGCGCTTTAGCAATCCGCGGAGGCAGGCCCTTGGCAACGCCCGGAGCATAGCCAGACCCCTCCTCACGCTTCACGAAGGCGCGGCGACAAGATGACCCGCTGCCACCTTCGAAGCGGGCGCGGTGGCGCGGCGGCTGGTCGTAGCCACCGCTGCTAGAGCTGTCACCGGAGGAAGAGCCGCCGTAGCTGGAAGAGATGCGGTCGCCGCCGAGGGTAAGGTCACCCTCATCCTCGTCGCCACAGTCGCCATGGCCAAGCACCTCCTCACCGTCGTTCGTCTCGGGGCAGCACCCAACGCGGCGACCATCTTCTCGGAACACTCTCACGTAGAGGGTCGACCCACCGTCATACCTGAAGTGGAGCATGCACCGCCTGCCCAGGCCGCGCGCGTGGGCGAACGTCTGCCAACAGCGGGCCAGGGCTATGCTGCCCGCGGCGGAAGTCTCGACCGCGACCCAAGAGGCCTTGCTGCAGCAACCATCCGCCTGCAACCAGTGCCCGCCTGGACAGGGGCCGGCGGTTCATCGACAAGGAAGCACGGAAGCTGGAGCCAGTTGCCGGCCGGGTTCTCCAACCAGACAATGAACTCCGGCGACACCTCCGGGGAACCGGGGCCCTCGCGAGGGGCCTTCCCCTTCTCGGCGGCAGAGAACTTCCTTCGTGGCGCCATCGGAGGCACTGCAAGCAATGAAGCGAAGAAGAAGCGAGCAAGCGAGGAAGAGATGGGCCACGGGGGCTCCGCCCCCTCCCCATTTATAGCAAGAGGGGGCCAACCAGCATTTCCCACGATCGCAGGTAATGATGGTTTCCCTTGCATGTCGCAGGGACTTGTCAAGTCATGCAGTTGCCGAGGCAGCATGGGGAAGCAGAGACGCCCACGTCCAATCAACCGCTACGCATCAACCGAGGTCGCAGGCTTTTGGGGCCCACGGTGCTCCGAACTTGACCCTTGGCTTCGCCACGAAGCCAGGCCCCAGCGCACCTTGGGCCCGAGGGCTACTATCGGCGTTCTGGGAACGGGGGTCCCCAGACTTGCCTGCATGCGGCCCATCGCGTGGCTGAGCCAGCAGGCCGCACGGCCCATCTTCGTCAACAAGGCACCCAAGATCCTCGCGAGGGTCCAAGCCTCGCGAGGCGGATGATGCAAGACCTCCTCTGGAGTGACCTAGCTAGGTAGGCTCACGAGGAGTGGAGATATCAAGGCGGGCCGAACCTCACGAGACTCTTGTGACGTGAGCCATTACAATCGACACCAGGCGGGCGCCAGCATGCGTAGCGTCCTTGTTTCCTCTTTGGTGCGAAGGAGGCAAGCGCAGCCGCGGAGTACCGAGGGATCAGGCAAAGGTTGCCATTTCGGTGCAACAATACCAAGACCATGGACTACAAGACAGAGGTCATCGTGGAGCCCAAGACGGCATCACCTCAGAGCCTTTCACAGGCGCAGACTACCTTTTGTCAGGATAGCTTGTACTAGCTGTCCCCCTTCGAATTAGCCTGCCATTGTTGGCTCCCTTCCCGCTCAATATTTGGGAAGAGGACCAGGGCCTCTATAAATAGGACTAGCCACCACAGTAGAGGGGATCTTGGCTAAGAGAGACCTCATCAGACCCAGAGATACACACAAGTCCGAAAGCACAAGAACACCTCAACCTCAGGAGGTTGTTCTTCCCTTGTACTTTTCATCATCATCCCAAGAGGCAATCCACCACCACCACACTGGAGTAGGGTATTACACCACAACGGTGGCCCGAACCAGTATAAACCCCGTGTCTTTCTCTGTGGTGAGTTCGTCGAGTTCGTCCGCAAGATCTTAGCGAGCTAGATCATAGATCGGTAGGAGGGAAAGACTTCGTGCGCACCCCAGTGTTCGAACCTTAAGGGTTAGCCGGAACCCCACATCCGACAAGTCCCCCTTTTAACGTGCAAGCGGATTGCATAGGATGAACAAACCCATGGTGGGCAGAAATTGAGCAGGTGATAGCAGTTGGCAGGTTAAGCAGGGAAGGCAAATCAGCTTGGATAAATGCAGGAAGATACATGCCACCGGGTCCGGCCCGAGCGGCTTGGGGATGATGCAACCCGAGGGGCGCCCCCAAGAAGGTAAGCTCAAGACATAAGCAAAAGAGGTACACATTGTAGGGACGGACCCACGCGGCCTGGGAATAATGCAGCCCGAGGGGCGCTCCCAGCTGAACGAGCTTGGAAGATGTCACCTGATTCTTTAGACAAAGTAGAGTTGGTGCAGCTGAAGGCGTGCGTTGGAGAAATGACTCCTCATGAGCCGCCAGGACCCTGAACCTCGGGAGGCTCTGGGGGCTCGGGAGGTTCCCTGAAGACCGTCTCCATCTCCTCCAGAACGGCATGGTGCCTGGCTTCCTGAGCCGCTAGGACACGTCGCATGATGCGCTGATAGGCCGACGCCACGCTCGGCAAGCCAAAGGGCATACGAACGTAGCTGTGCGGCGGGCCCTCGTAGCGGCCCACACGCGAAGGCTAGAAACACTCGTGAGATGCGGCCCTGTTGAGCCCTGGGACGTCGATGCAGACACGCAGCCCGGCATCCTCGCTAGGATGCAGAGCTGTGCCTTGTGGGCTGACGTCGCCGCGTATGGCTCTTGCTTCTTGCAGTTCCTGGATGGTCTTGGTGATGAACTCATGGGTGGTGGGCACTCCTTGACCTGTGCTCTCCTGAGGGTCACGTACCGCGAAGCATGCTTCCAAGTGGTGCCCAAGCACCTCCCTCGTGAGGTTGGCAAGGTATGAGGCCCTCCAGAAGAGAGCCCCCGAGCCCTTCCAGAGGAGGGCGCCGGGCGCGCCTTCCTATGCGACGGTGGGAGGCGCCCCTGGAGCGGGCTCTAGTCCTGATGTGGCTTCTGCCGCGACGCCGTCCTCCTGAGGTCATGCGCGGCGCAACCGCTTCTTCTTGGGGATGGTCTCCAGAGGGCCCTCGTTTCTGTTGTCGGGGTCGTCGATTGCAGCGGCTTGAAAGGCACGCTCAAGGGAGCACACCGCGTCTCTCTCTTCACACGGGATCGTGATGATTCCTCCGCTTCCTAGGATCTTGAGAACGTTGTAGCCGTGATGAGTGACTGCCATGAACTTGGCCAGGGCCGGATACCCGAGGATGGCATTGTACAGCAGGTGGATGTGCGCGACGTCGAAGTCGATGAGCTCGGTGCGGTAGTTCTTGTGCTCCCGAAGGTGACAGGCAGGCGGACCTGCCCTATCGGCGTGGTGGAGCCGTCAGTCACTCCTGAGAAAGGCTTGGTGGGCTGGAGCTGCTGATATGGCACTTGGAGGTTGTCGAAGGTGTCGACGGACAGGACGTTGAGCCCTGCGCCGCCATCGATGAGGGTCTTGGTGACCTGCACATTGCTAATGACTAGGGAACACAACATAGGGAGGGTGCCAGCAGTGGCTGCGCACTTGAGTTGATCCGCCGAGTTGAAAGTGATGGCGCATTGGGACCACCTGAGCGGGCGCGTGGCCTCGAGCTTGGTAAGCGCAACGTTCACCTTGCGAGCAAACTGCTTGAAGACGCGCTGGGAGGCTGGGGCCTGGGCGCCGCCCAAAAATCAGGCGATCGCGCGCGGCTCCTGGAAGCCCCCAGCCCCCTCGTCCTGGCGGTGGTCGTTGTTCCTTCTTGGTGGTGGCAGCGGGGGAAGACCGGCATGGCCCTGTGGGCAATCTTCACGAGGCGGATCCCTCCAGGCACCCTCGCGAGGTTGGTCCTGCCAGCGGTCCTCACGAGGCCGGTCGCGCCACTCTTGGCGCGGGCCACGGTCGTCCCAGCGTCCGCCTCCATGTCCTCCTCCGCGGCCGTAGCCCCGGTCGTTGCACTCGGGGCGTCGACCGTAGAGTCCTTCTCATATGGCTCTGAGCTATTGACAGTCGCTGGTGTTGTAGGTGTTTAGGTTGTGGAAGGCGCAGAATGGTCGGCCGTTCATGGATGACTCGGGCTGATCTCTGCCCCGCTTTATGTCGGGCTCCGCTGCGAGCACAGCTACCTCCTTGCGCTTTACGTCCTTGGCCTTGGCCTTCTTCTCCTTCGCGCCCACGGCTGGCGGCTCAAGGAGAGAGAGGTGCCCCTCCTTAGCTCTTGTGCACCTGTTTGCCAGGTTGAACAGCTCCTGAGATATGCAGAGCTCCTCGTGGATGGCGAGCTCTTCCTTCATCTTGACGTCACAGACGCCGTCGGAGAACACGGAGATGATGGCCTCGTCCGTGACCTTGGGGATCTTGAGGCGGGTGTTGTTGAAGCGCTCGATGTACTTCTAGAGGGTCTCTCCTGGCTGCTGCCTGGTGCGGCGTAGGTCACCCGCGGCCGGTGGACAGTCGCGAGTGCCCTGGAAGTTGGGGACGAAGCGGTCGCGCATCTCGTCCCATGAGGAGATCAAGCCGTGCTGCAGGTTCAGGAGCCAGGAGCGAGCTCCATCCTTCAGAGCCATGGGAAACCAGTTTGCCATGACCTTTTTGTCGCTGCTGACTGCTTCAATGCTCAGCTCATAGAGCTGCAGGAACTCCGCGGGGTCAGCGGTACCGTTGTAGCGAGGAGGCTGATCTGGCTTGAACTTGCCCAGCCAAGCGACGCTACGCAGCTCAGGAGTGAAGGAGCGGCAGCCAGCCGTGGTTGCCGGGCCCACCTCGGAGGTGGAGCTTGGTCTTGACGAGGTCCGCGCTGCACTGCTACGGGTTGTGCGCGTTCTTGACGAGGTGGCGCGGAGAGCGCAGGTGCAGCTTCTCGCGGCCGCGAAATTTCTTGGCAGCTTCTCTCTTGGGGCTGAGGTGGTGGAGGCGCGGCATGAGCCCCGTCGCCGACGGCTGGTTGAGGGGGAGGCAGAGAGTGGGACGGTGCCGGAGAGCCCCCCACGGCACGGACAAGCCCGGCGACGCGTTCGAGCCACTCCTCGTAGAGGTCGTCGATGGGGTGGTAGCGTAGGAGCTCGTTCGCTACGAGGAGCCTGGTGCGCGTGAGACGAAGAACCGGTAGGGGTCAGCGATGGAGTGGCGGTGCGGCCGTCCTACCACACCAAAGGATGCATCAAGGACACCTGCTGCTCGTTCCCCGCCGGGCCGGTGGCAGCGTTGGCAGCGTGGGACGGAGAACGGTGATGTGGCCCACCAACGGGAGCCGTCTGAGCAACACGGGCGGTGAGTGCAGCCCGGTGCTCAGCTCGAGCACGGCAAGCGTCCGCCATGGAGACGACGGAGCGACGGAGCGACGAACAGATGGAAGGGAGGCTACATCACACCCCTACCTAGCGCGCCAAATGTCGAATGTGGGGTTCCCGCAAACCCTTAAGGTTCGAACACTCAGGTGCGAGCGGAGTCTTTCCTTCCCACTAATCGACGCCCTAGCTCACTAAGATCTTGCGGACAAACTCGACGAACTCGCAACACAGAAAGACACAAGATTTATACTGGTTCGGGCCACTGTTGTGGTGTAATACCCTACTCCAGTGTGGTGGTGGTGATTGCCCCTAGTGCTGTTGATGAACAGTACAAGGGAAGAACAGCCTCATGAGGTTGAGGTGTTCTTGTGAGTAGGCTCTCGGTTTGGTTGGATCAAGCTAAGATGAGATGCCTCTACTATGGTGGCTAGCTCTACTTATATAGGCCCTGGTCCTTTTCCCAAATATCGAGCAGGAAGGGAGCCAACAATGGCGGGCTAATTCGAAGGGGGACAGCTAGTACAAGCTATCCTGACAAAAGTGGTCTTCGCCTGCCAAAGGCTCTGGTGGTGACGCCGTCTTGGGCTCCACGATGACCTCCGTCTTGCCGTCCTCCTGGTCTTGGTCTGATTGCACCAATATAACAACATTTGCCTGAGGCCTCGGTATTCTTCGCCTGCGCTGGCCTCCTTAGCACCAAAGAGGAAACAAGGATGCTGCGCGCGCTGGCGCCCTCCTGGTGTCGTGCGTCATGGCTCACGTCACGAGGGTCTCGCGAGGTTTGCCCCGCCTTGATATCTCCGCTCCTCGTGAGCCTGCCTATCTAGGCTACTCCAGAGGAGGTCTTGCATCGTCCGCCTAGTGAGGCTTGGACCCTCGTGAGGGTCTTGGATGCTTTCCTGGTGAAGATGGGCCGTACGGCCTGCTGGCTCAGCCACGCCACGGGCCCCCGTTCCCAGGACACAAGGAGGCAAGCCTGGGGACCCCCGTTCCCAGGACACTGACATTAGGTAACACTGTTCCATAGTTATCATCCATCAGCCAATGTTATCCCACAGGCTGATGATTATAGTATTATACCACTTCTAGTATTACCTATGTTGTTCTTTAATACTTTTGCGTGCCATCTAGTTAATCTCGAGTACAAACAATACATATTCTGTAGCTTTCATCTGTGTTCTCCCTTTAGTTTTTGAGACTTGTTGCTGCTAGTTAACCCCAGTCCTACTATTTATGTCGTCTCCTACAGGAACTCATTACAGAAATATAACTACTAGTTGTCTTCCATGCATGTCAGATATAATTGCACACACTGATTTATCCACAAGAACCTCACGGAGCAATGTAACGGCCAACAAACTTGACGTAAATGATACCCAATATGATGGAACAGGTAAAGGCAGTTCTTCAGAAGACTTGCAGAAAGATGATGAATCCTATTCACCCCACAAGGTCCTTGCTCTAACTTGGCCCATGATATGGGTACAGCATGCATATAATGTCTTGGAGTGCATCTACTCTGTTGCAATGGCTTGTGCTGAGCCTGCTAATCATGCATGTAACAGTGTCATGCCTTCCTGTTTTTCAGTACCTATTACATTCATGATAACATGTTTTCAAATTCAAGTACTGCCATTCTACTCTATCGCAATGCTATCTGCTTAGTTTGGACATCATGCTTCTGAATATCTTATGCATTGTTATTCATCAGTATGTACCTCATCTATCTACCATACGAAGTTCTTTTTTTACATTGAAGTGTTGTTCTAGTGGTCTGTTGGAATGCCATCTTAGTTTCCCAATCATACACGCATATGTTGCCTTAGTGTTTTTCTGTATGTATTCCGCTAGCATACAGTTTTACATTCAAGTAGTGTTTTTTTACACTGTTGTCCTATCATATCCCTAGCTCTCACATCATACTCCCTCCGTCCGAACTACTGTTGTACGAACTTGTGATGGTAAAGAATAAAAGCGACAGACTGCATAATAAAGGTTGCTATCATAAGGGGCAATATAACGTGATGTTCTTTTGCACTAAGGGGTTGAGCATACAAACAAATAAGCGCATTGCAACCTATGCTTCCCTCTATGAAGGCCCTATCTTTTACTTTTCAACATTTACTTTTATGCAAAGAGTCAAAGTTTTTCTCTCTATTCCTTTTTATTTTTCTCTTTTGGCAAGCATCATGTGGTGAGGAAAGATCCAGGCACATATGTCCAGTTGGATATGGGTAGCATGAGTTATTATTGTTGGCATAACCCTTGAGGTGAATACGTTGGGAGGCAAAATTATAAGACCCTATCTTTCTATGTGTCCGATTGAAACGTTTTGCTCATGTGTATGCGGTGAGTGTTAGCAATGATAGAAGACTATATGATGGTTGAGTATGTGGAGCTCTTACTTAAACTCTGTTGAATAAGTTGAATTGCAATTGCTTGGTGACTAAGAATATAGGTTGTTGAGTTTCAAGAGAATACATTGTTTGAACCTTAACATGCACTACAAAAAAAGACACATCCGTGACATTTTGGGCCGAACAAAAAAAATTGTCATACTTATGACACTTCTATGACAATAATTGTGAGAAAACCCGGTATCATCATAGATGTGGTGGGCTCCTACTTCTATGACAAAAAATCATGACAGAAAATGGGCTTTTCATCCTGGGCGGGCCGGAGACGCAACTGCATGATATTCTTTGGGCCGTCCATGACGGAAAAACCATGGTAGAAGTGAGGGCGAGGAAAATATCGGGGTGTTCCCGGTTACGGTGGGTGGTCGGGGCCGAGCGATGCATGGAGGTTTGCGCGTTTCTCTCGTACACGCACGTGCGTGGGTGCGAGGTGTTGGGATCTAACTGAACCCGAGCGAGGCGTTAGCCTACTGAACCCGAGCGATTGCACTACAGGCTATGCGTTACTGAACCCAAGTAATCAATCGATGGCTGCTAACTGAACCAGATCGAGCGATCCCTTCGCTACTGCTGCTAACTGAAGTCGATCGATGCTACCTCTGGATGAACAGTGAGCATTGCTAGGGGGTTTGGATGAACAGTTCCCGGTGGGGGCGGATGAACAGGACCCCGTGGTGTTGCCTCTAGATGAACAGGACCCCGATCGATCAAGCCGGTTGGGGCTGGATGAACAGGACCCCGTGGAGGGCTGGCTGAACAGGACCACCCCGTGGAGGGCTGGATGAACAGTAGATGGTGGAGGGCTGGATGAACAGTAGCCATGGAGGGGTGGTTGAACAGGAGCCCGTGGAGAGGGCTGGTTGAATAGTAGCCGGTGGAGTAGCGCGCAGTGGAGGCTGGATGAACAGGAGCCCGTGGACGAACAGTCCCAGGTGGAGGCTGGAGGAGGTCGACGGTGGATGAACAGTAGCCCGTGGAGGCTGGAGGGGGTCGACGGTGGAGATGAACAGTATCCCATGGAGTCCCGTTTTGCGGTACGCCATACCCCTCCCAATGATCAAGACCCTCGTTTCGACTGTAGCGCTCCAACACAAGTCCGTTTCCTCCGTTTTGTGGTATGCCACACCCCTCCTGATGAACATGACCCCTGTTTCGACCGTAGGAGGTCCGTTTGCTCCGTTTTGCGGTACACCAGACCCCTCCCGATGAATAGGATCCCATTTCGACCGTGGCCGGTCGAACACAAGGCTGTTTCCTCCGTTCTGCGGTACGCTAGGCCTTGTTTCCATCGGCTGTTCCATCCAAGCCAGTTGGCTCCCACGCGTTCCGTTGCCTCCCGATGAACACGATACATTCCGTTGCCTCCCCATGAACACAACGACGACGCAGTTTCTCTGTTCCGACCCAGCCATGTGCACGAGCCCTGGCCGTACGTATGCGCGAGTAGGCACTCGATACCCCGCCCGTATGTACGTACGTGGCCATATTTTATTTCTTGCACACTGGCTGATGTACGTACGTGTACATGCTACGTGTGCGCCTCTACTACAACACGTGCACGCCTCTACATCGACCAGTATGTGTTGGGTTCTACGGTAGGGTGCGTCGACTGCAAATTAAAATTTCCTACGCGTAGAACAACCAAGAACATGCTACGGGAGATGGATCACAGTTCATTACCACTAGACGTGCAGTGCCGTGCAGCGGAAGAAGAGTTGGGGCAGCGCGTCTGCGTGGATCGTCTCCTCCTTGTTTGATCTCCCTTGTGCAACCGGTGGTCGGTTCCCACGTACAGGTTCGCCAGAGCGGCACAAGTGCACCGCCTCTAATGGTATCCGCGCGTGCAGGAGGAACGTCGTGCGGCGGACTGCTAGGTCTGATCACACAACCGGCGGCGAGTGGAGGTGTCTATTTGCAACACATGCAAACCCTAGTGACAGCGCCAAAGCGATCGACAGCTGAGTGTGCCGCACCTCCACTATATATATAGGCGTCCATCACGGGCTCAACACTTTGGCCTCGCACGGACCCTAAAGCCCATAAGTCTACTCGGCCACAATCCGAATACAGTTCGGATCACATCCGACCAGTGTGGTCGGATCCGACCTCATAGGTTCCTTCCCTTAAGCGCGCGACCCCTTAGGTTCAAGTCGGCTTGGTCGCAGTTCGGATCAACTCTGAACTACACGGTTGGTAGCGGCTTCCAGCAAGGCATGCCGAACACCAAGCAGACTATGAAGCTGGTTAGCGAACTTGTACATCACACTTCCATTCCTTTTGCCGCGCGATATATGTTGTCGAGCTCAAGGCGAGTCTGTCATCCTTGTGCTAGCCCGACCTCTTTCTCATTCCAGTGATGCCGACCACAAACCGGATTATCTCATAATCCTTGTTGCATGGCCATGCTTATCCTGGTCGGATCACACGAGGGGCCCAGAGTATATCTCTCCTGATCGGAGAGGCAAATCCCATCTTGCTCGACCATGTCTCGCAGCATGGTTCTGGACAAACCCGAAACCTACCTTTATAACTACCTAGTTACGGAGTAGCGTTTGGTCGGCCCAAAGCAAGTCTGTCACCATCCCGAGTACATGCGTGAGCTCAGGTCTTAGGACATAGAACATATGTTGTACTAGAGACTCACAGATGACATATCGCTGCGTCTCATAGTTGGGTCTGTCCGACTCGGACCTTATCTCGGCTCGGATCCGACTACGTCGAATCCGACCAGATCCTTCCAAGTCCATATTATTCGGTTAGCATCCAATGCTCCATGGCTAGTGAGACCAAGCCATCGACCGTGTCATATGCTAGTCTAGTTGGCTGCACGTCCACACAGCCCTTTCGACTAGGGACCTTTTAGGACAGTCATCATACAATGCATAGTCCCACAAACAAGTCACGTACTTGCTGATACACATCATTGATAATGTCCAAGGACTATCTTTATTCATAAACACATAGGAAATATCATCATACATGATTCCCTCTAGGGCATATCTCCAACAGTATGTACATACATGTTCGCGACCAGAATGACAAGCCTACGTACGCTTCGACCAGGTGGGTCCTGACTGTCAGGCACTTCCTTGCGTGCGAAGATGTAGCTGGTGGGTCCCAGCAGTCAGGGGGCGAATCATTTTTTTGCTCGGACGCACTTCCTTGTGTGCGAAGATGTAGCTGGTAGTTCCCAGCAGTCAGGGGGGAAACATTTTTTTTCGCGAAATAAGGTTGTCCGTCCGGTGGGTACCTGCTGTCAGGTGGAGGAATCATTATTTTCCGCGTAATAAGGAGGCACTTCCTTGCTGTGGTCGTGGACCCAGCTGCCAGCCTCTCCACGTACAGTCCACGTCCGATGGAAGCCGTTCCTTGACCACGTTGACCACGCCGTGTCGAGAGCACCAGGGCGGTGGACGACAGTGAGGCCTAGGAAGGGGGCGACACGGAGCCGAGGAAGACGCGATAGTGGATGCCCATGCATAGAGGAGTCTGAGGGTTCACTAGTTCGCTGCGGTGTGTGGCTGCCGTCGCTTCAGAATAACATGGGGTGTGGGTGAGTAGAGGGATGGCCTGGCCAGCGGTGGGAGTAGTAGGGGGCGGTGAGGCCTCCGCGGCTTCATAGTCGGCCACGGGAGGCAAGAGAACGCAGCAAGACCGGCGCTGCTCTGGGCGGCTGGAGCAAGAAGACCAGAGGTTGAAGAAGCACTACGGTCGTTGGATGGACATCGTACGGTCACTTCAGCTAGAATCGTTTATATTGACTAAGTTGACAAATCCATTGGTACGCATCAACTTAGTAGGCCTAGAGGTCAGCCTCCGAAACGGTGCACCCTAGATGTCAGGGGGAGGAATCATTTTTTGGGCGGCTGAAGCAAGAATATCCGAGATTGAAGAAGAAGCACGACATCGGTTCGATGAACATCCAACGGCCATAGCTGCCAGAACCGTGTGTTGTTGACAAAGCCTTGCATACGCGTCAACTTAGTTTTTTTAGGGGATGCGTCAACTTAGAAGGCCCACAAGTGTGTGGCAGAGAACATATAGCCCATTTGCAATTTGTAAGAATGTACAACCCATTTTTTTAATTCTAATCGAATTTACTACAACCCATTTACAATTTGTTAAAAGTACAGCCCATTTTCTAGCTACGACAATGATTAATAATTTCAACCATTCCTAAAAAAAGATTAATAATTTCAACCAACCACTCAAAACAGAATTCAAAAAAAATACCCACATTTTTATGGGATCCGAAATATTTTTATTCGAAATTTCTAGTCAGATTAAATATAATTTCAAAATAAATTTGTATTACGTTAAAATCCAACGAAATATTGCGCGCGCAACAAGTAATGAAATTAAAATTTTCAAATTCCAAAAATAATATATTTTTTAAACTAATTACGCGTTTGGTGCATTTTTTATAGTTACTGCCCAGTTATTATAATTACATCCCATTTATTATTTCTTAAAGTCCATTTTTTTGTTAAGCCTAATGCATACCTCCTAGGAAAGTTTGCAGCCCAGCGGGGCGGAGAATAACAAGTTGACCCGGATATTGTGTACAACTGTCGGCCCAGTTGCATTGTTGATGTTGAAAAAAAGGCCTGTGTAGTACAGTACAACCTAACATGGCTACTCAGCCCACATTCAACGACGTCGGAAAGGCCCAAACAAGGCTTCTGTTCAACTTTTTGAAGTCACTGATCTCAATTAATAACTTAAGAAAAAAGTTAGATTACAGTGGAACATAGTTAAAAGATGTCACGAGCAAAGAAATAATTCAATGGGTCCCACTTGTGCGTGTGTGCGTGTGTGTGTGTGAGAGAGAGAGAGACCCATCGGTCAATGCTCATAAATACATCTTCCAGCCATATGCATTGCTGATGCTCAGTAAAAACTTATATAGTTGACACGATCATATAGAACATCATAGCACACTGAACTTGCATACAAAAATTTCACGCAGGCGGCACAATCAGGATGGAAGGAGTGGATCGCTACGGGTAGGGCTATGTTGAAACCAACGAACTCGTACATAATGGTTCATCGTCTTTATCAACGACAGGGAAATATCTTGAATGATGTGCAAAGAAAACAGACAGACAACACAATAAGTTCTACTAGCACATTAAGTTGACGTACATCCCTTTCTAAAAAAAGTTCCGGTACAAAATTAGAACATGTCACAATCAAATGTACTAGCACATCAGTGCTTCACACCCATAGCTCGGATTTAACTAGTATCTGACAAGATTCAATTGTTACCTCAAATTAGAGCACATCCAAGCAGCCAGTCCTGCTTCTTCTCCCAAAGAAGCAGTGGCCTCCCCCGCGCGATGGAGTAGGCCCTGTGCCATCCATCGTTCCGAGCAACACGGGGAAATTCTGACGTTGACTCCTGTAATGGACATCGTCGACGGACCCTGGCACCAGCGGCGGTGGCAATACTTCAATTGATGGATTGACCACTTTCTTCAACATGCACGAACATCGATACATGTACATCCCTAACGTGGTCCGCGGCGGCCTTGGTGGCGACGAATAGTACAACCCTGGTTCCTGCATCGGTATCTCAACACCAATCACTTTCGGTATGGTGGATGGATTCTTCATCCATGCTATAACCGTTGGAGCCCAGATGTCTGGAGGAACAAACATACTTACGAGCTCACCTCCAAGGTCGTTGATAAGCTCATTCGTGGACACCCTGTTCCAAGCACGTCGAGGCATGCCATGGAAGGTAAGCTTTGTTAAAAACTCAAGCTTAGAGGGCACCGAGCCCCATCGTCGGTGCCACTGATCAAAGCTCACCAGCGCGCCATCGCAGAACAAACACCGGGAAGATTCGAACACACAACTGCAGTCGAAAGTTGTGTGAAACCTGACGAAGAAATCAGCCGGTGGCGGATAGACTTCGACGAGCAAGTCACTTATTTGGATGCCGTGCGCAATGCCAATAGCTTTGACAAGGTTGTCCGGCGAGACGGGAGGCCGGTCGCCGTTGATAGTTACCATCAGCAGTTTGCCAGCAAACTAGTCATCAAGGGCTGCCATGCCACTGTTGAGTGACAGCACGCAGCGACCGAAGGCAAGACGGACCTCAGGATCTCCAGCTCGGAGATCCACGTTGACCGGCGACATGATAGTGCGCTGGAGTACAGGGAGTACAGGAGGGGGATTGGGGGTAACTGGAGTAGGAATCAAGATTCCAGAGGTGGTGGAGGGGAGGGAGATTGGGGATGAAAAGGTAGCATGAATTTCGAACACGCGCCAATATGCTCTCGGCGCGCAAGTGCACAAAAACACCGGTGGTCCCCACATGTCTGCCTAAGAGTCCTTATTCTTTCTTTTTGAAAGGCTGGCCTTTTTTGAGGATCTTTTGAGATCCCGGCCTGAGAGTCATAATTGACCTATTTGGCATTGCGTTACTACTCGGCCCATGTTCAACAACACCTCACTAGCCCAAACAAATGTACATCATCAAAAAGACACTGACCTCAAATTATATAACTTGAAAAAGGAGATACCCTCTGAACACTGGAGAATGGTGATGCCCTCATTTAGCCACCAGTAGTTCGAGACAAATAAACAGTTCAAAACAATGATATATACAACATTAAAACACTGACTAGTGACTACTACTGACATAGACAGCAAGACATGATAGTTCATAAGAAGTCTTGCTACACCACCAAAACGCACCCATCTGTAGCACTCAGACTCTCATGGTCCAGACGAGAATTACATTCGAAACAGAGGCAACTATTACATAGTAAGAGTGACATAGATGAGGATGACCAAATGATAAGGAATATGCATAACAAAAGAAAGAACTACCCATCCAGAACAAGCAGCAAAGACAACAAAGTCATTCAAAGAGATGATCCAACACCATCATAATTTGCAGCCCCACTTCCGCGACCAATGATCCGGAGACACCAGTACTCCACCCTTTCGACACAACAGCCCAATTACCTATCAACCTGAAGGCTTGAACCACATCACTGCCTGTCGTAATTGAGGTATCCAAGGATCAAAGTTAATCTGGATGCCTTTGTCATTCTCACCTTCTTTTGTCTCTAGGTTGTATCGTTGACAATCAGGGGAGTTTGCTCCCGAACTCCTAGGGCTCGCCATGTAGACACAGTTTTCCATAGCAAACAGAGCCTCTCTGCCATCAAGGTCCTTGCCAACGGTGATCTCCTGGTTAATCGGATAATTGAGTCCGAGAAACAGAGAGTGTGAACCAAGGCTGTTTACCCGCCTCCAACTAAAAAATCCTGAAGCCCCCAACAAGCTGGTATCCTGCTCATAGACGTAACATCCACTGTCCGGATACTCACGTATTTCAGGGTGCTTGTATACAGTGGGTTTTTTGCAATATAACTTTTCCGGCTCATGTGTCCGAATGATCATCAGTCTTTTGTCGTCGTCTGATCGAGCGAGGAACCAGTTGTGCTTCCCTATTTTTAGCAAAGGTGGTGTGATTACAAAGGGCACTAACTGTAGGGACACTGCATCATATCAAAAAGGACAGGCATTGTTAATGTAAGATCAGCATTGTTCAGAGTATGAGTAGGATAATGGAAGAAACAGTATTGATATGTCCCTGTTGGAACTGGGAGGAAAATACAGGGGAATGTATACTGGGTTCGAAAATATAGAAGTGCCATGCATGGTTATTCTCATGTTATCTCATAATTGATTCTTCACAGGAAACTACCATGTCATTCATGTTATGTAATCATGTTCTGTCCTCACAAACAAATTTTTCAAGGTAAATAACAGACCATGCATTGTTATATACTCGTGTTCTGTGGGCAAAATTTTTGTGAGGATATTATTCTAGCCATTGATTGCTGAAGGGCGAATATAGGTATGTACACATGGTAAGCATTACAGGATTTCACTACTTCCAAATATAGAGTTCTCCACATGCACATTTACTTCCCTAATGTATGGTTAGATGAAACCAACAGTGTGGTGCATGTTTCTACA
The DNA here is from genome assembly GCF_056163025.1 of Triticum urartu. Lineage (NCBI taxonomy): Eukaryota > Viridiplantae > Streptophyta > Magnoliopsida > Poales > Poaceae > Triticum > Triticum urartu. Next base: position 182,316,980 of record NC_141878.1, on the reverse strand, counting down.
TCATGAAAATGAGGAAACTAACATGGCCATTGATACACACTCATATTTAGTAGTAGTATATAGATTACTGTAAAATAAGGAGAATGTCCATATATTCCTAACCGTTTGATTATTCAGGGGTACAAATTGGCTGTAATGACATGGTCACAATCGCATGAATTAACCCATTCCAAATATAGCTGATTTACGGCGTCTCTAATACATTTCCATAGTTCTACTCAAATTATGCTCAAACAGGGATATGCCAATCATCACAAAAAGTTCAAACAGTGTCATGGTGTCATCATTAACATGAGATGGAAACAACTTACATGCGCCGTCCCAGCAATACGTTGTGCCATCTGCTTTGTCGATCCCGTAGATGATACCATTGTGTTCAATAGCATCACAGAAGTGTGTATCAGCTTTGACGATGATCCACTGCGAGCTGAGTTGTCTTCAGCTAAAGAAGGCACCAGCGTAAAGATAGGCGAATCCGCGGTCGAACAAGGCAATTAGCTTGAAGTCTGTGTAATTCGCATGTCGTGTGGGCACTTGGCAGATTACAATCTTCTGCAAAACAAGGTCCGTCCAACTGACGTGGTAATCTAGATGACTTGGACCGCGATGGTAAAACTCTATATAATCCAACGGAGGAAGGATAATCTCAAGGGAGGTCTGGAAGTTCACGAGCACCAACTTTTTACCGTCTTCCCCTTCTCTGATGGCAGCCATCCAGTGGGAGTTCATGCCAACCCACTACATACCCGCAAAGAATTTTTAGGCGATGGTGATCGGAACGAAGTCGAGGGAAATGATGTACGGCAACCCACTACATACCTGCAAAGAAATTTCGGCTAATGGAGATCAGATTGAAGTCGAGGGGCATCATGTACCCCTCTGTATCACGGTGAGCCAATCTCGCAAGACTAGATAGCAGCAAGCGGGGTGTCTTGAAAAGGTTAGGACTCGCTTCGACGATGGCTATGTGCATGTCCCTCGAGCATCTAGCCAGCCGCAGGGCGCTCAACATATCCATACACAAACAGCAGAGGTCGAGGATGTCACTGCGGAGACTGCTCCAATCGTGGCTCATATGGATGTTGCACGATTCGCGTTCGGCCATGGTGGACTTTGGAAGGTGGGGCTTTTGGGGGGGCTTGATTTATGGGAGAGAAGGCTGTCGGTGCTAGCGAGGCGACGGTACACGGGGGCACAGTGAGATGGATATGGAGATGGAGATGGAGTGGTGCTATGGGAGGGAAGAGGGAGACGAGGCGAGGCATGCTAATGTGATGTACAGCGGCGGTGACAGACTGCATAGTGATCAGGGTGAGGGTAACTTTGGTAACCCGAACACGCTGCCTGGACTAGTGTCAGGCGCAGGGTGTTGTCACTTCACTGTGAGGACCGGATGAATAGTATTTTGACCATCAAGTGTACCACAGTTGTACTACTACTACTTGTAGTAGGAACATGAGTACTCCAGTACTGTATAGCAGAAATAGGTCTCCCGTGCTACCATGCATGTTCACTTTATCCTCCAGGTATCATCCATATTGCGAGCAGAACCAAATTCTCGTGCATGCGGAAGTGTGAAGATGGGCCTTTTCTTTTTTGATGAGGATAACCGTGTATTCCTTAACCAGAGAATGTCGTGTCTCCCACACACGCACCAATATCCATCTGAACCAGCTATGACACATTTTTTTATCTGTTTGCATAGGTCCCAACAATCAGGAATGTAACACCCCGGATATGACTTTCCCAATTTGTACTCCAACTCTTGCCGTTTCTGGCTTTAAGTTATTTTATTTTATCGGGTTCGGGTCTTTGTCTCCGTGTGTTGTTATCGTGGTCATGCATCTCATATCATGTCATCATGTGCATTGCATTTGCATACGTGTTCATCTCATGCATTCGAGCATTTTCCCCGTTGTCCGTTTTGCATTCCGGCGCTTCGTTCTCCTCCGGTGGTCAATTCTACCTTTCTTTCATGTGTGGGGATTAACCATTTCCGGATTGGACAGAGACTTTCCAAGAGGCCTTGGTTTACTACTGGTAGACCGCCTATCAAGTTTCGTATCATTTGGACTTCGTTTGATACTCCAACGGTTAACCGAGGGACCGAAAAGGCCTCGTGTGTGTTGCAGCCCAACACCCCTCCAATTTGTCCCAAAACCCACCTAAGCCTTCTCCATCATCTAGATCATTCGATCACGATCGCGTGGCCGAAAACCGCACCTCATTTGGACTCTACTAGCTCCTCCTACCTATAAAACTAGGTCTTCCCCGAAATTCGCGGATCATTCTACCCCTAACCTAGCTCCCCACCTCTTCAGCGCGCCGGACATGTCCGCCGCTGCGCCGGACACCGCCTCGAGCCAATAGGACACCGCCATCTGTCCCGCGCCGGCTCTCTCTCTCCTTCGGCCCGGCGAGCCCGCGGAGGGCCCGCCCGAGCCGCCTACCGGGCCGCGCGCCCCGCGCCCCTCCTCCGCAGAGCCGCCCGCGGCCTGGTCGCCTCGACGCCCCGCCGCCGTCCCGATCCGCCGGTGCCGCCCAGCCATCCGCCGCCGCCGTCCCGGTCCGCCATGCCGCCTCGTCGTTGGTAGGTCGCTGCCCCGAGCCGCCGCCTCGCGCGCCGCCGCAGGAAGTCGCCGGCGACGCCCCCAACTCCAACCGGCCCTCCTCTCCAGCGAGTTCATCGCCATCTTCAACTCCGGCGAGGACGGCGTCAAACCTCGGACTGCGTGCCCCCGATCCAGATCTGAAATATTAGGGTTGACCCTGTTTTTTTCCTAAGTCCCTAGCTCATGTGCTCATGTTCATAGTCTCATAACTCCTCATCCGTAACTCCGTTTTGGTATATAGCATATCAAAATGTTCATCTCAGAGAGTACATCATTTCATTCCATTGCATCATTTTCATTTGAGTTCATCTTGATGCCCGAAATGCTGTTAGAAGAGGGCTACTTGAGATAATTGTCAGATCTGCTACTCCATTTAGCTTTTTGTCATTTTTGCCATGATTATTGTGTGCATGATATGCCCATTAGTTCTACATATGTTTTGTCAAGGGTTTTGTCATCTTTCCAGAGGTGCAACCCATGTATTTTTGTGATGTGTGTGGTGACTAGAACAAGCTTGCAAAGTGGTGCACTTGATAATTCTGATTTCAGGGACTTAGCATTTCCACTAAGTCCTTGATCTGTTTATCTCATGGTGCCATATGTTCATGTTGTTTCCTAGTGATCCGTGCCTCTTTTGAGGATGATCAGTAAGGATGTTTCATTAATATTGTAATGCTCTATCCATCCATGTCTTTGTTTGCAATTATGGAGCACCCTACCTTGATTCAATCGAGCTCTACTTTTGCTACTTCGTGATTCTGGGAAGATTGTCAACTTGTTTGCAATTTTGCCGATGATGTTGTAGTTGATCCGTGCATGCTATGTTATTGTTCTTGCCATGTCTATCTTGAATTTAGTGTATTCTTGATGGGTGTATGCTTAGATTGTCATGACTTGCTCCGTAATGAGTGCATCGAGCTCGTAAACATGCCTACTTGATAGTTGTTTTCAGCATGCTCCAGTTTTCACAAAGTCTGTGATCTGATTATGTTTTTGCCATGTTCACATGCTTGCAATTGTATTTTCTACTTTTGTTAAGCTCTTTGAGTAGCTCCATGCCATGCTTTACTTTACCATGTTAATGTCCTGTAGCATGTAGTTTTGTTGCTCCGAAGTGTGCTACCTGATCTGAAATTCCATACAAGTGTTAATTTCACTAAGTCTGAGATCTGTTTACCATATGCATTTTTGCCATGCTTGTTTGAACCTGTTAATGGATGAATTGTCCATAGATCAGTGCTATACTTTTGTTAAGCATCATGATTGCACCCCTGCCATGTATTCTTATGCCATGTTTGGATGCTGTAGCATGTTCATCTCGTTGCATTTAGATGGCTACTTGTTGTAAATCACAGACCGGTGTCATATTTGTATCGCTTGCCATTTCCAAACCGTAACTCCGATTCCGACGTTCTTTATATCGTTTTCAAGCGATTTCATCTCATCTTTCCAGTGGCACACTTGGATTCCCAAGTTGAGACCAGGTTCTTGCATTTCCTGTCACATCTTGCATGTGCATCCTGCATCGCATCCCGCATAGCATACCATCATTGCATCATATTGTTCAGTCTTGCACGTGGTTGATTGTGTCCTTGTTGCTTGTTTGTCTTGTTTGGGTAGAGCCGGGAGACGAGTTCGCTAACAAGGAGCCTGTTGAGTTTGCTTTCAAGGATCCAGTCAACTCTGACAACTTTGCAGGCAAGATGATCATACCCTCGAAATCACTACTATCTTTGCTATGCTAGATTGCTCGCTCTTTTGCTATGCCAATGCTACGATGCCTACCACTTGCTTTCAGGCCTCCCAAATTGCCATGTCAAACCTCTAACCCACCATGTCCTAGCAAACCGTTGATTGGCTATGTTACTGCTTTGCTCAGCCCCTGTTATAGCGTTGCTAGTTGCAGGTGAAGATTGGAGGCCGTTCCTTGTTGGAACCTTTATTTACTTGTTGGGATATCATTATATTGCCATGTTATCTTAACGCATCTATATACTTGGTAAAGGGTGGAAGGCTCGGCCTCTCGCCTAGTGTTTTGTTCCACTCTTGCCGCCCTAGTTTTCCGTCATATCGGTGTTATGTTCCCGGATTTTGCGTTCCTTACGCGGTTGGGTTATAATGGGAACCCCTTGATAGTTCACCTTGATTAAAGCTTGTCCAGCAATGCCCAACCTTGGTTTTACCATTTGCCACCTAGCCTCTTTTTCCCTTGGGTTTCCGGAGCCCGAGGGTCATCTTATTTAAACCCCCCCTCCCCGCGCCAGTGCTCCTCTGAGTGTTGGTCCAAACTATCAGCTGCCGGTGGCTACCAAGGGCAACTCTGGGCTGGCCTACCGGAAGTTTAGACAAGCTGAGTGTGCCCTGAGAACGAGATACGTGCAGCTCCTATCGGGATTTGTCGGCACATTCGGGCGGTGTTGCTGGTCTTGTTTTAACCTGTCGAAGTGTCTTGAAGAACCGAGATACCGAGTCTGATCGGAACGTCTTGGGAGGAGGTCTATTCCTTCGTTGACCGTGAGAGCTTGTCATGGGCTAAGTTGGGACTCCCCTGCAGGGATTTGAACTTTCGAAAGCCGTGCCCACGGTTATGGGCAGATGGGAATTTGTTAATGTCCGGTTGTAGATAACTTGAACCTTAACTTAATTAAAATGAATCAATTGAGTGTGTTACCGTGATGGCCTCTTCTCGGCGGAGTCCGGGAAGTGGACACGGTGTTGGAGTAATGTTTGCGCAGGTTGTTCTCTAGTTTCTCGCTCGCGCTTTGCCTCCTCTTCTCGCTCTCTTTTGCGAATAAGTTAGCCACCATATTTTTGCTAGTCGCTTGCTGCAGCTCCACATATTTACCTTGCCTTACCTATTGGCTTAAATAGTCTTGATCGCGAGGGTGCGAGATTGCTGAGTCCCTGTGGCTCACAGATTACTATTACACCAGATGCAGGGCCTGATGTTTCTGCTCCAGATGACGCGCTTGAGCTCAAGTGGGAGTTCAACGAGGAATCTCAACGTTACTATGTTTCTTTTCCTGACGATCAGTAGTGGTGCCCAGTTGGGGGTGATCGGGACCGTGTCGCTTGTTGGGTTCTCTTTTATTTTGGCGCCGTAGTCGGGCCATGAGTGTTTGGATGATGTAATGTTATTTATGTACTTGATTGACGTGGCGAGTGTAAGCCAACTATGTTATCTCCCCTTTTATTATCTATATTACATGGGATGTTGTGAAGATTGCCTAACTTGCGACATATGCCTTCAATGAGATTATGCCTCTAAGTCGTGCCTCGACACGTGGGAGATATAGTCGCATCGAGGGTGTTATAAGTTGGTAATCAGAGCCTTCCCCGACCTTAGGAGCCCCATTGCTTGATCGTTTTTAGCGGCCGAGTTGTGTCTAGAAAAATGTTTTGAGTCATTTAGGAATTATATATCGGAGAGTTTAGGAATTCTTTTACTTCCCAGTCTCCTCATCGCTCTGGTAAGGCATCCTGACGTAGAGTTTTGACTCTTCTCTTCTCAAATTTCACTAAAAAAAAATTTTAGGATCACGCGGGTATCTTGGAATCGTTTCGATGGTTTTATGATGAGAACATTGTCTTGGTGCCTCCTGTCAGGGGTTTTGTGGAAGTGTCCCGGGGAGTTGAGCTCTGAGGTGTTGTCGTCATAATTTTATCGTTGCAGTTCTGGAATACCTGAGTTTAGTACGCCGACATCGAAAATCTCTTTTATGCAGTTCATTGGTGAGATAACCTCGACGCCACCCAGTACTGGGGCGGGAGTTCGGGAGTATCGCCATCACTTGTATAATGGATGCTTTTCGAAGGTTGAGGTAGATGGTTTCCGAAGGTTTCTTGGTTATGTGTTGAAGGATGGATACAGCTGGATGTAGGATTTGCTAGATTTGGGTGAGATATTATGCTTCCCCTGTATCCCCAACACCTGATTGCATAACCGGAAAGGTTCGGTAGTTTCATAGGTGGGAATTCTAGTAGCTCTAGTTCTTCTTCCACGGATATTGGTTTGAGATTAGGATTTCTTACCGATTATTCGTTCTTGATCCGTACCTTGTTGATTTATCTCTCTACCTTAATTCTAAGTGGCTTCTCAATTTATGGATATGTGACCATTTCAAGAGGAATGCATTCATTCATTTTGTTCAGATGTGAAGACTATATGTTGCAATTTTCATTCCGTTGGATTCAGCTTCAATATTTGTCTATCAATGTGCTAATGGATGCCAACCTCTTCAGGATGGCTCCTCCAACGCGCACGACTCCGAATCCTGATCCGCCACCACCTCCACCTCCTCCGGAGGCATGGAAAGCTGTGATGGCCGCAACCAATGCAAACACACAGTTGATCAAGCAAATTCTTCAAGAGCGCAATCAAGGCAACCAAGGGAACCAAGGCAACAATCAGAATCACTTTGCTACACCTAACCAGTTCCTTGCTAACCGGCCAAAGACTTTAAGCAATTGTGTTGAGGCAACCGATGCTAACGATTGGCTTGTGGATCTGTGCAAGCATTTTGAGTGCAGTAACGTCAGGCCTGAGGACTTTGTTAAGTTCGCTTCCTTCCAACTCAAAGATCAAGCTGCAGAATGGTTCCAGCAGTACAAGGATTCCAGAGGTGGACGTGTTATCACTTGGGATGAATTCCGTCGAGATTTCAGAGCTCATCATATTCCTCAGAGCGTGGTTGAAAGCAAGCGTGAGGAATTCCGCAACCTGAAGCAAGGCTCTTTGTCAGTCTATCACTACAACAAGTTGTTGGAAATATGCCCTAGAGGCAATAATAAATAAGTTATTATTATATTTCCTTGTTCATGATAATCGTTTATTATCCATGCTAGAATTGTATTGATAGGAAACTCAGATACATGTGTGGATACATAGGCAACACCATGTCCCTAGTAAGCCTCTAGTTGACTAGCTCGTTGATCAATAGATGGTTACGGGCAACACCATGTCCCTAGTAAGCCTCTAGTTGACTAGCTCGTTGATCAATAGATGGTTACGGTTTCCTGACCATGGACATTGGATGTCGTTGATAACAGGATCACATCATTAGGAGAATGATGTGATGGACAAGACCCAATCCTAAGCCTAGCACAAAGATCGTGTAGTTCGTTCGCTAAAGCTTTTCTAATGTCAAGTATCATTTCCTTAGACCATGAGATTGTGCAACTCCCGGATACCGTAGGAGTGCTTTGGGTGTGCCAAACGTCACAACGTAACTGGGTGACTATAAAGGTGCACTACGGATATCTCCGAAAGTGTCTGTTGGGTTGGCACGAATCGAGACTGGGATTTGTCACTCCGTGTAAACGGAGAGGTATCTCTGGGCCCACTCGGTAGGACATCATCATAATGTGCACAATGTGATCAAGGAGTTGATCACGGGATGATGTGTTACGGAACGAGTAAAAGAGACTTGCCGGTAACGAGATTGAACAAGGTATCGGGATACCGACGATCGAATCTCGGGCAAGTATCGTACCGCTAGACAAAGGGAATTGTATACGGGATTGATTAAGTCCTTGACATCGTGGTTCATCCGATGAGATCATTGTGGAACATGTGGGAGCCAACATGGGTATCCAGATCCCGCTGTTGGTTATTGACCGGAGAACATCTCGGTCATGTGTGCATGTCTCCCGAACCCGTAGGGTCTACACACTTAAGGTTCGATGACGCTAGGGTTATAAAGGAAGTTTGTATGTGGTTACCGAATGTTGTTCGGAGTCCCGGATGAGATCCCGGACGTCACGAGGAGTTCCGGAATGGTCCGGAGGTAAAGATTTATATATGGGAAGTCCTGTTTTGGTCACCGGAAAAGTTTCGGGGTTTACCGGTAACGTACAGGGACCACCGGGAGGGTCCCGGGGGTCCACCAAGTGGGGCCACCAGTCCCGGAGGCTTGCGTGGGCCAAGAGTGGTGGGGGACCAGCCCTTGAGTGGGCTGGTGCGCCTCCCACAAGGCCCAAGGCGCAGCAAAGGAGGAGAAGGGGAAACCCTAGGCTTAGATGGGCCCTAAGGCCCACCCTAGGGGGCGCCCCCCTTCTCCCCCTCTTGGCCGCCACCTCAAGACCCATCTAGGGCTGCCGCCCCTCTAGGGGTGGGAACCCTAGAGGGGGCGCACCCTCCTCCCCTTCCCCTATATATATGAGGCCTAGGGGCTGCCCAATACACGCGATTTGATCTCTCTCGTTGGTGCAGCCCTCCCTCTCTTTCTCCTCATATCCCATGGTGCTTGGCGAAGCCCTGCAGGATTGCCACACTCCTCCACCACCACCACGCCGTTGTGCTGCTGCTGGATGGAGTCTTCCTCAACTTCTCCCTCTCTCCTTGCTGGATCAAGGCATGGGAGACATCGTCGGGCTGTACGTGTGTTGAACGCGGAGGTGCCGTCCGTTCGGCACTAGGATCATCGGTGATTTGGATCACGACGAGTACAACTCCATCGACCCCGTTCTCTTGAACGCTTCCGCATAGCGATCTACAAGGGTATGTAGATGCACTCTCCTTCCCCTCGTTGCTCGTCTCTCCATAGATAGATCTTGGTGACATGTAGGAAAATTTTGAATTTCTGCTACGTTCCCCAACAGTGGCATCATGAGCTAGGTCTATGCGTAGTTACTATGCACGAGTAGAACACAAAGTAGTTGTGGGCGTCGATATTGTCAATTATCTTGCCGTTACTAGTCTTATCTTGATTTGGCGGCATCGTGGGATGAAGTGGCCCGGACCGACCTTACACGTACTCTTACGTGAGACTGGTTCCACCGACAAACATGCACTAGTTGCATAAGGTTGCTGGCGGGTGTCTGTCTCTCCCACTTTAGTCGGATCGGATTCGATGAAAAGGGTCCTTATGAAGGGTAAATAGCAATTGGCATATCACGTTGTGGTTTTTGCGTAGGTAAGAAACGTTCTTGCTAGAAACCCATAGCAGCCACGTAAAACATGCAACAACAATTAGAGGACGTCTAACTTGTTTTTGCAGGGTATGCTATGTGATGTGATATGGCCAAAGGATGTGATGAATGATATATGTGATGTATGAGATTGATCATGTTCTTGTAATAGGAATCACGACTTGCATGTCGATGAGTATGACAACCAGCAGGAGCCATAGGAGTTGTCTTTATTTATTTATGACCTGCGTGTCAATATAAACGTCATGTAATTACTTTACTTTATTGCTAAAGCGTTAGCCATAGTAGTAGAAGTAATAGATGACGTGACAACTTCATGAAGACACGATGATGGAGATCATGGTGTCATGCCGGTGACGATGATGATCATGGAGCCCCAAAGATGGAGATCAAAAGGAGCAATATGATATTGGCCGTATCATGTCACTATTTGATTCATGTGATGTTTATCATGTTTATACATCTTATTTTCTTAGAACGACGGTAGTAAATAAGATGATCCCTCACTAAAATTTCAAGAAGGTGTTCCCCCTAACTGTGCACCGTTGCGATAGTTCGTTGTTTCGAAGCACCACGTGATGATCGGGTGTGATAGATTCTAACGTTCACATACAACGGGTGTAAGACAGATTTACACACGCAAAACACTTAGGTTGACTTGACGAGCCTAGCATGTGTATAGACATGGCCTCGGAACACAAGAGACCGAAAGGTCGAGCATGAGTCGTATAGAAGATACGATCAACATGAAGATGCTCACCGAGGTTGACTAGTCCGTCTCACGTGATGATCGGACACGGCCTAGTTGACTCGGATCATGTAATCACTTAGATGACTAGAGGGATGTCTATCTGAGTGGGAGTTCATAAGATGAACTTAATTATCCTGAACATAGTCAAAAGGTCTTCGCAAATTATGTCGTAGCTCGCGCTTCAGCTCTACTGTTTAGATATGTTCCTAGAGAAAATTTAGTTGAAAGTTGATAGTAGTAATTATGCGGACTAGGTCCGTAAACTGAGGTTTGTCCTCATTGCTTCGTAGAAGGCTTATGTCCTTAATGCACCGCTCAGTGTGCTGAACCTCGAACGTTGTCTATGGATGTTGCGAACATCTGACATACACATTTTGATAACTGCGTGATAGTTCAGTTAAACGGCTTAGAGTTGAGGCACCGAAGATGTTTTGAAACGTCGCGAAGCATATGAGATGATTCGAGGGATGAAATTGGGATTTCAGGCTCGTGCCCACGTCAAGAGGTATAAGACCTCCGACGATTTTCTTAGCCTGCAAACTAAGGGAGAAAAGCTCAATTGTTGAACTTGTGCTCAGATTGTCTGAGTACAACAATCGCTTGAATCGAGTGGGAGTTGATCTTCCAGATGAGAAAGTGATGTTTCTCGGAAGTCATTACCACCAAGCTGCTAGAGCTTCGTGATGAACTATAATATATCAGGGACATATATGATGATCCTTGAGATATTCGCGTTGTTTGACACCACAAAAGTAGAAATCAAGAAGGAGCATAAATTGTTGATGGTTGGTGAAACCACTAGTTTCAAAAAGGGCAAGGGCAAGAAGGGATACTTCATGAAACAGCAAATCAGCTGCTATTCTAGTGAAGAAACCCAAGGTTGAACCCAAACCCGAGACTAAGTGCTTCTGTAATAAAGGGAACAACCACTGGAGCAGAATTACCCTAGATACTTGGTAGATAAGAAGGCTGGCAAGGTCGATAGAAGTATATTGGATGTATTATGTTAATGTGTACTTTACTAGTACTCCTAGTAGCACCGGGGTATAAGATACCGGTTCGGTTGCTAAGTGTTAGTAACTCGAAATAAAAGCTACGGAATAAATGGAGACTAGCTAAAGGTGAGCTGACGATATGTGTTGGAAGTGTTTCCAAGGTTGATATGATCAAGCATCGCACGCTCCCTCTACCATCGAGATTGGTATTAAAACCTAAATAATTGTTATTTGGTGTTTGCGTTGAGCATAGACATGATTGGATTATGTCTATCGCGATACGGTTATTCATTTAAGGAGAATAAGGGTTACTCTGTTTATTTGAATAATACCTTCAATGGTCTTGCACCTAAAATGAATGGTTCATTGAATCTCGATCGTAGTGATACACATGTTCATGCCAAAAGATAGTAATGATAGTACCACCTACTTGTGGCACTGCCACGTAAGTCATATCGGTATAAAACGCATGAAGAAGCTCCATGTTGATGGATCTTTGGGCTCACTTGTTTTGAAAGGTTTGAGACATGCAAACCATGTCTATTGGTGTATATGCATGAAGAAACTCCATGCAAATGGACCGTTTGGACTCACTTGATTTTGAATCACTTGAGACATGCAAATCATACCACATGGGCAAGATGACTGAAAGCCTCGTTTTCAGTAAAATGGAACTAGAAAGCAACTTGTTGGAAGTAATACATTTTGATGTGTGCAATCCAATGAGTGCTGAGGCATGTAGTGGATATCGTTATGTTCTTACTTCACAGATGATTTGAGTAGATGTTGAGTATATTTACTTGATGAATCATGAGTCTGAATTATTGAAAGGTTCAAGTAATTTCAGGGTGAAGTTGAAAGATCGTCGTGACAAGAGGATAAAATATCTATGATATGATCATAGATATGAATATCTGAATTACATGTTTGGCACAGAATTAAGACATTGTGGAAATTGTTTCACAAACTGATATAGCCTGGAACACCATAGTATGATGGTGTGTCCGAACATCATAACTGCACCCTATTGGATGTGATGCATGCCATGATGTCTCTTATCGAATTACCACGATAGTTTATGGGTTAGGCATTAGAGACAATCACATTCACTTTAAATAGGGCACCACGTAATTCCGATGAGATGACACCGTATGAACTATGGTTTAGAGAAACCTAAGCTGTCATTTGTTAAAAGGTTTGGGGCTGCAACGCTTATGTGAAAAGTTTCAGGCTGACAAGTTCGAACCCAAAGCGGATAAATGCATCTTCATAGGACACCCAAAATAGTTGGGTGTACCTCCTGTCTCAGATTCGAAAGCAATAAGGGATTGTTTCTAGAATCGGGTCCTTTCCCGAGGAAAAGTTTCTCTTGAAAGAATTGAGTGGGAGGATGGTGGAGACTTGATGAGGTTATTGAACCGTCTCTTGAACTAGTGTGTGGCAGGGCACAGGGAGTTGTTCCTGCGGCACCTACACCAATTGAGGTGGAAGCTTATGATATTGATCATGAAACTTCAGATCAAGTCACTACCAAACCTCGTGGGATGACAAGGATGCGTACTACTTCAGAGTGGTACGTAATCCTGTCTTGGAAGTCATGTTGCTAGACAACAATGAACCTACGAGCTATGGAGAAGCGATGGTGGGCCCAGATTCCGATAAATGGCTCGAGGCCATAAAATCCGAGAGAGGATCCATGTATGAAAACAAAGTGTAGACTTTGGCAGAACAGCTCGATGGTTGTAAGGCTATTGAGTGCAGATGGATTTTAAAAGGAAGACGGACAATGATGGTAAATGTCACCATTAAGAAAGCTCGACTTGTCGTTAAGATGTTTTCCGACAAGTTCAAGGAGTTGACTACGATGAGACTTTCTCACTCGTAGCGATGCTAAGAGTCTGTTGGAATTATATTAGCGATTATTGCATTATTTATGAAATCTTGCAGATAGGATGTCAAAACATTGTTTCCTCGATGATTTTCTTGAGGAAAGGTTGTATGTGATACAACCGGAAGTTTTTGTCAATCCTGAAAGATGCTAATAAGTATGCAAATCTCCAGCAATCCTTCTAAGGACTGGAGTAAGCATCTCGGAGTTGGAATGTATGCTTTGATGATGATCAAAGATTTTGGGTGTATGCAAAGTTTATGAGAAACTTGTATTTCCAAAGAAGTGAGTGGGAGCACTATAGAATTTCTGATGAGTATATGTTGTTGACATATTGTTGATCAGAATGACGTAGAATTTCTGGAAAGCATATAGGGTTATTTGGAAAGTGTTTTTCAATGGAAAGCCTGGATTAAGCTACTTGAACATTGAGCATCAAGATCTGTAAGGATAGATCAAAACGCTTAATGGTACTTTCAAATGAGCACATACCTTGACATGATCTTGAAGGTGTTCAAGATGGATCAGTCAAAGAAGGAGTTCTTGCCTGAGTTGTAAGGTATGAAGTGAAGACTTAAAGCTCGACCACGGTAGAATAGAGAGAAAGGACGAAGGTCGTCCCCTATGCTTAAGACGTAGGCTCTGCAGTATGCTATGATGTGTACCGCACCTGAAGTGTGCCTTGCCATGAGTCAGTCAAGGGGTACAAGAGTGATCCAAGAATGGATCACAGGACAGCGGTCAAAGTTATCCTTAGTAACTAGTGGACTAAGGAATTTTCTCGATTATGGAGGTGATAAAGAGTTCAACGTAAAGAGTTACGTCGATGCAAGCTTAACACCTATCCTGATAGCTCTGAGTAGAGATGCCGGATACGTATAATGGAGCAACAATTTAGAATAGCTCCAAGTAGAACAGTTATTTGGAATAGCTCCAAATAGAACGTGGTAGCTACATCTAGGAGATGACATAGAGATTTGTAAAGCACACACGGATCTGAAAGGTTCAGACCCGTTGACTAAAACCTCTCTCACAAGCAACATGATCAAACCCAGAACTCATTGAGTGTTAATCACATAGTAATGTGAACTAGATTATTGACTCTAGTAAACTCTTTGGATGTTGGTCACATGGCGATGTGACCTGTGAGTGTTAATCACATGCCGATGTGAACTAGATTATTGACTCTAGTGCAAGTGGGAGACTATTGGAAATATGCCCTAGAGGCAATAATAAATAAGTTATTATTATATTTCCTTGTTCATGATAATCGTTTATTGTCCATGCTAGAATTGTATTGATAGGAAACTCAGATACATGTGTGGATACATAGACAACACCATGTCCCTAGTAAGCCTCTAGTTGACTAGCTCGTTGATCAATAGATGGTTACGGTTTCCTGACCATGGACATTGGATGTCGTTGATAACGGGATCACATCATTAGGAGAATGATGTGATGGACAAGACCCAATCCTAAGCCTAGCACAAAGATCGTGTAGTTCGTTCGCTAAAGCTTTTCTAATGTCAAGTATCATTTCCTTAGACCATGAGATTGTGCAACTCCCGGATACCGTAGGAGTGCTTTGGGTGTGCCAAACGTCACAACTTAACTGGGTGACTATAAAGGTGCACTACGGGTATCTCCGAAAGTGTCTGTTGGGTTGGCACGAATCGAGACTGGGATTTGTCACTCCGTGTAAACGGAGAGGTATCTCTGGGCCCACTCGGTAGAACATCATCATAATGTGCACAATGTGATCAAGGAGTTGATCACGGGATGATGTGTTACAGAATGAGTAAAAGAGACTTGCCGGTAACGAGATTGAACAAGGTATCGGGATACCGACGATCGAATCTCGGGCAAGTATCATACCGCTAGACAAAGTGAATTGTATACGGGATTGATTAATTCCTTGACATCGTGGTTCATCCAATGAGATCATCGTGGAACATGTGGGAGCCAACATGGGTATCCAGATCCCACTGTTGGTTATTGACCGGAGAACGTCTCGGTCATGTGTGCATGTCTCCCGAACCCGTAGGGTCTACACACTTAAGGTTCGATGACGCTAGGGTTATAAAGGAAGTTTGTATGTGGTTACCGAATGTTGTTCGGAGTCCCGGATGAGATCCCGGACGTCACGAGGAGTTCCGGAATGGTCCGGAGGTAAAGATTTATATATGGGAAGTCCTGTTTTGGTCACCGAAAAAGTTTCGGGGTTTATCGGTAACATACCGGGACCACCGGGAGGGTCCCGGGGGTCCACCAAGTGGGGCCACCAGTCCCGGAGGCTTGTGTGGGCCAAGAGTGGTGGGGGACCAGCCCCTGAGTGGGCTGGTGCGCCTCCCACAAGGCCCAAGGCGCAGCAAAGGAGGAGAAGGGGAAACCCTAGGCTTAGATGGGCCCTAAGGCCCACCCTAGGGGGCGCCCCCCTTCTCCCCCTCTTGGCCGCCACCTCAAGACCCATCTAGGGCTGCCGCCCCTCTAGGGGTGGGAACCCTAGAGGGGGCGCACCCTCCTCCCCTTCCCCTATATATATGAGGCCTAGGGGCTGCCCAATACACGCGATTTGATCTCTATCGTTGGTGCAGCCCTCCCTCTCTTTCTCCTCATATCCTGTGGTGCTTGGCGAAGCCCTGCAGGATTGCCACACTCCTCCACCACCACCACGCCGTTGTGCTGCTGCTGGATGGAGTCTTCCTCAACCTCTCCCTCTCTCCTTGCTCGATCAAGGCGTGGGGGACATCGTCGG
The DNA here is from genome assembly GCF_056163025.1 of Triticum urartu. Classification (NCBI taxonomy): domain Eukaryota; kingdom Viridiplantae; phylum Streptophyta; class Magnoliopsida; order Poales; family Poaceae; genus Triticum; species Triticum urartu. The sequence continues at coordinate 182,301,049 of NC_141878.1, read as the reverse complement.
GCTGTACGTGTGTTGAACGCGGAGGTGCCGTCCGTTCGGCACTAGGATCATCGGTGATTTGGATCACGACGAGTACGACTCCATCAACCACGTTCTCTTGAACGCTTCCGCATAGCGATCTACAAGGGTATGTAGATGCACTCTCCTTCCCCTCGTTGCTAGTCTCTCCATAGATAGATCTTGGTGACACGTAGGAAAATTTTGAATTTCTGCTACGTTCCCCAACACAAGTTGTTCCAGAAGCTCGCCCGCTTTGCCAAGCAGGACGTCCCTAATGAGAAGAGCATGATATACCAGTTCAGGGGTGGTCTCAGAGAAGAAATTCAGCTAGCTCTTGTTCTCTTTGAGCCCTTGAGATACGATTAGTTCTACAACATGGCACTGAAGCAAGAGGCCGCTCAGTTGAGGTGTGATGTTTCCAAGAAGTGAGTCAGAGATGTTACTCCTTCTTCCTCTACTCAAGTGGCCAAGCAGCAGAAGTATTGGCTTCCTCCTCCTCCGTTCTGTCAGCCATATCAGCAAAAGAGCAAAGGTGGCAGTGGATCATCCCACCCACCCAACCCTGGCTTTCAGAACAAGACTTCGTCTCAAGCTCCAAGATCGAGTGCTCCGTATCACCATCCGCTTTCAGAGGTCACGTGCAACAAGTGCCAACAGAAGGGTCACTATGCCAACAAGTGTTTCAACCAGAGGCGTCTTCCTCCTCCTCCTCCTGTCAGATCGGCAAGTACAGCTGTGGTCAAGCATAACCCCAAGTACGCCAAGGTCAATATGGTGAATGCAGCTCAGGCAGAGGATTCATCATATGTCATCGTGGGTAACCTTCCTATTAACGATGTTCCTGCAAAAGTTCTTTTTGACACTGGTGCATCGCATTGTTTTATCTCGAGACCTTTTGCATCTAAGCATGGGTGGTTTTCTCAAGTTATGCATAAGCCATTAGCAGTTGTCTCTCCGGGTAAATGTTTGCTCGCTAACTATGAAGTTCCGGATATTTCTATCTCGATGGGTGATTTCAAGTTTCTGGCTTCTCCAATGATCCTTGGTAACTCAGATATTGATCTTATTCTCGGAATGGATTGGCTTCTAAGCACAAGGCTCAGCTTGATTGTGCAGCCAGGCAGATTCAATTGACTCATTCGTCTGAGGATGTAATTGTCTTTACCGCTCGGGATAATACTATCCGTCTGTTTTCTCTCAATGAGAAGGGTGAACTGGATGCTATCTCGCAAATTCCAGTCGTTTGCGAATATCAAGACGTCTTTCCAGAAGAGCTTCCAGGAATGCCTCCGCACCGGCCAGTTGAATTCGTTATTGATCTTGAGCCTAGCACGGAACCTGTGTGCAAACGTCCTTACAAGCTCGGACTTGAAGAGTTGAAGGAGCTGAAGAAGCAACTCGATATTCAAGAGAAAATGGGTCTCATCCGGCCTAGTTCTTCTCCATGGGGTTGTGGTGTTCTTTTTGTGAAGAAGAAGGATGGAACGGAACGACTTTGTGTTGATTACCGTCCATTGAACAAGAAGACCATCAAGAACAAATACCCACTTCCCAACATCAACGAGCTCTTCGAACAACTCAAAGGTGCCCAAGTATTCTCCAAGCCTGATCTCCGTATGGGTTATCATCAGATTCGAATCCGTGAGCAAGATATTCCCAAGACGGCTTTCAGGACAATCTATGGTTCATATGAATACACTGTCATGTCTTTTGGCCTCGTCAACGCTCCTCCGACCTTCTCTCGCATGATGAACTTCATCTTCAACGCCTACACCAATGACTTTGTTTTGGTCTATCTCGACGACATTCTGATTTTCTCGAAGAACAAGGAAGATCATGCCGAGCACTTGCATTTGGTACTCGATAAGCTCAGGGAACATCAGTTCTACGCCAAGTTCTCCAAGTGCGAATTTTGGCTCGATGAGGTTCTTTATCTTGGTCATATCATCTCTGCCAAGGGCATTGCCGTGAATCCTGAAAAGGTGTCTGCAATAGTGAATTGGGAACCTCCTCAGAACGTGAAGCAACTCCGTAGCTTCCTCGGTCTCGCAAGCTATTGCCAAAGATTCGTTGAAAACTTTTCTAAGATCGCGAAGCCTCTCTCTAATCTTCTCTAGAAGCACGTCAAGTATGTTTGGTCTCCGAAGTGTGACATTGCTTTCAACACTTTGAAAGAGAAATTGATCACTGCTCCAGTTCTCACTCCACCTGATGAATCCAAGCCGTACGAGGTCTTTTGTGATGCCTCTCTCCAAGGTCTTGGCGCAGTATTGATGCAAGAGAAGAAAGTTGTTGCTTATACCTCTCGCCAATTGAAGCCTAATGAGAAGAACTACCCCACTCATGATCTCGAGTTGGCGGCAGTTGTCCATGCTCTTTTGACTTGGAGACATCTCTTATTGGGAAGAAAAGTGGACATTTTCACTGATCACAAGAGTCTCAAGTACATCTTCACTCAGCCTAATCTCAACCTCAGGCAAACTCGATGGGTCGAAATGATTCAAGAGTATAATCCGACTATCGAGTATACTCTAGGCAAGGCCAATGTGATTGCTGACGCATTGAGCAGGAAAGCTTACTGCAACAGTCTGATTCTCAAGCCTTATCAGCCCGAGCTTTGTGAAGCTTTCCGCAAACTTAATCTGCAAGTTGTTCCTCAAGGTTTCCTCGCCAAACTTCAAGTCTCTCCTACATTGGAAGACCAGATTCGCCAAGCCCAGCTTCTTGATGCTATGGTGAAAAAGGTGAAGATTGGGATTGCCAAGAATCAACCCAAGTACAAGTGCTACCGCCTTGATGACAAGGATACTCTCTTCTACGAGGATCGTATTGTCGTGCCCAAAGGTGACCTTCGTAAAGTGATCATGAACGAGGCTCACAATTCTCTCCTCTCCATCCACCCTGGGAGTACGAAGATGTATCAGGACCTCAAGCAGGCTTATTGGTGGACTTTAATGAAGCGCGAGATTGCTCAATTCGTGAATGAATGTGATGTCTGCAGAAGAGTGAAGGCAGAACACCAAAGACCAGCTGGTCTCCTCCAACCTCTTGCCATTCCAGAATGGAAGTTTAACCACATTGAGATGGACCTCGTGACTGGGTTTCTGAAGTCCAAGCGTGGCAATGATGCTATATTCGTTGTCATCGACAAACTCACCAAAGTGGCTCACTTTCTGCCTATCAAAGAGTCGATCACTGCAGCTCTATTGGCGGAACTCTATAACTATCGGATTGTCTCTCTGCACGGTATTCCACAAGTGATCTCTTCAGACCGTGGCAGCATTTTTACCTCCAAGTTTTGGGATTCTTTTCAGAAGGCCATGGGCACAAACATCCGCTTCAGCACAGCTTTCCATCCTCAAACTAGCGGTCAAGTCGAGCGTGTCAACCAGATTCTTGAAGATATGCTCAGGGCTTGTGTGATCTCCTTCGGCATGAAGTGGGAGGATTGTCTTCCTTATGCTGAATTCTCCTACAACAACAGTTTTCAAGCAAGTTCGGGCAAGGCCCCATTTCAAATTCTGTATGGCAGGAAGTGTCGTACACCTCTTAACTGGTCTGAAACCGGTGAATGTTAGCTTTTGGGTAATGACTTAATCACAGAGGCAGAGGAAATGTGCAAAGTCATTCGAGATAACCTCAAAGCAGCCCAATCCCGCCAAAAGAGCTACTATGATAGTAAGCACCGTGATTTGGCTTTCGAGATCGGAGATCATGTTTACCTCCGCGTATCTCCTATGAAAGGTACTCGTCGCTTCGGTATCAAAGGGAAGCTTGCCCCCAGATACGTGGGACCTTTCAAGATTGTCTGCAAGAGAGGCGATCTCGCCTATTAACTCGAGCTTCCTTCAAACTTTGCAAATGTTCATGACGTGTTCCATGTCTCTCAGCTCCGAAAGTGCTTCAAGACTCCTAACAGCACCATCAACTTTGAGGACATTGAGCTCCAAGAAGATCTCTCTTATCGTGAGCACCCAGTTGCTATTCTCGAAGAGACTAAACGCAAGACTCACAACAAGTCAATCAAATTTTTCAAAGTCAAGTGGTCACACCATTCCAACCGTGAAGCTACCTGGGAACGCGAGGATCACCTCCGTTCTGAGTACCCAGCGTTCTTTCAGTCCTAGATCTCGGGACGAGATCCTTTCGTAGTGGTGGAGTGTTGTAACACCCCGGATATGACTTTCCCAATTTGTACTCCAACTCTTGCCGTTTCTGGCTTTAAGTTATTTTATTTTCTCGGGTTCGGGTCTTTGTCTCCGTGTGTTGTTATCGTGGTCATGCATCTCATATCATGTCATCATGTGCATTGCATTTGCATACGTGTTCATCTCATGCATTCGAGCAATTTCCCCGTTGTCCGTTTTGCATTCCGGCACTTCGTTCTGCTCCGGTGGTCAATTCTACCTTTCTTTCGTGTGTGGGGATTAAACATTTCCGGATTGGACCGAGACTTGCCAAGCGGCCTTGGTTTACTACCGGTAGACCGCCTATCAAGTTTCGTATCATTTGGACTTCGTTTGATACTCAAACGGTTAACCGAGGGACCGAAAAGGCCTCGTGTGTGTTGCAGCCCAACACCCCTCCAATTTGGCCCAAAACCCACCTAAGCCTTCTCCATCATCTAGAGCGTTCGATCACGATCGCATGGCCGAAAACCGCACCTCATTTGGACTCTCCTAGCTCCTCCTACCTATAAAACTAGGTCTTCCCCGAAATTCGCGGATCATTCTACCCCTAACCTAGCTCCCCACCTCTTCAGCGCGCCGAACATGTCCGCCGCCGCGCCGGACACCGCCTCGAGCCAATAGGATGCCTCCATTTGCCCCGCGCCGGCTCTCTCTCCTTCGGCCCGGCGAGCCCGCGGAGGGCCCGCCCGAGCCGCCTACCGGGCCGCGCGCCCCGCGCCCCTCCTACGCAGAGCCGCCCACGCCTTGGTCGCGTCGACGCCCCGCCGCCGTCCCGATCCGCCGGCGCCGCCCAGCCGTCCTCCGCCGCCGTCCCGGTCTGCCACGCCGCCTCGTCGTCGGTAGGTCGCCGCCCCGAGCCGCCGCAGGAAGTCGCCGGCGACGCCCCCAACTCCAGCCGGCCCTCCTCTCCGGCGAGTTCGTCGCCATCTTCATAGTCTTTGTTTGCATGCCCCCGATCCAGATCTGAAATATTAGGGTTGAGCCCGTTTTTTTCCTAAGTCCCTAGCTCATGTGCTCATGTTCATAGTCTCGTAACTCCTCATCCGTAACTCCATTTTGGCATATAGCATATCAAAATGTTCATCTTAGAGAGTACATCATTTCATTCCATTGCATCATTTTCATTTGAGTTCATCTTGATGCCCGAAATGCTGTTAGAAGAGGGCTACTTGAGATAATTGTCAGATCTGCTACTCCATTTAGCTTTTTGTCATTTTTGCCATGATTATTGTGTGCATGATATGGCCATGAGTTCTACATATGTTTTGTTAAGGGTTTTTTCATCTTTCCAGAGGTGCAACCCATGTATTTTTGTGATGTGTGTGGTGACTAGAACAAGCTTGCAAAGTGGTGCACTTGATAATTCTAATTTCAGGGACTTAGCATTTCAGTCCTTGATCTGTTTATCTCATGGTGCCATATGTTCATGTTGTTTCCTAGTGATCCGTGCCTCTTTTGAGGATGATCAGTAAGGATATTTCATTAATCTTGTAATGATCTATCCATCCATGTCTTTGTTTGCAATTATGGAGCACCCTAGCTTGATTCAATCGAGCTCTACTTTTTCTACTTCGTGATTCTGGGAAGATTGTCAACTTGTTTGCAATTTTGCCAATGATGTTGTAGTTGATCCGTGCATGCTATGTTATTGTTCTTGCCATGTCTAGCTTGTATTTTGTGTATTCTTGATGGGTGTATGCTTAAATTGTCATGAATTGCTCCGTAGTGAGTGCATCGAGCTCGTAAACATGCCTACTTGATATCTGTTTTTAGCATGCTCCAGTTTTCACAAAGTCTGTGATATGATTATGTTTTTGCCATGTTCACATGCTTGCAATTGTATTTTCTGATCCCTTTTGGCTCAAGGTCACTAAGGGACTTTTGTTAAGCTCTTTGAGTAGCTCCATGCCATGCTTTACTTTACCATGTTAATGTCCTGTAGCATGTAGTTTTGTTGCTCCGAAGTGTGCTACCTGATCTGAAATTCCAGACAAGTGTTAATTTCACTAAGTCTGAGATCTGTTTACCATATGCATTTTTGCCATGCTTGTTTGAACCTGTTAATGGATGAATTGGCCGTAGATCAGTGCTAGACTTTTGTTAATCATCATGATCGCATCCCTGCCATGTATTTTTATGCCATGTTTGGATGCTGTAGCATGTTCATCTCGTTGTATTTATATGGCTACTTGTTGTAAATCGCAGACCGGTGTCATATTTGTATCGCTTGCCATTTCCAAACCGTAACTCCGATTCCGACGTTCTTTATATCGTTTTCAAGCGATTTAATCTCATCTTTCCAGTGGAACACTTGGATTCCCAAGTTGAGACCAGGTTCTTGCATTTCCTGTCACATCTTGCATGTGCATCCTGCATCGCATCCCGCATAGCATACCATCATTGCATCATATTGTTCAGTCTTGCACGTGGTTGATTGTGTCCTTGTTGCTTGTTTGTCTTGTTTGGGTAGAGCCGGGAGACGAGTTCGCTAACAAGGAGCCTGTTGAGTTTGCTTTCGAGGATCCAGTCAACTCTGACAACTTTGCAGGCAAGATGATCATACCCTCGAAATCACTACTATCTTTGCTATGCTAGATTGCTCGCTCTTTTGCTATGCCAATGCTACGATGCCTACCACTTGCTTTCAGGCCTCCCAAATTGCCATGTCAAACCTCTAACCCACCATGTCCTAGCAAACCGTTGATTGGCTATGTTACTGCTTTGCTCAGCCCCTGTTATAGCGTTGCTAGTTGCAGGTGAAGATTGGAGGCCGTTCCTTGTTGGAACCTTTATTTACTTGTTGGGATATCATTATATTGCCATGTTATCTTAACGCATCTATATACTTGGTAAAGGGTGGAAGGCTCGGCCTCTCGCCTAGTGTTTTGTTCCACTCTTGCCGCCCTAGTTTTCCGTCATATCGGTGTTATGTTCCCGGATTTTGCGTTCCTTACGCGGTTGGGTTATAATGGGAACCCCTTGATAGTTCACCTTGATTAAAGCTTGTCCAGCAATGCCCAACCTTGGTTTTACCATTTGCCACCTAGCCTCTTTTTCCCTTGGGTTTCCGGAGCCCGAGGGTCATCTTATTTAAACCCCCCCTCCCCGCGCCAGTGCTCCTCTGAGTGTTGGTCCAAACTGTCAGCCGCCGGTGGCTACCAAGGGCAACTCTGGGCTGGCCTACCGGAAGTTTAGACAAGCTGAGTGTGCCCTGAGAACGAGATATGTGCAGCTCCTATCGGGATTTGTCAGCACATTCGGGCGGTGTTGCTGGTCTTGTTTTAACCTGTCGAAGTGTCTTGAAGAACCGAGATACCGAGTCTGATCGGAACGTCTTGGGAGGAGGTCTATTCCTTCGTTGACCGTGAGAGCTTGTCATGGGCTAAGTTGGGACTCCCCTGCAGGGATTTGAACTTTCGAAAGCCGTGCCCACGGTTATGGGCAGATGGGAATTTGTTAATGTCCGGTTGTAGATAACTTGAACCTTAACTTAATTAAAATGAATCAATTGAGTGTGTTACCGTGATGGCCTCTTCTCGGCGGAGTCCGGGAAGTGGACACGGTGTTGGAGTAATGTTTGCGCAGGTTGTTCTCTAGTTTCTCGCTCGCGCTTTGCCTCCTCTTCTCGCTCTCTTTTGCGAATAAGTTAGCCACCATATTTTTTGCTAGTCGCTTGCTGCAGCTCCACATATTTACCTTGCCTTACCTATTGGCTTAAATAGTCTTGATCGCGAGGGTGCGAGATTGCTGAGTCCCTGTGGCTCACAGATTACTATTACACCAGATGCAGGGCCTGATGTTTCCGCTCCAGATGACGCGCTTGAGCTCAAGTGGGAGTTCGACGAGGAATCTCAACGTTACTATGTTTCTTTTCCTGACGATCAGTAGTGGTGCCCAGTTGGGGGTGATCGGGACCGTGTCGCTTGTTGGGTTCTCTTTTATTTTGGCGCCGTAGTCGGGCCATGAGTGTTTGGACGATGTAATGTTATTTATGTACTTGATTGACGTGGCGAGTGTAAGCCAACTATGTTATCTCCCCTTTTATTATCTATATTACATGGGATGTTGTGAAGATTGCCTAACTTGCGACATATGCCTTCAATGCGATTATGCCTCTAAGTCGTGCCTCGACATGTGGGAGATATAGTCGCATCGAGGGTGTTATAAGGAAGGATGGGCATGTACACAAATAGGTACGACTCCTCAGTCTACCTGCATAGCCTTTTCGTTTAGTCTACTGAGTCGTCTAATAAACTGCCTGCACGCCACTTCTCACATTTAATTCTCCATCGGGAACCGATTTTCCTCGGCTTCTTCACCTGCCCTTCGTCTTCATTTGCATCCAAACCCCATTGCGTTCACATTTTTTAACCTCTTTAAATAATATCTACTACTTCAGTTAGACTAGCCATCTAATCCTAATTCTCCAAACCATAGCCCTCCGTTCCAGCGGTTCCAAATGGTGAAAGAGATCGAGATGCAGGTTTTCAGCGTCCAACATGTCCTCGTCGAAGGCTCGTTGAGCATAGTTGCCACCATCACCATCCACCCAAGGGTTGTTTAGAAGTGGATCAACAATGTATCCAACTCCCTCGAAAAGGTAGAGACAAGGGTCATCGGTCTCGACACAGAGTACACGGAGCGTGCCATTGGGAAGATCCAACGCGCCGCCATCCTTCAGCTGTGCCTCGAAGATGATGTTTTGGTGTACCACATCATACACGTGCCCTCCATACCAGGTGAGCTTCACGATTTCTTGTCTCAGGAGGACATATACTTCCGTGGGGCAGCCATCGAAGGGGACAAACAGAAGCTGGAGCCATACAACCTTGATTTGAAAAGCATCGCTGAACTACAAACCAGAATCAAAATTCCTGTAAAAGATTGTGATAAAAAGACACCATCCCTATTCGACGTAACAAATTTTTTGCTTGGTACAAATCTTCAGGAGGGTGACGAGACGGTGGCATTAAGGTCGTCTGGATGGTAGAATTATCCCTTGACATACGAGCGGATAAAACCCGTGTGAGTTTCGAGATAGCTGCAAGGTCCAGAGAGCTTGTTGCGAAGCCGTCTCCCACAGAAAATGAGAACAAGAAGAAGAAGAAGAAGAAGATAAGGCTGCACCAGCAGTAGGGCAGCATGGATGGATGAACTATTTCCTCTCTTGTACAAAAAATTATTCCCTATCGATGTATATTGATATAGATGGACTATTTCGACGGTGTGCATGTCTTTGGAACAATTAGTAGCATGCGTCCGCTTGACTATACGGAACTATTTATCCGCCTAGCTTTCTCTACTACTCCTTCCAGTGATCGGTATGCAATGCATGTGTCTGTAGACATGACAGCTTGTCCATGGAAGTTCAACTACGGCGACCATCACGTTTCATCCACTGCCACTCGCGATTCCCACGACGCCGCTCCAACCCACGGCACCATGTCCCCCGACGTGCGCCTCACCCCTCTCGGCCGCACCGCCCCTCTGCCTTTGTGTGCATGACATGTGGGCCACCTTAAATGCGGCGAGCATCAAGTTCTACCACAGCCACATGCGATTCCCATGATGCCGCACGAACCCATGACACCACACGTCTCGCGACCTGCAGCTCACCCCTCTTGGCCCCACTGCCCCTCTGCCTTCAGGAGCAATACATGTGGACCAGCCACCTATCGGTTCCACATGTTATTGACTCAAAGGCAGGTGAATTAAGGCACTGAAGCTCAGTCCTGAGGGCCCTGAGAGGGAAATTTAACTCCTGCGCCACGCTGGTGCTACCGCTGCACGAACTCGTGCCAAACTCGAGATTTGTTTCTTTACTATACATGCACGCAATGATTTAATGGACATTGTAATCTCAAAATGTGATGGGGAGCTCTAAATTTGAATTTGAAACTTATAAAACGAAAAGATTCAAAACAAATAAACTGGGAGAGAGGGAGTATATCGTAGGATGTGTCCCATACGAAACAAGTCCCCTGGTTTGTCACCGCGAAGATGCGGTTAGAAAGGAGCACAACGTCTTTGTACTCGTAGGGCAACAAATCGGCCGCAAACAACATGGTCCACCTTTGACCGCCATGTGCAAGGTTCATGCTATCTTATTCAATCTCATCGTGGTTCCATCGTACCTATTCATGCGGTGGCCCGTTGCATGGCTGATCCCAATGTTGGGCAAAGGTTCTACGGGAATGGTGTCACCGTTGTAAATGTTGTGCAAATTGATGTTGTTACCCTCCCATACATATGCAAGACAATCTCCACTCGCACCGAGCCTAACCTGTGAAACAGTGGACAGGGGAGAATTAGGAAATGGACATGGAAGTATTCTTTAGAATGCATTTACTACGTGATCAAACTCAGCTTACCTGCTCATCGGAGGAAATCCGAGTGCCCCTCAACGTCGGCATCTCAAGGGGCGTCAACTTGCAACTACGGCCACGACGCGCTGGAGAGACCACCAAGGAAACATCCTCGTGCGTTCCATGGAACATCCAGATGCATTTGTATGAGCAGTTTATCTTGTGATAGAAAAGGATGAACGAGGGAAGGCCTCTAGAGATAGAGATAGACACTACTACTACCAATGTGCTGGCCCGTGCGTTGCAATGGATCCAAAGTAGTAGAATAATACTTGTTCACGTGCTTGAAATATAAACACTCTAGTTTTGATATACATGTGTCAGCAGACATGACAGCTTGTCCATAGAAGTTGAACCACGGCGACCATCACGTTTCTTGTTTGTACCACTGCCACACCCACACGCGATTCCCACGATGCCGCTCCAACCCTACTTGTAAGCACGACGTCCCCCGACGTGGACATGGATCCTTTGACCTGGCTATCACTGCCTTACCCTGCCTTTCCTTCGCTGACAGGTAGGACCCACACTTGGGGGTCCCAAATATCAGTGAAAGAATGGTAGCATTGTTCATGTCAAGGGATCCTCATCCCCCCGACGTGCGCCTCATCCATCTCGGCCCCACCGCTCCTCTGCCTTTGTGTGCATGACATGCGGGCCAGCTGAACTGCGGCGACCATTAACTTTCTACCACAACCACACCCGATTGGACATGGTTTTCCTGTTCCGCTGCTGTGCTCCGATCCATACTCCCGCACCATCAAATTTTCATCCAGCGGCTGTGACACATTTCGTCCCGGGCATCAATCCTGAACTGGAGTACTTCTGTACTACAGGTAGTACCCGCCGGTGTGGCCATCTACGCCTCGTAACGCCCTGACGCCCAGCTGTGGCACCCTCGCCACGGCCACGCCACCATTGGCCGATTCATCTCGAACAAGTGGGTCGCGAACCGCACGACCACCATGAGAATGACATGTGGGACAGACACATTTAAGGTACGCATGTCATTGACTCATAGGCCAGGCACTAAGCCACCAAAGTTCGGTCCTGTGGGCCCCGAGAGGGAAATGTAACTCCTGCGGCAGGCCTTGTGGTGCTCCCACAGTACGAGCTCGTGCCAAACCCGGAATTTGTTTCTTACTACTACTCCCAACTACTAGTAAGGTACACGTGCATTGCACGAATGAGATTCTGGTGGTTTGTGCATTATGCTTCTACATGTGGAGTCTTCTAGATTCTACATGTGGCAAAATCTGGTGCAATGTAGATGATATCCAATGGCCAGTAGTGCTCGGATTTTCCATCTTTGTACCGTCAGATTGGCTTCATCCAATGACCAACTTTCAAAGTTATTCACACACTATATAGGGGTTTAAATGTTTGGTTTGAAGCCTAAGGTTGCCACGCCTAAGCTTAGGCGTGCCACAAGTGTGTTTGGTTGCGTTCTCGTCTCAGCCTAGTTGTTCCCTCTTCATGCATGATCAACTCAACACCCCTCTTCATGTATGCTCTCTTCATGCATGCTTCTAGTGTATTTGTGCTAAGCTAGTGTGGACTCATGCACCCTCCATACACTCTACCTAACACCCAAAAGTGGGTCAAGAAGGGAACTCTTGGGATCATGCACTCTTCATACACCCTACCAAACACACCAGGCTTGTGTTTGGTTCATTGCTACACTTGTGGCTTGCCACACTTTTCTAGATACATGGTCCACATGTCATAGAATCAAGTTCTTGCCAAATCTTGCCACACTTGTGGTGGCCATTTTGTTAGCCACATTTTTTGTGGCAGACACACTTTGCCTAAGCTTAGTTGTGGCAAAGTTAGTCATGAATGAAGTTCAACCATGGAGTCTTCTAGATTCTACATGTGGCAGAATCTGGTAGAATGTAGATGATATCCAACGGCCAGTAGTGCTCGGCTTTCCCATCCAACGACCAACTTTCAAAGTTATTCACACACTATATAGGGGTATAGATATAGATGTGCCGAACTGTTGCAATGGATCCAAAGTATATCTATTTAGTGGAGTGCACTCTAAACACATTATCTATTTATTTTTCTCTAACCTTTCGTAGCCATGCAACCAAGCCACATAAGCTTCATGGGTTCCCCCACATCATATTATTCATACTACATTGATTGAAAAAAAGATAAATCACCTGAAACAAGATCTTCCCGTTTTTTGTTCCTACGATGTTGTGCCGTGCACGTACCTACTAGTTGTATAGTGGTAGTACTAGTTGTATAGTACAAACTTGGTTCTAGTAGGAGTAGAGTAGTACAGAATGCTCCTACTCTATCAACGAGCCCCATCTGACACCAAATTTCGTGGCTTCCATGCTACAGCTAGATCTTCCCCACATTTCTGTTTTCCAACCCGGCGGCGGGTGGGGTGCGGTTTACCAATAGTCGGTTTGCTCAACGGCGGTCCCACATGAAAGTGAAAATGCTAGGCAACACGCCTTCCCTAAGCTATGTGTCGTGCCGGATGGGCCGTGGAGTACTCCCGATTCCCGAGCGTGTGTGGGGGGAGTGCGACGCGAACGCGACAGGCCTTTTCCTTTTACTAGCATTGTGCTCGTGCATTGCGATGGATCCAAAGTAGTAGAATAGTAGTACTTGTTCACAAACTTGAAAGAAATCACTCTTGTTTTGGTATACTGCTAATATAGTACTCCCTCCATTCCTAAATATTTGTCTTTGTAGACATTTCAAATGGACACATACGGATTATATAGACATATTTTGATGTGTGGATTCACTTATTTTGCTCCGTATGTAGTCACTTATTGAAATCTCTAGAAAGACAAATATTTAGGAACGGAGGGAGTACTTTTCACTCAAAATAAATTTCTTGGGCTGTTTTGATGAGGTGAGGGAGGGATGTGGTTGCTTTCAAGATAATAAGGGGTTTTCTACAAATTCGAGCAGAGAAGTGGGCTATTGTTGCAAAAATGGCACAACTTACCTCACAACCGTTAGATGCAGATCTAATGGTAAGAAACGATGGATGGCAGAGACACCACCATCACCAACTGAGTCTTTTATAGGAGTAGGAGTAGTGAAACATGTATAAATTGTAACATTTTGGTCCTGCTCCTTGGCACAATCGATAGATAGAAATAACGATTGGAAACGCTAGGGCGGGGTTATTTCCGCCAGATAAGCATGGTACGTAGTAGCTAGGTTGGCACATCGTCGGTTTGGTCACACACGGTCCGACATGTTCTAGTGTTTCTAACAAGTTGCCCGCGCGTTGCATGAAGTTGATGGAAAAGGCAAGCACACGTTATAAATTGACGAATGGATTACTAGTTACAGTGATGCATATAATTAAGCAAAGGGATCGCACATGTCGGTATTGACTGGAACGAGAGTGCAACAGCACAATAAAAATTAAGGCCATGATGATGATGCGATCGTAGTGGTGGATACAGAAGGCAAGAAGAAAGATGCATCCATCAACGTATGACCTCCTCCTCCTCAACTTAGTGCGTCGGGCCACCAACCGGCGGCTAAGGAGCGGCGACTTTCGTGGCAAGGTCGAGGTGCTTCTCAGCAACATAGGTATCTACAAGGCCTGTTGGGGATCGTAGCAGAAATTTAAAATTTTCTACGCATCACCAAGATCAATCTATGGAGTAATCTAGCAATGAGGGGAAGGAGAGTGCATCTACATACCCTTGTAGATCGCTAAGCGGAAGCGTTGCAAGAACGCGGATGAAGGAGTCGTACTCGCAGCGATTCAGATCGCAGTTGATTCCGATCTAAGCGCCGAACAACGGCGCCTCCGCGTTCAACACACGTGCAGCCCGGTGACGTCTCCTATGCCTTGATCCAGCAAGGGGAGAAGGAGAGGTTGGGTAAGACTCCGTCCAGCAGTAGCACGACGGCGTGGTGGTGGTGGAGGAGCGCGGAACTCCAGCAGGGCTTCACCAAGCACTACGAGAGACGAGGAGGGAGAGGGGTAGGGCTGCGCCAACAGGGGAAGAACTTCGTGTGTTGGGCTGCCCCTTTGCCTCCACTATATATAGGGGGAGAGGGAGGGCTGCGCCCCCACCTAGGGTTTCCTCCGTAGGGGTGGTGGCAGCCCTAGATCCCATCTAGGGTGGCGGCCACAAGGGGGAGAGGGGGAGGAGCACCTGAGGTGGGCCTTAGGGCCCATCTGCCCTAGGGCTTGCCCCCTCCCCTCTTGGAGGCGCCTTGGGACTTGGTGGGAGGCGCCCCAGCCTACCTAGGGGCTGGTCCCTTCCCACTATTGGCCCATGTAGGCCTCCGGGGCTGGTGGCCCCACCAGGTGGACCCCCGGACCCCTCCGGTGGTCCCGGTACACTACTGGTGATGCCCGGAACACTTCCGGTGGCCAAAACCATACTTCCTTTATATCAATCTTTACCTCCGGACCATTCAGAAACTCCTTGTGACGTCCGGGATCTCATCCGGGACTCCGAACAACATTCGGTAACCGCGTACATACTTTCCCTATAACCCAAGCGTCATCGAACCTTAAGTGTGTAGACCCTACGGGCTCGGGAGTCATGCAGACATGGCCGAGACAACTCTCTGGTCAATAACCAACAACGGGATCTGGATACCCATGTTGGTTCCCACATGCTCCACGATGATCTCATTGGATTAACCACGATGTCAAGGATTCAATCAATCCCGTATACAATTCCCTTTGTCTATCGGTACGATACTTGCCCGAGATTCGATCCTCGGTATCCCGATACCTTGTTCAATCTCGTTACCGGCAAGTCTCTTTACTCGTTCCGTAACACATCATCCCGTGATCAACTCCTTGGTCACATTGTGCACATTATGATGATGTCCTACCGAGTGGGCCCAGAGATACCTCTCCGTTTACACGGAGTGACAAATCCCAGTCTCGATTCGTGCCAACCCAACAGACACTTTCGGAGATACCCGTAGTGCACCTTTATAGTCACCCAGTTACGTTGTGACGTTTGGCACACCCAAAGCACTCCTACGGTATCCGGGAGTTGCACAATCTCATGGTCTAAGGAAATGATACTTGACATTAGAAAAGCTTTAGCGAACGAACTACACGATCTTTGTGCTAGGCTTAGGATTGGGTCTTGTCCATCACATCATTCTCCTAATGATGTGATCCCGTTATCAACGACATCCAATGTCCATGGTCAGGAAACCGTAACCATCTAGTGATCAACGAGCTAGTCAACTAGAGGCTTACTAGGGACATGGTGTTGTCTATGTATCCACACATGTATCTGAGTTTCCTATCAATACAATTCTAGCATGGATAATAAATGATTATCATGAACAATGAAATATAATATAATAATAACTAATTTATTATTGCCTCTAGGGCATATTTCCAACAGTCTCCCACTTGCAGTAGAGTCAATAATCTAGTTCACATCGTCATGTGATTAACACTCACAGCTTACATCGCCATGTGACCAACATCCAAAGAGTTTACTAGACTCAATAATCTAGTTCAGATCACTATGTGATTAACACTTAATGAGTTCTGGGTTTGATCATGTTATGCTTGTGAGAGAGGTTGTAGTCAGCGGGTCTTGCCATATTCAGATCCCTATGTATTTCGCAAAACATTATGTCATATCGTAGATGCTGCTACCATGTTCCACTTGGAGCTATTCCAAATTGTTGCTCCATTATACGCATCCGGTATCTCTACTCAGAGCTATCCGGATAGGTGTTAATCTTGCATCGACGTAACTCTTTACGTCGAACTCTTTATCACCTCCATAACCGAGAAACATTTCCTTATTCCTCTAAGGATAATTTTGACCGCTATCTGGTGATCCACTCCTAGATCACCTTTGCGCCCTCTTGCCAGACATGTTGGAAGGCACACATTAGGTGCGGTACTCAGCATGGCATACCGTATAGAGCCTATGACAAGAGCATACGGGATGACCTTTGTCCTTCCTCTTTCTTCTGCCATGGTCAAGCTTTGAGTCTTACTCAACTTCACACCTCACAACTCAGGTAAGAACCCCTTCTTTGACTGATCTATTTTGAACTCCTTCAAAAACATGTCAAGGTGTGCATTCTTTGAAAGTACCATCAAGCGTCTTAATCTATCTCTATAGATCTTGATGCCCAATATGTAAGCAGCTTTATCCAGGTCTTCCTTTGAAAATCAACCGTTTATGCTTTCCAGAAATTCTACATTATTTCGAATCAACAATATGTCATCCACATATACTTATCACAAATGTTGTAGCGCTCCCACTCACTTTCTTGTAAATACAAGTTTCTAGCAAACATTGTATAAACCTAAAAGCTTTGATCACTCCATCAAAGCATATATTCCAACTCCGAGATGCTTGCTCTAGTCCATAGAAGGATTGCAGGAGCTAGCATACCTTTTAGCATCCTTAGGATCGACAAAACTTTTTATTGTATCACATACAACCTTTTCTTACGAAAACTGGTAAGAAAACTTGTTTTGACATCCATCTGTTGGATTTCATAATCGAAAAATACAGCTAATGCTAACATGATTCTGACGGACTTAAGCATCGCTACGGGTGAGAAATTCTCATCGTAGTCAACTCCTTGAACTTGTGAAAAGACTCTTTCCCACAAGTCGAGCTTCATAGACGGTAACATTACCGCCCACGTCTGTCTTCTTCTTAAAGATCCATTTATCTCAATGGCTTGCCGATCATCGGGCAAGTCCACCAAAGTCCATACTTTGTTCTAATACATGGATCCTATCTCAGATTTCATGGCTTCTAACCATTTGTCGGAATATGGGCCCACCATCGCTTCTCCATAACTCGTAGGTTCATTGTTTTCTAACAACATGATATCTAAGACAGGATTACCGTACCACTCAGGAGTAGTACATATCCTTGTCGACCTACGAGGCTCGATAGCAACTTGATCTGAAGCTTCATGATCACTATCATTAACTTCCTATTCAACAGACATAGGCGCCACAGAAAACATCTTTCTATGTTGCATCACTCTCTGGTTCAAGTAAAGGTTCGACAACCTCATCAAGTTCTATCTTCCTCCCACTCAATTCTTTCGAGAGAAAATCCTTCTCGAGAAAGGACCCGTTCTTAGCGACAAACAATTTGCCCTTGAATCTGACATAGAAGGTATACCCAACTGTCACCTTTGGGTATCCTATGAAGATGTGTTTGTCCGCTTTTGGGTTCGAGCTTCTCTGGCTGAAGCCTTAAGCATCGCAGCCCCAAACATTAAGAAACGACAACTTTGGTTTCTTGCCAAACCAATGTTCATACGACGTCATCTCAACAGACTTATATGGTGTCCTATCTAAAGTGAATGCAGCTGTCTCTAACGCATATCCTCAAAATGAAAACGGTAGATTGGTAAGAGACATCATAGATCGCACCATATCTCATAAGGTTCGATTATGACGTCCGGACACACCATTTATCTGTGGTGTTCCAGGTGGCTTCAAATGTGAAACAATTCCACAATATCTTAAGTGATTGCCAAACTCATAACTCAGAAATTCTCATCGATCAGATCATAGGAATTTGATCTTCTTGTTATGATGATTCTTAACTTCACTCTGAAATCGCTTGAACTTTTCAAACGTTTCAGACTTGTGCTTCATTAAGTAAATATACCTATATCTACTCAAATCGTCAGTGAAGATGAGAAAATAGCGATATCCACCGCACGCTTCAATTTTCATTGGATCACATGTACCAGCATGTATGATTTCCAACAAGTCACTTGCCCGTTTCATTGTACCTGAAAACGGGGTCTTAGTCATCCTGCCCATGAGGCATGGCTCGCATGACAATTCAAAATCAAGTGACTCCAAACATCCATCGATATGGAGTTTCTTCGTGCATCTTACGCCAATATGACCTAAGCGGCAGTGCCACAAGAAAGTGGTACTATCATTATTAACTCTACATCTTTTGGCATGAACATACGTATTACCACGACCGAGATTCAATGAACCATTCACATAGGGTGCATGACCATGAAAGGTATTATTCATGTAAACAGAATAACCATTATTCTCTAACTTAAATGAATAACGGTATTGCAATGAACATGATCTAATCATATTCATGCTCAATGTAGACACCTGATAACATTTATCTAGGTTCAATACTAATCCCGAAGGCAGATGGAGCATGCGATGGTGATCTCATAAACTTTGGAAACACTTCCAACACACATCGTCACCTCGCCCTTAGCCAGTCTCCGTTTAGTCCGTAGCTTTTGCTTCAAGTCACCAATAATAGCAACTGAACCGGTATCCAATACCCAGGTGCTACCAGGAGTACTAGTGAGGTACACATTAATAACACGTATAAATTTTGTTGAAGTTGCCAGCCTTCTTATCAACCATGCATTTGGGGTAATTTCGCTACCAGTGACCGTTCCCCTTACAATAGAAGCACTTAGTCTCGGGTTTGGGTTCAACCTTGGGTTCCTTCACTGGAGCGGCAACTGGTTTGCCATCCATGAAGTTTCCCTTCTAGCCCTTGCCCTTCTTGAAACCAGTGGTCTTGTTAAACCATCAACACTTGATGCTCCTTCTTGATTTCTACTTGTTGCGGTCTTAAGCACCGCGAACAGCTCCGGGATCATCTCCATCCCTTGCATGTCATAGTTCATCACGAAGATCTAGTAGCTTAGTGATAGTGACTAGAGAACTCAATCAATCACTATCTTATTGGGAAGTTTAACTCCCACTTGATTTAAGTGATTGTAGCACCCAGACATTCTGAGCACATACTCACTAGCTGAGCTATAATCCTCCATCTTGTTGGCAAAAGAACTTGTCAGAGGTCTCACACCTCTCAACACGGGCATGAGCCTGAAATCCCAATTTCAGCTCTCGGAACATCTCATATGTTCTATGGCATTCAAAACGTCATTGGAATCACGATTCTAAGCCGTAAAGTATGGTGCACCAAACTATCAAGTAGTCATCAGGATATGTCTATCAGGTGTTCACAACATCCACAAACGACGTTGTAGGGGTTTGCACATCGAGTGGTGTATCAAAGACGTAAGCCTTCTGTGTAGCAGTGAGGACACTCCTCGGACTACGGACCTAGTCCGTATCATTGCTTACAATATATTTCAACTTAGTCTTTCTCTAGGAACGTACTGAAATAGGGAGCTACAACGTGAGCTATTTATCTACAACATATTTGCAAAGATAATTTAGACTATGTTCATGATAATTGAGTTCACCTAATCAAATTATTTAATGAACTCCCACTCAGATAGACATCCCTCTAGTCATCTAAGTGAAACATGATCCGAATTGACTAGGCCATGTCCGATCATCACGTGAGACGGACTAGTCATCAACGGTAAACATCTCATGTTGATCGTATCTTCTATACGACTCATGTTCGACCTTTCGGTCTTCCTTGTTCCGAGGCCATGTATGTACATGCTAGGCTCGTCAAGTCAACCTAAGTGTTTTGCATGTGTCCCGAGGCCATGTCTGTACATGCCAGGCTCGTCAACACCCGTTGTATTCGAACGTTAGAATCTATCACACCCGATCATCACGTGGTGCTTCGAAACAACAAACCTTCGCAACGGTGCACAGTTAGGGGGAACACTTTTCTTGAAATTTTTGCGAGGGATCATCTTATTTAAGCTACCGTCGTTCTTAAGCAAATAAGATGTAAAACATGATAAACATCACATGCAATCAAATAGTGACATGATATGGCCAATATCATTTTGCTGCTTATGATCTCCATCTTTGGGGCTCCATGATCATCGTTGTCACCGGCATGACACCATGATCTCCATCATCATGATCTCCATCATCGTGTCTTCTTGAAGTTGTCTCGTCATCTATTACTTCTACTACTATGACTAACGCTTTAGCAATAAAATAAAGTAACTACATGACGTTTATGTTGACACGCAGGTCATAAATAAATTAAGACAACTCCTATGGCTCCTACCGGTTGTCATACTCATCGACACGCAAGTCGTGATTCCTATTACAAGAACATGATCAATCTCATACATCACATATATCATTCATCACATCCTTTTGGCCATATCACATCACACAGCACATGCTGCAAAAACAAGTTAGACGCCCTCTAATTGTTGTTGCAAGTTTTTACGTGGCTGCTATAGGTTTCTAGCAAGAACGTTTCTTACCTACGCCAAAACCACAACGTGATATGCCAATTTCTATTTACCCTTCATAAGGACCCTTTTCATCGAATCTGATCTGACTAAAGTGGGAGAGACAGACACCCGCTAGCCACCTTATGCAACTAGTGCATGTCGGTCGGTGGAACCAGTCTCACGTAAGCGTACGTGTAAGGTCGGTCCGGGCCGCTTCATCCCACGATGCCGCCGAATCAAGATAAGACTAGTAACGGCAAGTAAATAGACAATATCGACGCCCACAACAACTTGTATTCTACTCATGCATAGAAACTACGCATAGACCTAGCTCATGATGCCACTGTTGGGGATCGTAGTAGAAATTTAAAATTTTCTACGCATCACCAAGATCAATCTATGGAGTAATCTAGCAACGAGGGGAAGGAGAGTGCATCTACATACCCTTGTAGATCGCTAAGCGGAAGCGTTGCAAGAACGCGGATGAAGGAGTCGTACTCGTAGCGATTCAGATCGCGGTTGATTCCGATCTAAGCGCCGACCAACGGCGCCTCCGCGTTCAACACACGTGCAGCCCGGTGACGTCTTCTATGCCTTGATCCAGCAAGGGGAGAAGGAGAGGTTGGGGAAGACTCCGTCCAGCAGCAGCACGACGGCGTGGTGGTGGTGGAGGAGCGCGGAACTCCAGCAGGGCTTCGCCAAGCACTACGAGAGACAAGGAGGGAGAGGGGTAGGGCTGCGACAACAGGGGAAGAACTTCGTGTGTTGGGCTGCCCCTTTGCCTGCACTATATATAGGTGGAGAGGGTGGGCTGCGCCCCCACCTAGGGTTTCCTCCCTAGGGGTGGCGGCAGCCCTAGATCCCATCTAGGGTGGCGGCCACAAGGGGGAGAGGGGAAGGCGCACCTGAGGTCGGCCTTAGGGCCCATCTGCCCTAGGGTTTGCCGCCCTCCCGTCTTGGAGGCGCCTTGGGCCTTGGTGGGAGGCGCCCCTGCCCACCTAGGGGCTGGTCCCTTCCCACTATTGGCCCATGTAGGCCTCCGGGGCTGGTGGCCCCACCTGGTGGACCCCCGGACCCCTTTGGTGGTCCCGGTACACTACCGGTGATGCCGGGAACACTTCCGGTGGCCAAAACCATACTTCCTATATATCAATCTTTACCTGCGGACCATTCTGGAACTCCTCGTGACGTCCAGGATCTCATCCGGGACTCCGAACAACATTCGGTAACCACGTACATACTTTCCCTATAACCCTAGCGTCATCGAACCTTAAGTGTGTAGACCCTACGGGCTCGGGAGTCATGCAGACATGGCCGAGACAACTCTCCAGTCAATAACCAACAGCGGGATCTGGATACCCATGTTGGTTCCCACATTCTCCACGATGATCTCATCAGATGAACCACGATGTCAAGGATTCAATCAATCCCGTATACAATTCCCTTTGTCTATCGGTACAATACTTGCCCGAGATTCGATCGTCGGTATCCCGATACCTTGTTCAATCTCGTTACCGTCAAGTCTCTTTACTCGTTCCGTAACACATCATCCCGTGATAAACTCCTTGGTCACATTGTGCACATTATGATAATGTCCTACCGAGTGGGCCCAGAGAAACCTCTCCGTTACACGGAGTGACAAATCCCAGTCTCGATTCGTGCCAACCCAACAGACACTTTCGGAGATACCCGTAGTGCACCTTTATAGCCACCCAGTTACGTTGTGACGTTTGGCACACCCAAAGCACTCCTACGGTATCCGGGAGTTGCACAATCTCATGGTCTAAGGAAATGATACTTGACATTAGAAAAGCTTTAGCAAACGAACTACACGATCTTGTGCTAGGCATAGGATTGGGTCTTGTCCATCACATCATTCTCCTAATGATGTGATCCCGTTATCAACGACATCCAATGTCCATGGTCAGGAAACCGTAGCCATCTATTGATCAACGAGCTAGTCAACTAGAGGCTTACTAGGGACATGGTGTTGTCTATGTATCCACACATGTATCTGAGTTTCCTATCAATACAATTCTAGCATGGATAATAAACGATTATCATGAACAATGAAATATAATATAATAATAACTAATTTATTATTGCCTCTAGGGCATATTTCCAACAGTTCCGGCCAAGGAGGCCGATTAGGGTGGTAGGCAATGAGGAGCTCGGGTGCGCGGGCTGGAGGAGTACGGCGATGTCGTCCGCGAGCTTCTTAAGGACTGTGAACTTGTTGGTGGTGGCAAGGATCATCTGGTCCAACTGAGAGTCGTCGTTGGCGTCGACGGCGGCCATCCACAAGCTGGTCGCCCACACCGTCTGGAGACGATCCTCGGCGCCATGTCGCAGGCCAGCGTCGTGGACCATCTGGCACAGCCGCTGGCCGCTCGCACGCATCGCCTCCACGTGTCTGGAGCGAGGACTTTTGCGCGTAGTCTAGGTGCTTAGGCAAATGCTTAGGTGCGTACGATGTGGTATATGCATTGGAATGGAGGCACGCCTTTATGTGAGGGCAAACTGCGTTGCATTCACATCGTGCATCCTCTTTTCCCGGTCCTCCTCCCATTACTTCCCTCATGCATTAATTGAAGGATGACGCATTGGACGTTCAACATTTTGGGAACCGCCTCTCTCTCCCTGTGGGGACCACGACTCATAAGTCGTGATCATTGAATGCACGTGTACACTGATCCTAGAGATCAATGCTCACTGAAAACACAGAAGCTGAATAACAAGAGTCTTACATCCATACATACCATCTTACACAAATTATGACCATTATGGTCAAGTCTTACATAGATAAAGCCACAAGGGCTGAGTACCAAATAAACTTAAGCAGCGGAAATCTTCGTCGACAAGCAGAACCCATGCCATCTGCCTCAACCTTACAGGCATTCTGACTAGGAAACGTCCTAGTTCGCATGTTCGTCTCCAAAGAACTCTTCTTCGAACTCCTGTTCTTCCATTCCTGGCCAATTAAATAACCAGTGGCAAGCCAATGAGTACTTTGAATGTACTCGCAAGCAACCCATGAATTGAACAAGGCACAACAATGCAATGATATAACACTAAGTAGGTAGTTTGCAGAAAGCTAGTTTTGGGTGCAATGACATGATCTATCAACCTGTAAAGTATGCATCATGAGAGTACAGATACCTGTCGGAGTAATGGGCCACGGTAGGCTAACCCGAGCCCCAGAACCTTTCAAGACATCGGGGCAGGCTGCGCCCCTCAAGACCCTAGGACGAAGAGCTGCCTTCTGAGAAGTCGGCGGCTAGACAGCCGACAGCCCACTCGCGGCCGAGTCCCGTTGACGACTTCAGGATAAGCCGACTCCTGACTGGCGACTTCTAGGGAAGCCGGCCTTGGGGAGTCGGCCCGCGACTCCAACAAACCCCATGCCCTCATCAAGAGGGACGGGATGGGGAGTGGCTACAGTCAAGCCCACTCCCACCCCTTACCAGGGGCAGGCATGGCTACAGCACGCCGTACCCGGGAAGATCTCCGTGCGGCGTGGCACTATTGCCGTGTCGGCCCTGACATCAGCACCAAAGGACTGAATCATGTGCCCACGACGGCTTGTCTGTACGACCCTGGGGCGGCGGGTCCCACCAACCAGTGGGACCCCAGGATACGGCAACTGCACCCCCAGTCGGACCCGTTGGGAGTCGGCCCCTGAGAGTCGGCCAGATCCTCCCCGGGCATGCGCACCATTAATAAGATGTGACGAAGAGTGGCAATAGTGATCGCCCGCCAGGCGGCGGGGTTGTTGCCACGACTCCATGATCAAGCCCGCGTCATTAGAAGCACGGCTACAGTAATCAGCAGCCGGCAAGACCCGCCAGCGGCGGACGCGGCCTGTCGGCTCCGTACCTAGCCAGTCAGCGGGCCCCAGCAGTCGGCGGAGAAGACGGAGGCCGGAGACACTGACGGCTGGGCCTGCATCCAGCCGGATTACCATTGTACCCCTGGGGGTAGGCCTATATAAACCCCCCAGGGCACCCATGCAAAGGGTTGGAATCCATTAGCCCTAGACCAGATCATATAGGAGGGAGAGAGCTAGCCTTGCCCTCTCCTACCTCCAGAAAACAGCTCAAGGAGCAATCGTGTAAGCATTTTTGCCAAAGTGATCATGCGGAGACCCCGTAGAGCAGCAGTAGGGGTATTATCTCCCCGGAGAGCCCTGAAGCTAGGTAAGATTTGCCGGTGAGCATGTCTACGCCTCATCCCGTTTCCAGGCACCAGCGACGTTCTACTTGCCCCCACCATGATAAGCCATCCTTTGCCATATGTCGCACCCAACCCCCAACATTTGGCGCCCACCGTGGGGCCTGGTGCATCGTCATCCGGAGACCTGTTCTGGACGGGAACCCTTTTCCTCCCTGGCGAGCGCAGCCAGCCAGGCACGCTAGACGGAGTTTGCGCCGATGCGCTGCACGGCATTGAGATCGCCTGCGCAGCTAGCCGCCTCGCCGAACTTGTCGGCGAGGTTCGCATCTCCGACGAACCTGCATCCGACGCAGGCACAGGCGGCCCCAAGATCATCCTCGCGGGCCTCCTCGATCAACTCCACGTCGCCGGCGAGCCTGCTGTGGACTTGGAGTCTGTAGGCTCCACCGACCCGATGGTGGTCGACTCCGACACAGCGTCGCTCGATGCGTTTCCCAC
The DNA here is from genome assembly GCF_056163025.1 of Triticum urartu. Taxonomy (NCBI): domain Eukaryota; kingdom Viridiplantae; phylum Streptophyta; class Magnoliopsida; order Poales; family Poaceae; genus Triticum; species Triticum urartu. The sequence continues at coordinate 182,275,686 of NC_141878.1, read as the reverse complement.
TAATGTGGTGGTCTACGACGAGCCTCTCCCTCGCGCAGAGAGCGACAGAAGCACCGTCACCGAGGTGCTCATCATCAGTCATGGCGAGCCCTCTGGCGGAGGAGCGCACGACCTGCTTGGCGCAGCGCTCCAAGACTTGACTGCGCCCATTCCGGCAGACGTTGACGCGGAGACGTTGGAGGCGTGCTGCCTCCAGCTCATCGAAGGCGCGAAGAAGCTGGCTAGCATGAGACGCTTGTCAGAAGCCTACCAGCGAGAGATGGATCGCGCTGTTGGTGGCTCGCCAGCCCCAGCTGGGCCCAGCCGCCTTGGCACGGTCCAACAGCGTGGCGTAGCCATCGCTGACTTGTTCGGGGCAAGACGCCCTGTGTACGCTACACCTGCGGAGAACATTCGAGCCGCCCAGGCGGTGGCGGACGAGCTGGACAATTTCGAGGGCGAAGAGCGCCGACTGATGATGGAGCGAGTCCAGCGGCTCCTCGACGCGGCTGCCGCGCAGAACGAGGTCGGCTGCCGCACACAGGCGCCGCAACGGCACAACGACGACCTTCACCGAGACCAAGGCACGATGTCTCGAACGCTGACTGGCGGCGCTCGAGGAAGAAAGGACAAAGATCCGACTGTCAGCCACAGTCGGACTCGCATGACCATAGAGCGCGACCGAGACGGCCGCCCGAGAGCAGTAGAACGAGGCGGCGACTGTCTGCCTCCTCCTCCTCGCATTGAAAGGCGAGTCTCCCCGCTGCCTGTTGATCATCCGACTCTTGGCGACCGCCTTGGCCGCCGAGAGGGAGTCGGGGAAAATGACGCCCGCCACTGGATCGACTGGCTTCACCGATCCCTGGCGCTGGAAGAAGAAGACGAGTTGGGTCCGCTGTCGGATGTTGGGTTCTGGCAGACCCTTGAGGTTCGAACACTGGGGTGCGCGCGGAGATTTCGCCTCCTACCTTCCTGCACCCCTCCGCCACGCTAGGATCAAAGCTATGAAAAGAACAACACAGGGGCCACCATTATGGTGTAATACCCTACTCCAGTGTGTGGTGTGGTCGATTCCCTCTTGGGCTGATGATGATGAACAGTACAAGGAAGAACAGCCTCGCGAGGGTCTGTTCTTGGCTGGGGCGATGAACTGCTGGGAGGAGTTCAACCACCTTTCTCTATCTCACTCTCTCTCTCTGCTTACCACCACTCTACTTGTCGAGCCCTTGGAGGAGACTGAGCCGAACCCCCTGCTACGTGAGTGGCTGGTCCTATTTATAGTGGCCCTGGTCCTCTCCCCAAATATTGAGCGGGAAGGGAGCCAACAATGGCGGGCTAATTTGAAAGGGGACAGCAAGTATCAACTATCCTGACAAAAGTAGTCTTCGCTTGCGCAAAGCTCTGGTGATGACGCCGTCTTGGGCCCCATGGTGACCTCCGTCTCGTGGTCCTCCTGGTCTTGGTCTTGTTGCACCGAAATGGCAACCTTTGCCTGATGCCTCGGTACTCCGCAGCTGCGCTTGCCCCCTTTGCACCAAAGAGGAAAGGAGGACGCTGCGCGGGCTGGCACCCGCCTGGCACCCTGAGTCGTCATGGCTTGCGTCACGGGCACCTCGCGAGGTACCCCACCTTGATCTCTCCGCCTCCTCGTGAGCCAGCCTGACGAGGCCGTGCCTGAGGAAGCCCTGTGTCGTCTGCCCCGTGAGGCTTGGCCCCTCGCGAGGGTCTTGAGTTTGTGTTGGTGAAGATGGGCCATGCTGGGCCCCCCTTTGAGCCACGCCGCAGGCCACAGGCAGGCAAGTCTGGGGACCCCCATTCCTAGAACGCCGACAGTAGCCCCCGGGCCCAAGGCGCGCCCGGACTTGGACGTGCAGGGAGGCAGAAGGGCAAGAGGAAAGCGCCGCGGGCCCTAATAGCCTGCAGCCTTGGGCGCCGCGTGGCGGTTGATTGGACGTGGGCGGCACTATCCCCCACGCCCTCCTTATCTTTCGCCTTGCTAGGCGGACCCGTAGTCGTACGCAGTCGTTCCCCTTTTATCGCTCGAGCGCTTCCTGCCCTTCCTCCGCTCAAACCCTGGTTTTTGTTTTCAATTCAATCTCGAATCCTTCTCCCCCCTTTCCTATCGCCATGGCCCCGATGAAGAAGGGAAGAGGGAAGAATCCCGTGTCTCCGCCTCGCCCGCCGCTGTTGGCGGCCCCCGCCGAGGGTTTGGGTAAGGTCAGCTTGGCTCTGGCCACCATCTTCAATGAATGCGGGAGAACGACGGCCTGGCCCGCGTCCCACTTCTCCATCAGCAGGATAGTTACCGAGGTCCCATATTTCGCTGACGCCCTATGGGCAGGTCTGGTTCCCCCCTTTTCTGATTTCTTCAATGACGTGCTCTCCCACTACCAGATCCACATGCTGCATCTGAGTCCTGAATCCATCACCCTCCTTTCGGTCTTCGCCTTCGTCTGCGAAGCTATGGTGGGTATCCCTCCTTCGGTTGCCTTGCTGCGCCACTTCTTCTCGCTGCATCTTGTCAACCCTACCCAATGCTGGGCGTGCGTAAGCTTCGTTGCCGCGCCAGAGACTGCTGCCTCTGGGATTGACTTCAAGCTCCCCCTGCCCGCGGTTGGGTTCCGCGAGCGGTGGGACGCAGGGGTGCCCAGCCCCCTGCTAACGGAGCCGACCTCGCCTGCTGTCCCCAATTCAGGCTGTGGCCAGGTGGCGCTTGAGAGCCCCCGACTCGTCTTCGTCTGGCGCCGCTTCACGCTCTTAAGGTCGCTTGGCGTGACAACGCCCAAGGTGGTGAAGGAGTTCCTGCTATGCTGCGTTGCTCCTCTTCAACGCCACTCTCGCTGGATGTGGGCCTTCCGTGGGCGCGAGGATAGTATGAGGGTCTAGGAAGAGGATCTGGCTCTTGAGGTGCTGAAGACGGCGCTCTTGACCCTGGCTGGGGACCCCAATCCCGGCAGCGTCCGGCAAGGAGGGGCCTTGCTGTACCTCTGCTAGAGCAGGGTCGACTTTGTGAAGCAGATGCCTGCCTTTGATGAGTGGGGGCTGCGCCCCGCCGGCCTTCAGGGGTCTCGCGAGAATCCGATGGTGGTGACTGCCCTTCCAGTCGGCCAAGGCGGCTCGTCCTCGAGTGGCGGAGCAGGGAGGTATGAGGCGCCAGAGGCCGAGGGGGCTCCCGGCGTGGTGACGGCACCGGGCGAGGCTCATGAGGAAGCAATTATCGGGGCCCGTACTGCTGAGGCTGAGGGTGACAAACAGCTTCCCTCTGCTCCTGCGACTGGGCCCCTGAGGCTCTAGCTGCTTCTCATGGGGAGGCGATTGGCGGCGCACATCAGGAAGGCGCCCCTGACGCTGATCGTCTTGACGCTCCATCTTCGTCGCAGGTCGATCCCTGCGCCCGACTCTTAGGCCGCTTCCGCGTGGACTTTGGGGCTCTTCGGAAGAGAAGGGAGGCCCTGGGCGACGGTTACCCTTGTCGCCTGCTGAAGCACAGAAAGTACTTCGCCACTGATGAGTAAGCCTTCTCCTTTCCCTGCTCCTGATCCTTCCGTTGCTCTTACTGACCCTTGCTCCGCCTGCCCCTTCCAGCCGAGCTTGCTGAGATGGCTGAGGAGCCAGCCCCTTTGGCTTTGCCCCCTCTACCGTCCTCGAGCGCCCCAAGCAGTGTAGCCCTTGTGGGAAGGGCGATCGAAGAGGCGAACCATCCTGAGGCGTATCGTGGCCCCGCGCACCTCGCGATCCTCCTTCGCGAGCCTTCTCGTGGCATAGCCAACCTGCCATGGGCTTCTCGCCTGGTCGTGGACTGCAATCGGCTGAGGCGCTTCCTGTGCTCTTCTCTTGAGGTCGGGCTGGCCCTAGGTCGGGCTTCTGACGCGGCGTGCCCGGCCGTCGCGAGGGTGCCAGCCCCCAGCCCAAAGGGGGAGCACTGACCTGCAGCCCCCGGCGCTTGCTTGGGGCAGATGATGGTGTGGAAGACGTGCTTGAGCGCGCTCGGGAGCGTCGCGCTCTCCGCCAAGGATTCCTTCGAAGGGTGACTGACACAGTGAGCCTGCTTGGTGAGGAGCTTGCTGATGAAGACGCGCGCCTTGAGGCCGAGGGCCTGCGCCTGGCTGCAGAGAGGCGCGAGCTGGAGGGCGCCATCACCTTTGCGCGCCATCGGCGCGACGTTGATGAAGCAGAGGCCAAGGCATCGTTGGTGGCCTCTCGGGAGGCCCGGTCTCGGGCTGCTGAGGAAGCTCGGGAGGCTGACCGACGGCGAACGGCTGCAGAGGAGCGGGCTCGGGAGCTCCTGGCCTGGTGCCACTCGCTGGAGGAGCAGGCGGAGCTGCGCGAGGCAGCCCTCGCGTCGATGAGGGTGGCCTCCGGCGACTCGGCGGAGCTCCAGAAGCGCGAGGAGGCACTGGCGCTGGAAGCCGCCGAACGTACCCGTGAGTACGAGCGTCTAGAGACGAGGGAGCGCTTGGTGACGCAGGCGGAGGACGACGTCGCTGCCCAGGAAGCCCGTGTCTTGGAGGAGGTCGGACGTCGGGTGGCGATGGCGCATTTGAACCTCGAGCACGAGTTCGAGGAGAAGCTGGGGTTGATCCGGGCCGAAGCCGAAGGCAGGACTGCTGCCCTGAGGGCCAAGCTGGAGGAGGTGACGCGGCGGGCTGATGCTTCCCGGGCCGCCCTTGAGGTGGCGCAAGGTGGGCTAACCACCTCCCAGACTGAGGTGCTCCTCCTTCGCCAGCGGGCGGAGGAGGCCGAGGCCGTCGCGCACCAGAACGCGGACGAGATACGTCAACGGCGGCTCCTGGAGCATGAGCACGGCCCCATGCTGACCACGCTCCGGGAGAGGGCCAACGCGGCCTTGGGCAACATCTGCGAGGAGACCGTCGGCGAGCCGCACGCGGTTAAGTACGCGGGCAATCGTCAATTCTTTATTGACGTGGTGACGCAGCTGGAGGCGCGGTCGATCAGGGCTGACAGGTTGGTGGAGGAGAGGAGCCGCGCCCTGCTCAGGCGCGCCTTTTCTCGTGTCTTCAGCCATCTTCGGAGCATGGATCCCCACTTCAATTTGGACGCCGCCATCGCCCCAGTCCCCCAGGCCGTCCGAGGTGAGCTGGCGCACTGGGTGGAAGACCATGTGGAGGCTCTTATCAGGGCCTTCGCCTCGGACAACGACGACGCGATCATGGCGGCCGACGAGGGCGGCGTGACGGGCAGCCCTGACACCGCCGGTGGCAACGCGGGCAGCGGTGGAGAGTTCAGCGACGCCAGCAATGGCCCCGATGGCGCTCCTGAGGACGCATTGGGAGATTCATCCGACTGATTGTGCATCGTTCCTGCTTACCCTGTATGAATAGAACTCAGGTTTTGGCCTAATAGCTGTGAGAGCATTTTGGAGGGGGGGCCCTCATGTAAAACTTGTGTTTATCGTATTAGTAGGAGCTACATTGCCCACGCGCCCGCGCCAAGTGGTTGGCTTAAGCGACGCGCTGGTCGGCTAATTTACCTTTGTCCCGTGCTGGCCCTGGGGCAGCCCGCAGGAGGCTGTGGAGCCTGGAGTGTTTCCTAATTGAATTCTTGGACCTGCAGTAAGACGCCCTACTGAGAGGACGCGGCGGCGGCAGTCTGGGCTGCACGCAAGCTAGGCCTGACCCGGCTCGCGAGGGGCTCACGAGGGGAGGCAGCTGAGGCGAAGCGGTAACCGAAACGCGAGAAATTGCTCGAACGAGACTAAGCACCCCTTCCCAGAACACACGCAAATCTCAAATTCGAATCCAACTTGAATCTAGCTGGGGAAAGCGGCAACCAAAGGGAAGAGCAACAAAAGCAAACAAAAGGCCGCGTCCGGCACCTAGTCTAGTCTTGGACATCTTCTCACCAGCGCGGAGCTAAGTGCTGCCACTGGGCGTGGGAGGGAGCCCCAGGGCCTGAGGCCGGCACCCTTGAGACTCCGGGGCGTGTACAGCCCCACTCATTATTACGTGAGAGTGTCACGGGGCGGCGAGCTTCACAGGCACTGGGCCTTCTTCACAGGTACTGGCCTTGCTTCATATCACCAGATGAGGGCCCCGCCTTGCGCCACACTCTAGTGCCATCAGCAACGACCGGAAACCAGGACGCCGCCCGATGGGGTAGAGCGGTCGCCAGCGGTTCCCCCCATGACCACGGGTCCTCCGCCGGGGGCAGGCCTTGGGGCACCTCCCTAGCGGAGGGCCTACCTCCTGAGAACGCCGCGGTGGCGATGTCGGATCCCTGCCTCTCTCCTGCAGCCCCCTGCGCCCTCCTCCCGAGGGGTAGGAGACTGTGGGAGCAGGGCAGCTGCTCGCTGCGGTGACTTGCACCTCCTGCGATCCATGGTTAGCGTATACCTGCTCCTGAAGAATTAGTGGTACCCGATAATCGTTGCCTCCAGCGTGGCCAGTGGGACCGTCCCGGGGCTCCTGGAAAGGCTCAGCTTCTAGTGCCTCGTCCCCCCAGCTTGGGCTGAGGAGCGAGCCTTGTCCGTTCTCGGGAGGGTGTCCTTGGTCCATCATGAGGGGCACGTATTCCTCCGGCGCCGTCATCCCGAATGCCACGCTGTAATGCCCCGCATGCCACGCAGTCCTGCCTGACGCGCCCACCGTGGGGTGGCAGCGCGGCCGCCCACTGGGGCCACAGGTCGCGTTGAGTCCTTCTTCTTCGCGGACCGGGGGCGGGGGCAGCGCCGCCGTCGGTCCGGCGCTGACAGCTTCGCCGGCGTCGGAGTAGCCTTGGAGCCCGCGGGCGCACGCGCTGGGCTTGAGATGGGAGCTGGGTGGAGAAGGGGTGAGCCCCCGAGGCGGCGAAGCCCAGGAGCTCTGCCACTCGCTCCAGCAGCACGTCGCGGCCGCCCTCCAGCAGTCTGCACTGCAGCAGCTCTCGGGCCACCGTGAGTGCGGCTCTCGAGTTCGCCTACTCCCGGCAGGTGTACGGTGTCGTGGTCGCGGCCTGATTGGAGGACCTTGCTGCCGACCGCGCCTACCGTGGTGTAAGAGTTGTCGAAGCCTGTCCGTGTCGCCTGCGGCCCGCAGCGCCCTGCGGACCGCGAGCTGCCTTGGGCACAGGGTCGCCCGAGGCAAGCGGTTCTGCGCGGGCGGGCCACGCAGCCCATGGGTCTGGGTTGCCCTCCTGGTCGCCAGGCATGGTGATGACGACGCGACGGGGCACGGAGCAGTGGAAGACGAATTCCGGCGCACCCCTACCTGGCGCGCCAAATGTCGGATTTCGGGTTCCGGCAGACCCTTGAGGTTCGAACACTGGGGTGGGCGCGGAGATTTCGCCTCCTACCTTCCTGCACCCCTGCGCCACTCTAGGATCAAAGCTATGAAAAGAACAACACAAGGGACACGGGGTTTATACTGGTTCGGGCCACTGTTGTGGTGTAATACCCTACTCCAGTGTGTGGTGTGGTGGATTGCCTCTTGGGCTGATGATGATGAACAGTACAAGGAAGAACAGCCTCACGAGGGTCTGTTCTTGGCTGGGGCGATGAACTGCTAGGAGGAGTTCATCCACCTTTCTCTATCTCACTCTCTCTCTCTCTACTTACCACCACTCGACTTGTCGAGCCCTTGGAGGAGACTGAGCCAAACCCCCTGCTACGTGGGTGGCCGGTCCTATTTATAGTGGCCCTGGTCCTCTCCCCAAATATTGAGCAGGAAGGGAGCCCACAATGGCGGGCTAATTTGAAAGGGGACAACAAGTATCAACTATCCTGACAAAAGTAGTCTTCGCCTGCCCAAAGCTCTGGTGGTGACGCCGTCTTGGGCCCCATGGTGACCTCCGTCTCGTGGTCCTCCTGGTCATGGTCTCGTTGCACCGAAATGGCAACCTTTGCCTGATGCCTCGGTACTCCACGGCTGCGCTTGCCCCCTTTGCACCAAAGAGGAAAGGAGGACGCTGCGCGGGCTGGCACCCACCTGGCACCCTCAGTCGTCATGGCTTGCGTCACGGGCACCTCGCGAGGTACCCCGCCTTGATCTCTCCGCCTCCTCGTGAGCCAGCCTGACGAGGCCGTGCCTGACGAACCCCCGTGTCATCAGTCCCGCGAGGCTTGGCCCCTCGCGAGGGTCTTGAGTTTGTGTTGTTGAAGATGGGCCGTGGTGGGCCCCCCTTTGAGCCACGCCGCAGGCCGCAGGTAGGCAAGTATGGGGACCCCCGTTCCCAGAACGTCGACATCCGCCTTGTTTCGGGCCCCACATTCGAGACGAGCCCTTTCCCAAAGGGTTCACACTCCCAAGAGACACGCCCAAGTACACCGGCTCCGTGAAGCCGGAAGACTGGCTAGTCGACTACTCTACGGCTGTCAGCATAGCGAACGGCAACAAGCGTGTCGCCGTAAAGTACGTTCCGCTCATGCTCCAGGGCACGGCCCGGACGTGGCTGGACAGCCTGAAGCCCCGCAGCATCAACAGCTGCGTCGACTTCACCGAAGCATTCGTCCGCAACTTCACCAGCACGTACAAGCGTCCTCCCAAACCTCGTCAGCTCTCCTTGTGCATGCAAGGTCCCGACGAGTCGACTCGCGACTACCTCACGCGTTGGGCCGAGCTTCGGAACTCCTGCGAGGGCGTGCACGAGGTGCAGGCTATCGAGTACTTCACCGCCGGGTGCAGAGAAAGCACCCTCCTCAAGCACAAGCTCCCCTGCGACGAGCCAGAGACCCTCAATGAGCTGCTGATCATAGCAGACAAATACGCCACGGCCGACTCCTCCATGAAGGCGGAGATTCAAGTCAGCACAACTGGCAAAGTGGCCCCTCAAGCTCCAAGAACTCCGGCGGGAGACACCAGTCGGCGGCAACAGCAGAGCAACCACAAGCGCAAAGCACGGCAGCCGGCTTCCAGCAGCCGGCAGGTCACGACAGTTGAAGCCCAGCAGCCGGATGGGCAGCCTCTGCCCAAGCGACAGAAAGGCGGCAAGCCCAACTGGTTGACGGCCTTCTCCTACGAGCAGACTCTGGATGGACTTTGCAAGTTCCATAGCGGCGCAAAGCCGTTGAATCACACCACCCGGAAGTGCCACTGGCTCACCAGGATTGCCAAGGGAGACGGCCTCCTACCTCCCCCGCTTGCTGGGCAGCCGCCTCCGCCTCCGCCCCAGCAGCCGGCTGTCAGGCCAGTCGGCGCAGTACAAGACGAATACCCCGAGGAACACGGAGCCTACATGGTGTTTACCAGTATGGCTGATGATCGACGCAGCAGGCGGCTACAGCGACAGGAGCTGAATGCAGTAGCATCAGAGACGCCAGAGTTCATGCACTGGTCCGAAAAGCCTATTAGCTGGAGCAGGGCTGATCATCCAGAAGTGATGCCATGTCCGGGCTCTTATACCTTGGTCTTGGATGCCACCTTTGCCATGGATAGATGAGCTGCTCGTTTCTCATGAGTCCTGATAGACGGAGGCAGTAGCATTAACATCCTGTACAAGGACACCATAGAGAAATTAGGAATCAAGCAAAGACAGCTTCAGAACAGCCGGGCTATGTTCCACGACATTGTTCCTGGGCTTTCCTGCTCACCAATCGGCAAGATCCTGATGGACATCCTCTTCGGAGACAAAGATCACTTCCGCCGAGAGTCAGTTTGGTTTGAGGTGGTGGACCTTGAGAGCCCATACCATGCACTACTGGGCCGACCCGCCTTGCCCAAGTTCATGGCGGTCCCCCACTACGCCTACCTCAAAATGAAGATGCCCAACTCCAGGGGAATTCTGACTATAGCCGGCGACTACCGAAAGTCGTTTGCCTGTGCGACTGAGAGCAGTTGGCTAGCCGAGTCCCTGGTGATCGCAGCCGAGAAGCGGCTCCTGGAACTGGTTGTGGCGATGGCCGGCAAGCAGCCAGAGGTGTCACCCAACCCAAAGGAGTCGGAGGCTGAGGGTTCGTTCAAGCCAGCCAAGGAGACAAAGAAGATACCCTTGGATCCAGAGCACCCAGAGAGGTACGCTGTCGTAGGCGCAAACCTCGACAGCAAATAGGAAGGCGAGCTCGTCGATTTCCTCCATGAGAATCGGGACATCTTCACATGGTCCCCCAAAGACATGCCAGGTGTACCGACGGAATTCGCCGAGCACAAGCTACATGTCCGATCTGATGCAAAGCCGGTCAGGCAGCCCCTACGCCGCCTATCAGAAGAGAAGAGAAGAGTTGTCGGAGAAGAAATAGCCCGGCTCCTAGCGGCCGGCTTCACCATGGAAGTATTATTTCCAGAGTGGCTAGACAATCCGGTCCTGGTACTGAAGAAGAACAAGTAGTGGCGAATGTGTATTGACTACACGAGCCTCAACAAAGCCTGCCCCAAGGACCCGTTTGCTCTACCAAGAATTGATCTGGTGATAGACTCCACAGTCGGATGCGAGATGTTGAGCTTTTTGGATGCATATTCAGGATGTCACCAGATCAAGCTGAACCCGGCTGACAGACTGAAGACCGCCTTCATCACGCCGTTTGGAGCCTTCTGCTACCTCACCATGACGTTCGGCTTGAGGAATGCCAGCGCCACCTTTCAGCGTTGCATGCAGAAGTGCCTCCTCAAGCAACTCGGCAGAAACGCCGACGTCTACGTGGACGATGTGGTGGTGAAGACAGAAAAGCGTGGAACACTGCTGGAAGAACTCAAGGAGACCTTTGAGAACCTGCGCCGATTCCAGATCAAGCTCAACCCCGAGAAGTGTGTCTTCGGAGTACCAGCCGGCTAGCTCCTTGGCTTTCTGGTCTCTGAACGCGGCATAGAGTGCAACCCTGTAAAGATCAAGGCCATCGAGAGGATGGAGGTACCCAGCGGACTGCTGGACGTGCAAAAGTTCACCGGTTGCTTGGTGTCCATCAGCCGATTCATCAGTCGGCTGGGCGAGAAAGCTCTCCCCTTATACCAACTCATGAAGAAGACCACTTTTTCGAGTGGAGCCACAAGGCAGACGAAGCTTTTCTCCAGTTGAAGAAGATGCTAACCACTCCACCCGTTCTGGCGGCTCGGACTCCTAATGAACCTATGCTCCTGTACATCGCCGCCACCAGCCGGGTAGTCAGCACAGTCATTGTAGTGGAACGCAAGGAGGAAGGCAAGGCATTACCTGTCCAGAGACCGGTATATTACCTGAGCGAAGTACTGTCGGCCTCCAAGAAGAACTATCCCCACTACCAGAAGATGTGCTATGGCGTGCACTTCACTGCCAAGAAACTGAAGCCTTACTTCCAAGAGCATCCAATCACTATGGTCTGCACGGCCCCACATGCTGAGATCATCGGAAGCCGAGATGCTTCTGGCCGAGTGGCCAAATGGGCCATAGAATTGGCTCCCTACACCATCCACTACCAGCCCCGCACCGTCATCAAGTCACAAGCACTGGCCGATTTTCTCGTCGACTGGGCTGAAACCCAGTACCTACCTCCAGCACCCGACTCCACCCATTGGTGGATGCATTTCGACGGCTCCAAGATGCGCACCGGCTTGGGAGTCGGCGTTGTCCTCACTTCCCCTTAAGGCGACAAACTCAAATACGCACTGCAAATCCATTTCGCCGCCTCCAACAACGTCGCCGAGTACGAGGCGCTCATTCACGGGCTCCGGCTTGCCAAAGAACTTGGCATTCGCCGGATCCTGTGTTATGGCGACTCGGACTTAGTGGTCCAACAGTCATCTGGCGACTGGGACGCCAAAGATGTGAACATGGCGAGTTACCGTTTCCTCGTACAGCAACTCAGCGAGTATTTCGAGGGGTGCGAGTTCCTCCATGTGCCAAGAAACGACAACGACCAAGCAGACGCCTTGGCACGAATCGGCTCTACCCACCAAGCAATACCATCCGGCGTCGCCCTTCAACGCCTCCTCAAGCCATCTGTCAAGCCCTCACCAGAATCAGACTCCATCTTTGTGTCGGCTCCTCTTGAAGAAGTCGGATCCGACTCCAGAGCCCCGGCAGACGGTGCGGGGATTTTGGCAGATGGCTCCAAAGCCGGCAAAGTTAAGGCCGACCCAGGGATCGCAGTACCCGGCCCGGGGACTGCGGCGGCAGACTCGAAGACTCCAGAACTCGGCCCAAGAACCGCGCCAGTCGGCCTGGGGACTTCATTAACCCAGCAAGCGGTTGTTGATTCCAACCCGCCGCCTCCCAGCCCAACCGCCCTCGTCCAAGTCGCAGTTCTGGCAGTCGAAGAAATAGCAGCACCCTCATGGGCCCAGCCCATTCTCAAATTCGTGGTGAGCAAAGAGCTGCCGACTGATGAGACCTCAGCTCGGCAAGTACAACGCCGAGCAGTAGCCCACACCATAGTCAACAGAGAGCTGGTCAGGCGCAGCGACACTGGTGTCTACCAGCGCTGCGTAGAGCCAGAGCAAGGCCAAGCAATTCTCAAAGACATCCATCAAGGCGAGTGCAGCCACCATGCGGCTTCAAGAACACTCGTTGCCAAAGCCTTTCGACGCGGTTTCTTCTGGCCGACTGACTTAGAAGAGGCCAAGGAATTGGTCCAAAAATGCAAAGGCTGCCAGAAGTTCAGCTCCAAGCCGCACCAGCCGGCTTCTGCACTCAAGACCATCCCCATTGCCTGGCCTTTCGCAGTTTGGGGTCTAGACATGGTGGGACCATTCAAGACAGCACGAGGTGGCTTAACTCACTTACTTGTCGAAGTGGACAAGTTCACCAAGTGGATAGAAGCGAAGCCAATCAAGAAACTGAACGGTCCGACTGCCGTGACTTTCATCTCCGATATCACAATTCGGTAAGGCATACCACACAACATCATCACCGACAACAGCACAAATTTTGCCAAAGGCGCCTTGGCTCGTTTTTGCGCAACACAGGGCATCCGACTGGAACTAGCGTCTGTCGCCCATCCACAATCAAACGGCCAGGTGGAGCGAGCAAACGGCCCTATCCTGTCCGGCATCAAGCCCCAGCTGGTCGAGCCTCTGGAGCGATCGGCTGGCTGCTGGCTCGATGAGTTGCCAGCCGTCCTCTAGAGTCTGTGCGCGACTCCGAACAAGTCAACCGGCTTCACGCCTTTCTTCCTCGTCTATGGTGCCAAAGCTGTCATCCCAACGGACATAGAGTTCGACTCCCCGCGAGTCACCATGTACACCGAGGAGGAAGCAGAAGAAGCATGTCAAGACGGCGTCGATCTGCTGGAAGAGGGCCGGCTGTTGGCACTCAGTCGGTCCAGCATCTACCAGTAGAGCCTGCACCGATACTACAACAGGAAGGTCAAGCTGAGATCTTTCCAAGAGGGCGACCTTGTGCTCCGACTGATCCAGCGAACAGCCGGCCAGCACAAGCTGTCGGCACCTTGGGAAGGCCCACTCATCATCAGCAAAGTGCTGGGCAACGACTCCTACTACCTGATTGACGCTTAGAAGCCCCGAGCAAGCAAGAGGGATGACTCCGGCAAAGAGACAGAGCGGCCATGGAATGCAAATCTCCTCCGAAGATTTTACAGTTGATGCAGTATGTACCACGCTACCTTTTGTATTAAAGTGCCAACTTCGGGCCCCCCGAGACGAGCTCAGGGACTGCCCACTTTTGTCCATATGATAAAAGTTATGCCTACGAGTGTGTTACTCTTTGTTATGCCGCTTGGCACCGGGCTCGACAGGTCGGCCCGGGGACCTGCCGCCTTGCACTATGAAATGCTTCCTGTAGCCGGACAAGTAGTGTGTGACGCCTAAGCCGTCTCCTGTCAGAAGCCGCAGATCACAGAAGCGACTGTACGGTGGGCAGGGGTAAGGTAGAATGGGCGTTCGCATGAAAAATGGCTAAGGACTCAAAGCATAAAACATAGCTTAAGCCGGTTTCCAGCCTTCCTTTTACTAACCGACTATTAAGCAGCCGGCTCACCGCCTTCTATTCAACTTGCTAAAAAGCTCTAAAATGGCTAAGTACTTGCCTTCCCAAAGTAGCCAAGCATTTGATCCAACGGCAGTCCACAGAGCGGCTGTCCGACTGGCAAGGTAGGCAACTAAGGGAAAGTGGCAAAGAAAAAAAAAGCCAAAAGAGCAATGAGCAAGAAAAGATAGAACTCGGATAAATATTTACATAGCATAGGCCCTTGGCCGAATCTTCGAGCAGAAGTTCAAAATACACCCCGCGGGTGGAATTGTGCGAATTAACAAGTTCTTCAAGATTACTAAAGTAGATAAAATAATGATAAGGTGGCAGCCTAAGATGCAGCAGACGGATTCGGAGGGTCGAAGGAGGCGGCAGTGTCAGGCGTTGGGGCAGCCGGCTGGGCAGTCTCGGCTTGATCGCCTCCGGCGGCAGTCGGCTCGGTCGCACGCGGCTCATTGCTGGAGGCGCAGTCGAGCTGAGGCTGGCCGTCCACTCCCTCTTCCGGTGCTTCCGTCTCGTCTCTGTCCTCCGCCTCGCCTTCCTCCTCGACGCTGGAGCCGATCACCTCCGCCGAGTCCTCGCTGTAGTCTGGGTTCATCCCAAACCACTCCGGCGGTACCTCCTCGTCGTCTTCAGACCGCTCGGGGACGAAGATGCTGGTGTCGGTGTACTCGGCGATCGTTGTGGCACGCTTGACGAGGGCATCTTCCGCGGCTGCCAGCTCCGGCTGGGCCTCTGACCGGAGTGTGGCCAGCCGGTCTCGATCCAGCCCCAAATACCACGCCTTGACAAACTCCAAGGCCCGGCGTGCTCCAGCTCGGGCCGAGGAACCCTTCCAGGCCTCAAGACGACCAGCCGCAACCTCAAGCCAGTCGGCAGTCAGGCTGGGGGTGCACGGAGCCTGCATGTCTGGCCACAGGGCGGCAATCGCCTGAGCGCCGACACGTTGAAGTCGGCACAGCATCCGGTGAGTCAGCCGAAGGCGAGCCTCGATGCTCAGGATATGCTCATCAAGGGTTCGGGGGGGCGTCGGCGGCGATCTCTGCACCTTCCGCCCTCCGACCTTCATGGTCAGCCTCGATGGCTTGGATGGCGGCCTGCGAGTGCCCAGGGAAGAAGTCTGCCAAGACGGAAGAAACGAAGAAACAAGTCAAAAACCGGGAGTCGTCATGATTTATAATTGGCAGCTTGAAGAAAGAAAGTAAAGAAACTCACCATCAACGATGTCTTCAATCTCATGGAAGCCGGAGGCCAGCATCACCTCTCTGTCAGTCCAAGAGGAGCACTCGCTCGCGAACTCAGTGAGGAGGGCGGTTTCCGCCTCTTCTGCCTCCTTCTGCGTCTTCGAAAGCAGCTCCCTCTGCTCTGCCAATTGAGTGGCCAGCTGATCGCGCTCTGTGGCGAGCTTGCTGCACTCCTCCCCCTTGGCGTGCAACGCGGAGTTGGCCTCGCTCAGCTGCTGTTGAAGAACAACATTGGCTTCTGAAGAGAAGGAAGAAAGAAGGCGTTAAGTCGTCAGAAAAGAAGGTCGCCGGGGAGATCCGGCCCGACTGCTTAGCAGTCGGCCCGATTCTTGGGGACTACAGCCCGCAGGTGCACCAATGCGCCCCCGTGAAGAAGGAAAAGAACTCACTCCGGCTCTCCGACAAGTCGGCGGTCCGCTTGCCCAGCTCTTCAACGTTGCGGTTGAAGGCAGTAACGCGGAGGTTGTGATAGTCCTGCGAAAAAATATTTCAGACAAAAGTAAGTACCCGGAACTCACCAATAGGAGTTCCGGGCCGCCTGCTCAGCAGCCGACCCGAAACTCGGGGACTACACCCAGTGGGTGCGTTGGCGCGCCCCCACAGAAAGGAACAAGAAAACAAGGACCAAAGAAAAAACATACCCGGACGGCTTCTCGCGATGCCAGGTATGCCTTGGTGCAGTTCTGGAGGGCGTCGCCCTCAGCTCAAAGCTTCGCCTGGACGTCCAGAAGCGCCTGGTTCAGTGGCCCTGTGCCGCCTCCTCGCACCCACCCAATGGGTGCCGCGCTCGTCGCTTCGGCGTCTGGGATCGCCGAGCTGGCGGTGCCGGCCTCCAGGGGGCGGGGTGCCGAGGTCGCCTTCTCAAGAAGGCGGCGCGTTGGCGAGCCGACTTGAAGGAGTAGCCTCGCCATGGCCACATCTTCAGTCGGCGGCACTGGAGGGTCCGCTAGCTGTTTGCCCTACGCGCTCCCAGACGGCGGCAGAGGCGGTGAGAGAACGATCACGTTCGGCATAGAGGAGTCGCCGCCTTCCCTCTCCATGACGGAGTTCTCGCCACCGGCTCCCCTAGTCTGCCCCATGAACTCCGGAGGCGGCGGTGTAGAGTTCAGCGGGGGGACGAACACCGCCGATTGGCGGCGCGCGGCCTCCTCAGCCAGCCGCTTCGCCGCGGCGGCGGCTTCGGCCTCGGCCAGCTTCTTCTTGGCGGAGGCCTCCGCCTTATCGGCCTCCACCTTCTCCAGGCGGGCGGCCTCTTCCTTGTTGCGCTTCTCCTGTGCATTCCGCTCCATCGCCTCCCGAAGGTCGGCGGCGGGGTCAATCCGCCGAGTGGAGGCGGACGTCTCCGCTGACCCCATAATGGAGGCGGCGGCGACCGTCTCAAGAGTGAGGGGAGCCCTGAAGCAAGTAAAAGACTCAGACAAAGCTACAGAGAAAGAATAAAGTGTCAAGACGGAATACTCACGCGGAGTCCAGTGGCGGCTTCTTCACTTCCTTACGGAAGCGGATGTCCTTCGCAGCCGCCTCGTCCCGCCGGGTCGCCGCAGCCGAACTCTTGGGCTTCTTCGGCCGACTGCCGAACAAACTCAGCACGGCCCGACGCTTCTTCCCGCCGCCCGGAGCAACCGGCGCGGCAGAAGAGCCCGCACCAAGATGGCTGGCTCCTGGCCGGGGCCGGGGGGCGACCTCCTCATCATCGTCAGGCCAGTCCTCTGGACTAGCCCCGAGCCGCGGGCCGCCTCCTCCCTTGGCGTCGTCTTCCAAAGCCGTCGCCCCTAGATCGGGGTCGTCGACGTCGCTCTCCGCCCGGTCGGCAAGGAACTCACGGGCCGGCCCCGAGGTGCCGGCTACTGGATGGAGGAGGGGATTCTAACCAAGGCCGACTGGTCAGGTCGCACGAAACAGACTCGGCAAGAAAGAAGAAAACTCGAAGAAAGAAAGGAAGGGCAACTCACTATAGGTGGGGGGTTGGTGCGGGAGTACGGCTCCTTGCCGAACCGCCAGTCCTCCAGCAGCTTGTTGTCCGAGAGGTAGTTCACCATGTAGGCCACCTCCTCGTGAGGCATGTCCTTGGTGCACATTCGACTCGGATCACGGCGCCATCTCATTTGGCATATCATGTGGGGGCGGCCTTGGAGCGGGAGAACTCAGCGCGCCACGAAGGCGGCCAGCAGGTCCGAACCAGTCAGGCCCTCCGACTGCGTTAGCACTCGGAGTCGGGTGACGGCGCCGGCTCCTGCAGGCGTCAGCGACTTGGCCCGGTACGACCAGTTGGGCAGTCTCCCAGCCGGCGGGCCGGCTTCGAAAGCCGGCAGGTTGACCCAATCGCCCCTCGCAAAGACGCTCTTGACATAGAAGTACGAGCGCTGCCACATCTTCACCGACTTTATCAGCTTGATGGTGGGAAAGGGGTTGTCGGCCCCCAATCTCCGCACGGCGATGAAAGCGCCGCATTGTGCCGGCACGCCTGTAGCCTGGGTGCCGAGCTTGGAGAATAAGAACTCGCCCCAGAGCTCGATGGTGGGGAGGACTCCGAGGAAGTCTTCGCACAAGGCCACGAAGGCGTACAGCAGCACCACCGTGTTGGGCGTGAGGTGGTGCGGCTGGAGGCCGTAGAACTCCAGAAAAGAGCGAAAGAAGCTGCTCGCCGGGAGCCCCAATCTGCGCAGGCAGTGCGAGCGTAAGATGACCCGCTCGCCCTCCTCCGGCGCAGGGGAAATCTCCCCCTTCGGCGCAAGACGCACCCGCACGTGATCATCGTGCACTTCTGAGCCGTCCCAGGTGCCGGAATGCACCGAGGGAGGCGCGGCGATAGAAGACGAACTCATCACCAGCTGATCGCCGCGGCGTTCGGCAAAGCTTGGGCACGCGGCGGAGCAAGGAAGAAGAAGAAGGAGAAGATCAAGGAGTAGTGGGAAGGAGGGGCGCGCGTGCTCTGCCATGCCCCCCTCCTCCCCCTACTTATAGCCTCATGGGCTGCGAAGCCGAGGGGGGCGGGCGTGGGATTTACTGCGCCCATGACCCCACGACCCCCACGTTTCCACGACAAAGTTATTGCGTGCAGTAACTCCACGGGAATCCCAACCGTCTGCCTGGGCCACAGCGGATCCGCTCGGGCGCCGAGGTGCGGTAGTGGCGGGCCCCGCCTACGGGCCTGTCCCGTCGCGCGCGTAGGCTGGCTGAATGGCCCAGCCACATGTTATCACGTGACAAGCCTAGAACGGGCGGCAGCCTGGAGGCTTAGCCAGGACGCTACTTGGATCCCGTTGTGACGTTCGAAATATTGTGCGAGTCAGAGATGTGCGAGTCCGACTCCTTCTAGTCGGCCCGGCGGAAGTCAAGCAAGAGCCATGTGTCGAGCACCCGGAAAGAGAAACTGCTGAGGCTTCTCGGCCGGTCGTCCGCGGCGCCTCATCAGCTTCGGGGACTACTGTCGGAGTAATGGGCCACGAGTAGGCTAACCCGAGCCCCAGAACCTTTCAAGACATCGGGGCAGGCTGCGCCCCTCAAGACCCCAGGACGAAGAGCTGCCTTCTGGGAAGTCGGCGGCAAGACAACTCACTGCCCACTCGCGGCCGAGTCTCGTTGACGACTTCAGGATAAGCCGACTCCTGACTGGCGACTTCCAATGAAGCTGGCCTTGGGGAGTCGGCCCGCGACTCCAACAAACCCCATGCCCTCATCAAAAGGGACGGGACGGGGAGTGGCTACAGTCAAGCCCACTCCCACCCGTTTCCAGGGGCAGGCATGGCTACAGCACGCCGTACCCGGGTAGATCTCCGTGCGGCGTGGCACTGTTGCCTTGCCGGCCCTGACATCAGCACCAAAGGACCGAATCTTGTGCCCACGACGACTTGTCTGTACGACCCTGGGGCGGCGGGTCCCACCAGCCAGTGGGACCCCAGGAGACGGCAAGTGCACCCCCAGTCGGACCTGTTGGGAGTCGGCCCCTGAGAGTCGGCCAGATCCTCCCCCGGGCCCGTGCGCCATTAATCAGATGTGACGGAGAGTGGCAATAGTGATCGCCAGAGAGGCGGCGGGGCTGTTGCCATGACTCCATAATCAGGCCCGCGTCATCAGAAGCACGGCTACAGTAATCAGCAGCCGGCAAGACCCACCAGCGGCGGATGCGGCCTGTCGGCTCCGTACCTAGCCAGTCGGCGGGGCCCACCAGTCGGCGGGCCCCAGCAGTCGGCGGAGAAGACGGAGGCCGGAGACACTGACGGTTGGGCCCGCGTCCAGCCGGATTACCATTGTACCCCTGGGGGGTAGGCCTATATAAACCCCCCAGGGCACCCATGCAAAGGGTTGGAATCCATTAGCCCTAGACCAGATCATATAGGAGGGAGAGAGCTAGCCTTTCCCTCTCCTACCTCCAGAAAACAGCTCAAGGAGCAATCTTGTAAGCATTTTTGCCATAGTGATCATGCCGAGACCCCGCAGAGCAGTAGTAGGGGTATTATCTCCCCGAAGAGCCCTGAAGCTGGGTAAGATTCGCCGGCATGCATGTCTATGCCTCATCCCGTTTCCAGGCACCGGTGACGTTCTACTCACCCCCACCATGATAAGCCATCCTTTGGCATATGTCACAACCAACCCCCGACAATACCCGTATGAACAAGTTACAGATATCAACATAAACAGAGTTGGACACGAATCCAACTTGATCACTGTGTCAAGTCATCTGACTTAACCCAAATAGTTTCATCAACACACACACACGCGTGGTTTGCAATACTCTGTACATAGTTTAAGCAGCACCGCCCAACTGTCCTTGACCATGGACACGGCTATTTGAATAGTTTTACACTCTGCAGAGGTTGCACACTTTACCCACCAGATCCAGGGAACTTCTATGCCATCCACGACCCGCGGTACCTCAAGTACCCGGGGTAAGCACCCGATCACTATCTTTCCCTAGACGACACTAACATAGAGTCCACTCGATTGGTAGTAACCCCCGTGCCCAACATTTCACATCTTAAAATTATGGAGCCCCGCTCCCGTATTCATCACATACCACAAGCACGGGGTACCAACGGTGTGTTTGGTGCCCTGTGAAAACAATCATGGCCGCCCTACCTGGCACGACCCCGTCCCGAGAGAGCGCAACAATGAATCTCCCGTCACTAGTAATGCGGGCTCCAAGCTAGTATCGGCCTAGGTAATCAATAATGCCCTTTCCCATATAAGGGTAGAGTGGTTGCGCATGTAAGGTTGGGACAGTCGACAAATCTTAAATCTAATCCGTTTTTGAAAACACTCCCACACAACTTGCTCTTGTACACCACTTCTTTATCAAGCGGTAACCTAGCTCACCATCTCCCTCGGGCATTAGTGGCACCCGACGGGGTTTTGAAAATCCTTGAAAACAACTTGGTTTCCTTCACCATGCATATAACCATCCCATTTGCGTAGCAGCCACTTAGCATCCTATCTACTCCCACCGACATAACCCTCATAGGAAGGTAGGTTCATGCACAATGCAAGTATCAACAAGGAAGTAATGAAGGAAACCCACAAAAGTGGTTACCATCTCATCAGGATCCCGATGCAACAATAATAAAGTGCTATATGACACGCATAAAAAGGGTTTCATAGACATGGTCAAAGGGCTACTTGCCTGGTTTATCAGAGTCTTCAAATCTTCTGGTCCATCTCCAATTACTCCGTCTACTTCGCCAACCTTAAGAGGTGTATAGGGAGAGGTTTAGCGGCAGGAAGCCACTGGGCCAGCCCAGCGGCTCGGCCGCACGCGCGTAGGGGCCACGTCGGAAGCGGCTTCATGAAAATCCTCCTTCACGCGGGAGAGGCGGTTACGGTGGAAGCCGTCTCCACTTAAACAGGCGGGCCCGCCTACTGGGTCGCTGACGCGCGGGCCCCAGCGGCAGGTCACCTTCAACCTCCCGCGTAGTGCGACGGGAAACAGAGGAGGCAAGGCCGAGCGGCGCCGGCGCTCTCCCCGGTGGCACCGGCCACCTCCATCGACGCCCACCACACCGACATGATCAGGAGACCGTGCGACATCTGTCGAGGTGCGCCACAATCGCTGGGGTGGTCAGACGCGAGCAGCGCATCGCCTGCAGCGGACGATGGCGATGGTGAGGGTGGGACACGACGCTGTAGCCGCGGATAGGAACAAATGGAGCTCGAGAGATGGCCTTGGGGAGGTTGGTGATGCTCTGGTGGGGTCAAGATGGAAAGGAAGAGGCCATAGGGCTCGAATTTGAGCGCGGGCCGACGGCAAGGTTTCCGCCCATTGAGGTGAATGGGGGCATGGGAGGAGAAGCGGGTTGGTCTGGGTGGTGTACAGGAGAGAGAGGGAGCAAATGAAGCAGAGAGGGGGCTCGAGGTGGCCTTAAATAGAAGGGGCGAGGTGCACCATGGGCCGTGCGCCAGTGAGGCTGTAGCCGCCGCTGGAGGCCACAGAAGGGCTTGGCTCCGAGTCGGGGGTCTTCCTGGGCGTGGTCAACGACCAAGGAAAGAGAGAGGGAGAGAGGAGCAAGTGCGAGGCGGGCCAGGGACGCGGGAATCCACTGGTGGACACGGGAGGCGCTCGGGCACGTGTGAGCATGGGTAAGAGGGAGAGAGGAAGGAAGGGGACAACACGGTGGAGTGTTGCGGACGTCGAGGCACCTCGACTGGCGCGAGGGGGAGGCTCGAGGTGGTCGAGGGACGCAGTGTCAACGGTCGAGAGGGCGACGACGTGCTCCAGAGCGCATCTTTGGCCGGCGTCCGCGGCTTTTCCGCGCGCACCCGCGCGTCCACTTGTGTCTGGCAGCTGCAGGGGAGAGTAAACAATGGGAAAAGTAGCATTGGATGCCCTGGGAAGCCACTAGAGGAGTGGTGGGGCTGAGAGAGATACAGAAAACTGATGTCCAGGGAAGAAAAATGGGTATCTGCCCCCCTTAATTATTGCTCCTTGGGCAGCAAAGCATGCAGGAGGTAGACGGGGAGCAGGTGAGGCCATGGGAAAAAGTCCAGCTCATGGAGATTAGTGGAAGGGGTTGAAACATGCATTTTGTCTTTTTGCCAGAAGGTGTTTGATGCTAGTTTGGTCAGGCAAATGGATTCCACTTGACATGAGGATTAACAGGGTGAAATGGAACATATAATTAGGGTGTTCCACCAAATTTGAGCTCATTTTGGCAAAGTGGCCAATGTAACTTTGGTAAACCCTAGAAATCAACAGAAAGTGCTTTTCCATGATTTAGTCATGCAAATCTATTCTCATTGATGCAACACTTGGTATAGTGTCATCATTTGAGAATTTGAACATGTCCACAAAAATTCTGATCAAAAGGACACACTTGTCAATGTAGAGTTGTTCAAATTTGGTTCTGGACAAAAAGGGTTTTAGAACACTTTGATCATGACATCCTTCTCTCCAACTTGTGCCATTTGGTCTAGATGCATTATTACACCATTTAAGAATGTGCACCAATTTTTAGAGCATTTGGACATGTTTGGCAGTGCAAAGTTGTTCAAACTTGGAAAAGGACAGAAATTGTTTTTAGAGGGTTTGGTGGGGCTATATTGTTCTCCATGACATGAGACTTTGTAGGACCCTCAAGTAGGTAATTTTTGACATGCTAGACTTTTCCTATATTTAATGGAGAATATTTCCATTGTAAACATTTCAAAACCTTGAAATGTCCAGAAATAGTTTTTGAAGGATTTGACCAATAATTTGAACATGACCATGTATTGAAACTCTTATATATGGACAATATATGTCCGCTGAGATTCCCTAAATTTCCTCAAATATTTTTGAAACATTAAAATAATTATAACCTATTAAAGACTATTTCTGGCCTTAAGAAAAGGCCTTTAAATAAAATAGGAAAATAACTTTTAAAATTATATTTTTGTGGTTTATGAGTGTCCTATGTCTAATAGGAGTTAAATAAATTTTTGAAATATTTTTCACACCATTAATTAAGTACTTGTAGTTCAAGTCTCAATTCAGGGGTTCTTGGAAAACCTAATTTAGAAAATACCTTTTGGCCAAAATATTTTTGGAATAAAATTCTATTCTGTCCTATACACATGGCATGATCATTGGGAAAAGTTTTGGATCAAGGAGATGAAGTATCAGAGCTAGAGGATTTATTTGATTTTTAGAGGACTTGGAGACAACAAACAAAAATCCATAACAGTCAAAAGTTTTTGTAAAACCACATTTTATCATGATCTATTTTCTTAAGTGTTGTGTCATGAAAATCAGGGTGTGACAGACCTACCCCGTTACAAGAATCTCATCCCCGAGATTCCCAAACTAGGCGTGGAAAGGAATACGGAAATTTGGATCCAAGGTAGTCTACACGTCCTCATACTGCTTCTGCTTCCGAATGATGCTCCTCTGAACCTTGAAGTACTTGTGACGACCCGACCCGAATGGATCAAGTCTACTATGCTCGGGTGTCATCCCTGGATCAGTAATGCTGACACCACACAGTACATCGAAGGATTTATAGCAGAGTGGCAATCACACACTTATTACATCGTTGTCTCAAAGAGAACTTATTACAATAAATATGGCTTAAGGCCATCTAATAACGATAACAGCGGAAGACTCGGAAGATAAATGGGTCCATCAACTCCAACGGCATCACTGAGTATAGAACCACGACCTAAAAGCACCTTACTTGTCGTCTGAAAAGTCTGCAACATGAGAAGTTGCAGCCCGAAAACGGGTCAGCACATGGAATATGCTGGCAAAGTAACACATAGAGAGTAATGGAATGAAACAGCTATACTACATGCAGATATGGCTGGTGGAAAGCTCTATGGTTACAGTTTTGCGTAAAGCCAGTTTTTCCCTACTGCAAAGGAATAAATTAATTACTATCATGGTGGTTGTGAAACATCGAGAATGGTTGACAGCATTCCGATCCCAATTAAGTGAACAATTAAAACCCAACAACATTAATTAAAGTAACATGATGAGATTCACATGATATTCAAGTACTAGATACTCAAGTTGTCCATAACCGGGGACACGGCTAATCATGATTAGTTTGTACACTCTGTAGAGGTTTGCGCACTTTTCCCCACAAGACTCGATCGCCTCCGTTGGATTTCTCGCACTACATGGTGTTTGAGAAACGGATGACCGAGACATAGCCTTTCAGAAGCGCTAGCACCTTACGATCGGGTAGACCGGTACACCTACATCCCCTACATCTGCTAGTCTACCACTGTAAGAGTTCGCACAACTTAATCAACTATGCCAGAGCCCATAATGGCTTGTGGCTGCACACGGAAGTTTCTAGCATGAAAGATCTTATGATCCCTTTGAGCCTGGGTGGCGGTCCAAAATAAAAACAGGCAAGTCCTGATAGACATCAGGTGCCTCAATCCACCCAGATGTGTGTTAAGTTGCCACCTTAGATAAACCATTAAAATTATCAACTCACAACTGTCATGGATATCACTCACCCAATCCACGTCTACTAGCATAGCATGGCATAATAAGCAAACGTAGAAGTAACTCCCAAAGGTTTCATAATAATACAGGTGATAGGTACTACCTCATCTACTTCCCATCCCTCAATTTAATTAGATCCTAATCATGCAATGTGAGAGGATTGATCTAATGCAATAAAACATGGGTTGTAGAAAAGGTATGATCAAAGTGTTACTTGCCTTGCTGATGATCCGTGAGACCTAGGGTTTCGAAGTAACAGGCAGCGCAATCTGGGTGATCTATCGCAGACAAACAACAAGCACACAATAAGTACTCATCTAATGCACAGGTAAAACTCGAACAAGAGAACGAACTAGAATGTTCAACTTAAGAACTCCGGTTGCAAAGAAAGAACGAACCGAACAAAGAACCGGAAAACAAACGGCGGAAGAAAACAGCTCGGTTCTAGCAAGTTGAAACTAGGTCAAATTTTACCGGGGCAGAAACTTGTTTAAGTTGATTAGATGGAACGGCGGTTTCGAAACGAAACACCAGGCGCTTGAATCACCTGATTCCGATAAACGAGCGGGAAGAAAGACTAGAACGAAGATCGGATCTGAGATCACGATCGCGGAAATAAATCCGACGAAAAGAAAGAGACGAACGGTTAAACGAACGGACGTTCGTTAACCGAGAAAGAATCGGTGATCACGTTCGTTGAGACGAACGGTCCGAAAGAAGAACAAAAACCGATCTAGGGTTTTTGGAAAAGAAACCAAAAAAGAAACGGAAAACCGATCTAGGGTTTCGGAAGAAAACCGAAACAAAAACCGGAAGAAAAGAAAAGAATCGGAGAGAAAACGGAACGGTTCTTTTAGGAAAAAACCAAACCGGGGAAGAAAAAGAGACGCGGCGCGGGGCTACCTCCGGCGGCGGCGGTGGCAAACGGCGGCGGCGGCTAAGGGCGGCGGCGGCGCGGCTAAGGCGGCGGCGGGGCTACGCGCTGCTGCTTGCTGCGGCTTAGGAGGACAGGGGCTTGGGGTTTTGGTGTGAGGAGAGGGGGGTAGAGGGGTATATATACTAGGAGGGGGAGGGGGTAGATGTTTGCGCAAGGGTCAAGGGGTGGCGCCGGCCTAGAGTCCTTCTAGGACTCGGCCTAGGGCGGGGCGGCGGCTAGCGCGCAGGGCGCTGGGGCGGCGGCGGCCTGGCCGGCTGGGCCTTGGCCCGGCTGGCCTGCGGGAGTTTTTTTTAAATAGTTTCGCGTGCAGAAAAACAAAGAAAAAGAAAACTAAACGGACTCCAAAATTCCTAAAGTAAATTTTCCCCGACTCCTAAAAATGAGCCGAATAAAATGAACTTTACTTCGGACCTAGAATGCAACTTTTTGAAAACACGCATTTTTCCCTATCCAAATAAAATGCAAATAAAACTCCAGCAAAACCAAAACTTGATTTATTCATTAAATCTTCATTTTTTTCCTAAATTTGGGAAAGTCATATTATTCCCTCTCTTATATTTGATATCGGAAAAATAATTTAAGATGAAATAAATGAATCGAATGATCCTCTTTTCAAGTTCGAGAAAACTCTCAAATATGAAAATAACGAAATCTCCAACTCTCTCCGTGGGTCCTTGAGTTGCGTGAAATTTCTAGGATCAACCAAAAATGCAAGAAAATATGCTATGCATGATGATCTAGTGTATAACATTCCAAATTGAAAATTTGGGATGTTACAAACCTACCCCCCTTAAGATGAATCTCACCCTCAAGATTTGGGTTGGCTAGAAAATAGGTGAGGTTGGTCCTTGAGCAAATCTTCTTCTCTCTCCCAGCTCGCTTCATCCTCTGAATGGTGGTTCCACTGAACTTTACAAAACTTCACAACCTTGCTGCGAGTAACTCTGCTGGCATAATCGAGAATCTTGACTGGCTTCTCCTCATATGTTAAGTCTTCCTTCAACTGAATCGCTTCGAGTGGCACGGTATCTCTTAGCGGTACCTCCGCCATCTCGGCATGACATTTCTTCAGTTGAGAAACATGGAATACGTCATGAACTCCTGACAGTCCCTCTGGTAATTCCAACTTATAAGCGACTTCTCCCATACGTTGCAAGATCTTATACGGTCCAACGAAACACGGTGCTAATTTTCCCTTAACTCCAAAGCGCTTAACTCCTCGAAGTGGGGATACTCGGAGATAAACTCGGTCTCCGGTTTCATAAACTGTCTCCTTGCGTTTAGAATCTGTGTAGCTCTTCTGCCTGGACTGGGCTACCTTGAGCCTATCGCGAATCAACTTAACTTTCCGTTCAGACTACTTAATCAAATCTGGTCCAAAGAATTGACGGTCTCCAACTTCGTCCCATGACAACGGTGTCCTGCACCTCCTTCCGTATAAAGCTTCGAAAGGTGCCATCTTCAAACTGGTTTGGTAACTGTTGTTATAAGAAAACTCCGCATACGGCAAGTTATCGTCCCAACTAGATCCATAATCTAGTGCACAAGCTCTCAACATATCTTCCAAAATCTGATTGACTCTCTCGGTCTGTCCATCTGTCTGCGGATGAAAAGCTGTGCTGAACTCTAGTCCGGTACCTAAGATTTCATGCAATTGATTCCAAAACTTTGAGGTAAATTGGGTTCCTCTATCTGATACGATACTCCTCGGAACTCCATGCAAACAAATAATCCTAGTCATGTATATCTTCGCCAACTTAGCACTGGTGTAAGTGGTCTTAACTGGAATAAAATGTGCTACCTTAGTCAAATGATCAACTACTACCCATATCGAGTCATAGCCTGATTTCGTCATGGGTAGTCCTGTGATAAAATCCATGCCTATCTTATCCCACTTCCACTCGGGTATCGGCAATGGTTGTAACAATCCTGCTGGCTTCTGATGTTCTGCCTTTACTCTCTGACATACGTCACAAACTGCTACATATGCTGCAATATCCTTCTTCATTCTGGTCCACCAGAATGTTTCCTTCAAATCCAAATACATCTTGGTATTCCCTGGGTGAATCGAATACGGTGAATCATGTGCCTCCTGCAAAATCAACTTCCTGATCTCTGGGTCGTTGGGCACATAAACACGGTCCTCAAACCATAAGGTATCGTGTTCATCCTCACGAAATCCCTTTGCTTTTCCTTCGCTCAATTTCTCTTTTATAGCAGCAATCTCCTTGTCAGATTTCTGAGCTTCTCTGATCTTATCCATCAATGTTGACTGAATCTCCAAGGCTGCTACATAGCCTCTCGGAACTATTTCCAAACATAGCTCACGAATGTTTTCTGATAACTCCTTGGGTATTTTCCCCGTCATTAGAGTATTGACATGGCTCTTACGGCTCAATGCGTCAGCTACTACATTAGCTTTTTCGGGATGGTAATGCAATCTCATGTCATAATCCTTGATGAGCTCCAACCATCTCCTTTGTTTGAGGTTCAACTCCTTCTGTGTGAAAATGTACTTCAAACTCTTGTGATCCGTGTACACCTCACAATGATTTCCAATGAGGAAATGTCTCCATGTTTTCAATGCGTGCACTACGGCTGCTAACTCCAAATCATGCGTGGCATAATTCAACTCATGAGGCTTCAGTTGCCGTGAAGCATACGAAACAACTCTTCCTTCCTGCATAAGCACTGCTCCAAGTCCTCGACGTGAAGCGTCGCAATACACCTCATAATCCTTGGTCTGATCTGGCAAAATCAATACTGGTGAGGTAACCAAACGTTTCTTCAATTCCTGGAAACTAGCCTCACAATCCTCAGTCCATTTGAACTTAGTATCCTTCTTCAACAATTCAGTCATAGGCTTTGCAATCTTTGAGAAGTTCTCAATGAATCTCCGGTAGTACCCTGCGAGTCCAAGAAAACTCCGGATCTCTCCAACTGTCATTGGTGAGTCCCATTCGGTTACTGTCTCAACCTTAGTGGGGTCAACTTCTATACCTTCTCCGGATATAACGTGTCCGAGGAATCCAACTTCCTTCAACCAAAACTCATATTTGCTGAATTTGGCGTATAACTGATGTTCCCTTAGTTTCTCCAAAACCAAACGCAAATGTTCCTTATGCTCCTCTTCATTCTTCGAATAAACCAAGATGTCATCAATGAACACTACGACGAACTTATCCAAAAACTCCATAAACACTTTGTTCATCATGTTCATAAAATAGGCAGGCGCGTTAGTCAATCCAAATGACATAACGGTATACTCATACAGTCCATATCTCGTGGTGAATGCTGTCTTAGGTATGTCCTGCTCCCGAATCTTCAATTGATGGTACCCTGATCGCAAATCGATCTTGGAGAACACTTTAGCTCCTTGCAACCGATCAAACAGATCGTTGATCATTGGCAGTGGGTACTTGTTCTTGATGGTTACTTCATTCAATCCCCGATAATCTACAACCATCCTTAATGATCCATCCTTCTTTTCCACTAGAAGTACGGGTGATCCCCAAGGTGAAGAACTTGGGCGAATGTAACCTTTATCCAACAACTCCTTAATCTGATTCTTAATTTCCACCAAATCCTTTCTGGCATCTGGTACGGTCGCTTCGATATTGGGCCTGTACCTGGCAATAACTCAATCAAAAACTCAATGTCTCTATCCGGTGGCATGCCTGGCAATTCCTTAGGAAATACATCAGGAAAATCCTTTACCACTGGTACTTCCTCCTGCACAACTCCTGATAAGGAATTTACTTGTGTCCTGTTTGACACATGCCGGGATACATACTTGATCCTTCTTCCTTCTAGTGTGGTAAGCAAAATTGTCTTACTGGCGCAATCGATGTTTCCTCCATACATCGACAGCCAATCCATACCAAGAATCACATCCAGACCTTGGGATTCCAGAATAATTAAATCCGTTGGGAAAACATGCCTTCCTATACTTAATGGCACTTGAAAACATCCTTGTCTGGCCATGTACTCTGCTCCTGGTGAGCTTACTAGCATAGGTGTTTTAAGAATCCTAGTGGGCAGGCTATACTTTTCCACAAATCCCCTTGATATGTATGAATGCGATGCACCAGTATCAAAAAGAACGAGTGCAGTAAATGACTTCACCAAAAACTTACCTATTACTGCATCGGGCTGATCTTCAACCTCCTCCACATTAACGTGGTTCACCTGTCCCCTATTGAAAGGGTTCGGCTTCTTCCCAGAGATTCCATTGCCATTTCCATTCTGGCCTTCGGGACATTCATTGGCATAATGCCCTGGCTTCGAACACTTATAGCAAGTGACGTGGCTCAGGTCCTTCTTGGCTGGGGTGGATGGGGTGGTCCGGTTCTGGCCGTTGCTTCCTCCATTCCCATTACCATTCCTGTGGCCATTATGGTTGTGCGAGCTACCTCCTCCATGGGTGTGCTGAAACTGAAATCCCGGTTTAGGGGCAAAACGGGGCTTCTGCTGGGCTCCAGAGTTATACTTCCCCTGTCCATATTTCCTCTTGCGGTTCTCAATCTGCTGTTGCTTCCCTTCAATCATGATGGCACGATCTACCAAGTCCTGGTAGTTGTTGAAACTCACTACCATCAACTGCATGCTTAGTTCATCATTCAATCCCTCCAGAAACTTCTCCTGCTTAGCTGCATCCGTAGCAACGTCATCTGGGGCATAACGTGCTAACTTGCTGAAGTCGGCAACGTACTGGCCAACTGTCCTTCCTCCTTGGCGTAAGTTGCGAAACTCACGCTTCTTTATGGCCATAGCTCCTGCTGAAACATGGGCAGTGCGGAAAGCTCGCTGAAACTGATCCCACGTGACAGTGTCAACTGGGTAAGTGGCTGTGAAATTCTCCCACCATGCTGCCACGGGTCCGTCAAGCTGGTGAGCGGCAAACTTCACTTTCTCACCATCCGTGCATCCGGCAGTGGTCAACTCCCTTCCTATCTTGCAGAGCCAATCGTCTGCTACTATTGGCTCGGTGCTACTGGAAAACACCGGCGGATTTAGCCTAAGGAAACGAGCTAAGTGGTCAACAGGTGGTGGTGGTGGTGGTGGGTTGTTGTTGTTGTTCTGCTGGTTCTGGACTAACATCTGCATCAATTGATTCTGCTGCTGGATCAACTGAGTGAGTTCCGGTGGAAATCCATTGTCACGTCTCGGAGGCATCTGAGGGTTTAGAAAAGACGAGAATTAAGAATAGAGGGGGTCTAAAGAGAAAACACTACCCCAATGTACATGAGCAAATGCACACAAAATCACTTCATTCAATCAAACAAGGGCTTACAATCGGTCTAAAACTATCGCAAAAGTGCTCGACTATAATGTTTACATGGGGGAAATACTACTACTATCTGGTGGTCATCTAGAAATTTGAACCGGTGGAAGACTCCATGATATCTGCTCCAGCTTCGTCTTCAAAGTCGGGTTCACTTGGATCCGAATCGCTGTCGTCGATGATGATGTAGTTGTCCGGACATGCGACGTACTCGTCTTCCTCCATGGATGCTAACTTCCTCTTGAGTTCTTCAATCTCCTGCTTAAGATCGCCATTGTGCCTTGCTAGAGCTACGATCTCGTCCATGTAGTCCTTGCGTGTAGACTTCAGTTCTCCTTCTAGCTCGATGATCCTTGCCTTCGCATTCTTCAACTCTATCATGTCATTGCACATCTGGTTCTCGTGGCGTCGAATGTGCTGGTTTAACTCCTGGATGAAAGATGCAATGGATCTATCCTTCTTGGTGCTGACTAACTCCCATTGTTCATCTCGGCGTCCGAAAATCTGGTAGATAGTGTCCTTGAGGTCTTCTTGATAAACTTCTCCAATGCGTCCTATGGTGATATGAGCTGCCATGCTCTTTCCCATACTCCAGGTTGGTGCATTGAAAACACTATCTATGGGCTTCGTGATTGGCGCGAATGTTCTTCCCGGAACGTGAGCTTGAATCTTCCAGCGCTCCTCTTCAGGCAGAGTGGCGTTGAAGGTTCCCGTGAAGCTTGGTAATCCAATGTTCAGGTACTTGGTGACTTCCTTCAGGTGAAATCCAAATGGTGTGCCTTCATCCGGTTGAGCGTACTTAATCTTCGCGTGCGTCATCCTAAAAGAGTAGAAAAGATGAGGAGTTAGAAAATGAGAAGAGAATGGTGATCTATGGCTTTAACTTAGTGGTCGTGTCCTACAGTCAGCGTGTGCTCTGATACCATCTCTGTGGCGACCCGACCCGAATGGATCAAGTCTACTGTGCTCGGGTGTCATCCCTGGATCAGTAATGCTGACACCACACAGTACATCGAAGGATTTATAGCAGAGTGGCAATCACACACTTATTACATCGTTGTCTCAAAGAGAACTTATTACAATAAATATGGCTTAAGGCCATCTAATAACGATAACAGCGGAAGACTCGGAAGATAAATGGGTCCATCAACTCCAACGGCATCACTGAGTATAGAACCACGACCTAAAAGCACCTTACTTGTCGTCTGAAAAGTCTGCAACATGAGAAGTTGCAGCCCGAAAACGGGTCAGCACATGGAATATGCTGGCAAAGTAACACATAGAGAGTAATGGAATGAAACAGCTATACTACATGCAGATATGGCTGGTGGAAAGCTCTATGGTTACAGTTTTGCGTAAAGCCAGTTTTTCCCTACTGCAAAGGAATAAATTAATTACTATCATGGTGGTTGTGAAACATCGAGAATGGTTGACAGCATTCCGATCCCAATTAAGTGAACAATTAAAACCCAACAACATTAATTAAAGTAACATGATGAGATTCACATGATATTCAAGTACTAGATACTCAAGTTGTCCATAACCGGGGACACGGCTAATCATGATTAGTTTGTACACTCTGCAGAGGTTTGCGCACTTTTCCCCACAAGACTCGATCGCCTCCGTTGGATTTCTCGCACTACATGGTGTTTGAGAAACGGATGACCGAGACATAGCCTTTCAGAAGCGCTAGCACCTTATGATCGGGTAGACCGGTACACCTACATCCCCTACATCTGCTAGTCTACCACTGTAAGAGTTTGCACAACTTAATCAACTATGCCAGAGCCCATAATGGCTTGTGGCTGCACACGGAAGTTTCTAGCATGAAAGATCTTATGATCCATTTGAGCCTGGGTGGCGGTCCAAAATAAAAACAGGCAAGTCCTGATAGACATCAGGTGCCTCAATCCACCCAGATGTGTGTTTAAGTTGCCACCTTAGATAAACCATTAAAATTATCAACTCACAACTGTCATGGATATCACTCACCCAATCCACGTCTACTAGCATAGCATGGCATAATAAGCAAACGTAGAAGTAACTCCCAAAGGTTTCATAATAATATAGGTGATAGGTACTACCTCATCTACTTCCCATCCCTCAATTTAATTAGATCCTAATCATGCAATGTGAGAGGATTGATCTAATGCAATAAAACATGGGTTGTAGAAAAGGTATGATCAAAGTGTTACTTGCCTTGCTGATGATCCGCGAGACCTAGGGTTTCGAAGTAACAGGCGGCGCAATCTGGGTGATCTATCACAGACAAACAACAAGCAAACAATAAGTACTCATCTAATGCACCGGTAAAACTCGAACAAGAGAACGAACCAGAAAGTTCAACTTAACAACTCCGGTTGCAAAGAAAGAACGAACCGAACAAAGAACCGGAAAACAAACGGCGGAAGAAAACAGCTCGGTTCTAGCAAGTTGAAACTAGGTCAAATTTTACCGGGGCAGAAACTTGTTTAAGTTGATTAGACGGAATGGCGGTTTCGAAACGAAACTCCAGGTGCTTGAATCACCTGATTCCGATAAACGAGCGGGAAGAAAGACTAGAACGAAGATCGGATCTGAGATCACGATCGTGGAAATAAATCCGACGAAAAGAAAGAGACGAACGGTTAAACGAACGGACGTTCGTTAATCGAGAAAGAATCGGTGATCACGTTCGTTGAGACGAACGGTCCGAAAGAAGAACGAAAACCGATCTAGGGTTTTCGGAAAAGAAACCGAAAAAGAAACGGAAAACCGATCTAGGGTTTCGAAAGAAAACCGAAACAAAAACCGGAAGAAAAGAAAAGAATCAGAGAGAAAACGGAACGGTTCTTTTAGGAAAAAACCGAACCGGGGAAGAAAAAGAGATGCGGCGCGGGGCTACCTCCGGCGGCGGCGGCGGCAAACGGCGGCGGCGGCGGCTAAGGGCGGCGGCGGCGCGGCTAAGGCGGCGGCGGGGCTACGCGCTGCTGCTTGCTGCGGCTTAGGAGGAGAGGGGCTTGGGGTTTTGGTGAGAGGAGAGGGGGGGTAGAGGGGTATATATACTAGGAGGGGGAGGGGGTAGATGCTTGGGCAAGGGGGGCGCCGGCCTAGAGTCCTTCTAGGACTCGGCCTAGGGCAGGGCGGTGGCTGGTGCGCAGGGCGCTGGGGCGGCGGCGGCCTGGCCGGCTGGGCCTTGGCCCGGCTGGCCTGCGGGAGTTTTATTTTTAAATAGTTTCGCGCACAGAAAAACAAAGAAAAAGAAAACTAAACGGACTCCAAAATTCCTAAAGTAAATTTTCCCCGACTCCTAAAAATGAGCCGAACAAAATGAACTTTACTCCGGACCTAGAATGCAACTTTTTGAAAACACGCATTTTTCCCTATCCAAATAAAATGCAAATAAAACTCCAGCAAAACCAAAACTTGATTTATTCATTAAATCTTCATTTTTTTCCTAAATTTGGGAAAGTCATATTATTCCCTCTCTTATATTTGATATCGGAAAAATAATTGAAGATGAAATAAATGAATCGAATGATCCTCTTTTCAAGTTCGAGAAAACTCTCAAATATGAAAATAACGAAATCTCCAACTCTCTCCGTGGGTCCTTGAGTTGCGTGAAATTTCTAGGATCAACCAAAAATGCAAGAAAATATGCTATGCATGATGATCTAGTGTATAACATTCCAAATTGAAAATTTGGGATGTTACAGTACTCGATGGTGTGGCTTCATGTATAACGTTCCACTTTGTCTAGGTTGCTAATGGGTTTCTCGCGTAGGTCAGGTTGGACCAGGGGTCGATGGCTCAATGACCGATGTCCTGGTCGTGGTCGGGCTAATTAGGAAGTTGGAAACACCCCCGAGGTTGTGTTGTGTGGGAAAACATTGTGCATAGTGGGTAACTCGAGTGGTAACTCCAGCTGGCAACTGTCTTCTCTTTCATCTCGTAGCAATCTCGGCGGGGGTTGTTAAATCTTGGAGTGAGCTTCCCTTTGACATGGAAATGCTTGGTCCTTCTGAGAGAAGAGGTTTGAAGAGACACATGGTCTTCGACGAGGAAGTTCACTTCTTGAAGATGGTGGTTGGTATAGTTCTTCCTTCTTGACATGGCGGTCTTCCAATGTCTTCTAACCAGCTGAACGACTCTTCTTCCTTTTCCGGGTAGACAAGTATGTCACTAAAGATGACAACCAACTTTTCCAAGTACTCCATGAAGACTTGTTCATGAGGTACTGATACGTCTCCAACGTATCTATAATTTGTGATTGCTCCATGCTATATTATCTACTGTTTTAGACATTATTGGGCTTTATTATCCACTTTTATATTATTTTTGGGACTAACCTATTAACCGGAGGCCTAGCCCAGAATTGATGTTTTTTGCCTATTTTAGGGTTTCAAAGAAAAGGAATATCAAACGGAATGAAACATTCGGGAACGTGATTTTCTCAACAGATAAGACCCGGGAGACTTGGACCCTACGCCAAGGCACATAACAGGAGGCCACGAGGTAGGGGGGCGTGCCCTACCCTACCAGGCGCGCCCCCACCCTCGTGGGCCCCCTGTTGCACCACCGATGTACTTCTTCGTCCTATATATATCCACGTACCCCCAAACAATCAGGGCAGGAGCCAAAACACTAATTCCACCGCCGTAACTTTCTGTATCCACGAGATCCCATCTTGGGGCCTGTTCCGGAGCTTCGCCGGAGGGGGCATCGATCATGGAGGGCTTCTACATCAACACCATAGCCCCTCCGATGAAGTGTGAGTAGTTTACCTCAGACCTACGGGTCCATAGTTAGTAGCTAGATGGCTTCTTCTCTCTTTTTGGATCTCAATACAATGTTCTCCCCCTCTATTGTGGAGATCTATTCGATGTAATCTTCTTTTTGCGGTGTGTTTGTTGAGATCGATGAATTGTGGGTTTATGATCAAGTCTATCTATGAATAATATTTGAATCTTCTCTGAATTCTTTTATGTATGATTGGTTATCTTTGCAAGTCTCTTGGAATTATCAGTTTGGTTTGGCCTACTAGATTGATCTTTCTTGCAATGGGAGAAGTGCTTAGCTTTGGGTTCAATCTTGTGGTGTCCTTTCCCGGTGACAGTAAGGGTAGCAAGGCACGTATTGTATTGTTGCCATCGAGGATAACAAGATGGGGTTTTCTTCATATTGCATGAGTACATCCCTCTACATCATGTCATCTTGCTTAAGGCGTTACTCTGTTTTTAAATTAATACTCTAGATGCATGCTGGATAGCGGTCGATGAGTGGAGCAATAGTAGTAGATGCAGGTAGGAGTGGGTCTACTTGTCTCGGATGTGATGCCTATATACATGATCATGCCTAGATATTCTCGTAACTATGCTCAATTCTGTCAATTTCTTAACAGTAATTTGTTCACCCACCGTAGAATACTTATGCTCTCGAGAGAAGCCACTAGTGAAACCTATGGGCCCCGGGTCTATTTTTATCATATTGTTCTCCTACTACTTTGCTATTTACTTCGCCTTTATTTTACTTTGCATCTTTATCATAAAAATACCGAAAATATTATCTTTATCATATCTATCAGATCTCACTCTCGTAGGTGGCCTCATAGGGATTGACAACCCCTATTTGTGTTGGTTGCGAGGATTTATTTGTTTTGTGCAGGCACGAGGGACTCGCGCGTAGCCTCCTACTGGATTGATACCTTGGTTCTCATAAAATGAGGGAAATACTTACGCTACTTTGCTGCATCATCCCCTCCTCTTTGGGGAAAACCAACGCAGTGCTCAAGAGGTAGCAAGAAGGATTTCTGGCGCCGTTGCCGGGGAGGTCTTTGCAAAAGTCAACATACCAAGTACCATAACCTACCCTTATCTCCCGCATTACATTATTTTCCATTTGCCTCTCGTTTTCCTCTCCCCCACTTCACCCTTGCCGTTTTATTCGCCCTCTCTCTCTATCCTCCCTCTCTATTAGCCTCTTTTGCCCGCTTGCTTTTTGTTTGCTTGTGTGTTAGTTTGTTTGCTTGTCGTTATGGCGAGTCCCTTATCTTCTCCATTGTCTCCCGAGAATGAAATTCTAAATTTTAAGCAAAGGGAGGGTGAAAATCTGAAAGATGCTTGGTATAGAATTTGCAATGCTCAAAATAGATCTACTAGGAAGCAATCTACTACCATTCTCCTTCACAATTTTTATGTAGGCATTACTCCTTGGCACCATTATGTTCTTGATACTATTACCGGAGGGAACTTTTTGGGTAGCCATACTTTTGATTCTTATAATGCTATGTTAGATTTATTTGGCTCACCCCCTCTCTTGGTTAATGGAACTATATTAACTTTGGAGCATGTAATGCAAAGGCTTGAGATTATTGAAAATAAGGTTGCTACCGTAGAGTTAATTGAAAATTTGGATAAAAAGATCCACAGCCGAATCTCTCAATATGGATCTAAAGTAGGAGTTACTTTGAAAGATATTAAAGAAAAGGAACCCATAGTTAATGAGAAAATAAATCACGATTCCGTTAGGATCGATAAACTTGAGAATATTATTACCAATATGGGAACCGCTTTTTCTTCCGTAAAGAATACTCCAAGTCCTTCCACTAAAGTTGCCAAGCTTATGTACGTTCCTAAAAATAAGGGTGAATCATCTAGTAAGGGAAATGCGGACCTCAAATCTATAAGTGTTCATCCCAATCTTTTTGCTATCATTAAGGAACCATTTGTTACAAATGAATTTTTAGATCTTGTGCCTAAAAGTTTGATGATCAATAAAAAGAAAGAAATTCCTAAATATGGTAGATGCCTCTTTGAAGAATTGCCTACCAAAGATGGCAATACCTAGATCTATTCTTGCTTATTATGCCTAGCTAGGGGCGTTAAACGATAGCGCTTGTTGGGAGGCAACCCAATTTTATTTTTATTCCTTGATTTTTGATCCTGTTTAGTAATAAATAATTTATCTAGCCTCTGTTTTGGTTGTGTTTTTTGTGTTTAATTAGTGTTTGTGCCAGTAGAACCATTGGGAAAACTTGGGGAAAGTCTTGTTGAACTTGCTGTAAAAAACAGAAACTTTAGCGCTCACGAGAACTGCTGTCATTTTTATTTCGAGAGTGATATTTAGTTAATTATTTTTGCAGATGATTAATAGTTAAATTCCTCAAGTCCAGAAGTTTCTTTTAGAATTTTGGGGGTTCCAGATCTTGTGCTAGCTACAGATTACTACAGACTGTTCTGTTTTTGACAGATTCTGTTTTTCATGTGTTGTTTGCTTATTTTGATGAATCTATGGCTAGTAAAATAGTTTATAAACCATAGAGAAGTTGGAATACAGTAGCTATAACACCAATATAAATAAATAATGAGTTCATTACAGTACCTTGATGTGATATTTTATTTTCTTTAGCTAACGGAGCTCACGAGATTTTCTACTTTAAGTTTTGTGTTGTGAAGTTTTCAAGTTTTGGGTAAAGATTTGATGGATTATGGAACAAGGAGTGGCAAGAGCCTAAGCTTGGGGATTCCCATGGCACCCCCAAGATAATCTAAGTACACCTAAAAGCCAAAGCTTGGGGATGCCCCGGAAGGCATCCCCTCTTTCGTCTACTTCTATCGGTAACTTTACTTGGAGCTATATTTTTATTCGCCACATGATATGTGTTTTGCTTGGAGCGTCTTGTATGATTTGAGTCTTTGCTTGTTAGTTTACCACAATCATCCTTGCTGTACACACCTTTTGAGATAGTCATACATGATTTGGAATTTGTTAGAATACTCTATGTGCTTCGGTTATATCTTTTGAGTTATATAATTTTGCTCTAGTACTTCCCTTATATCTTTTAGAGCACGGTGGTGGATTTGTTTTATAGAAACTATTGATCTCTCATGCTTCACTTAGATTATTTTGAGAGTCTTAATAGCAT
The DNA here is from genome assembly GCF_056163025.1 of Triticum urartu. Taxonomy (NCBI): domain Eukaryota; kingdom Viridiplantae; phylum Streptophyta; class Magnoliopsida; order Poales; family Poaceae; genus Triticum; species Triticum urartu. The sequence continues at coordinate 182,237,085 of NC_141878.1, read as the reverse complement.
GGTAATTTTCTTAAAATCCAAATATGCTAGGTATTCAAAGTTAGTAAAATTTTCTTAAGAGTGTTTTGAATACTAAGAGAAGTTTGATGCTTGATAATTGTTTTGAGATATGGAGGTAATAATATCAAAGTCGTGTTAGTTGAGTAGTTGTGAAATTGAGAAATACTTGTGTTGAGGTTTGCAAGTCCCGTAGCATGCACATATGGTAAACGTTATGCAACAAATTTGAAACATGAGGTGTTATTTGATTGTCTTCCTTATGAGTGGCGGTCGGGGACGAGCGATGGTCTTTTCCTATCAATCTATCCCCCTAGGAGCATGCGCGTAGTACCGAGGTTTTTGATGACTTGTAGATTTTTGCAATAAGTATGTGAGTTCTTTATGACTAATGTTGAGTCCATGTATTATACACACTCTCACCCTTCCATCCTTGCTAGCCTCTTCGGTACCGTGAAGTGCCCTTTCTCACATTGAGAGTTGGCGCAAACTTCGCCGGTGCATCCAAACCCCGTGATATGATACGCTCTTTCACACATAAACCTCCTTATATCTTCCTCAAAACAGCCACCATACCTACCTATTATGGCATTTCCATAGCCATTCCAAGATATATTGCCATGCAACTTTCCATCATTCCGTTCATCATGACACATTCATCATTGTCATATTGCTTAGCATGATCATGTAGTAGTATTTGTGGCAAAGCCATTGTTCATAATTCTTTCATACATATCACTCTTGGTCCATTGCATATCCCGGTACACCGCCGGAGGCATTCATATAGAGTCTTCTTTTGTTCTAGTATCGAGTTGTAATTAAATAGAAGTGTGATGATCATCATTTTCTAGAGCATTGTCCCAAGTGAGGAATATATATATAAAAAAGAGAAAGGCCATAAAAAGAGAAGGCCCAAAAAATGAGAGAAAAAGAGAGAAGGGACAATGTTACTATCCTTTGCCACACTTGTGCTTCAAAGTAGCACCATAATCTTCATGATACAGAGTATCTTGTTTTGTCACTTTCATTTACTAGTGTGAATTTTCATTATAGAACTTGGCTTGTATATTCCAACAATGGGCCTCCTCAAGTGCCCTAGGTCTTCGTGAGAAAGCAAGTTGGATGTACACCCACTAGTTTCTTTTGTTGAGCTTTCATACATTTATATCTCTAGTGCATCCGTTGCATGGAAATCCCTACTCCTTGCATTAACATCAATCAGTGGGAATCTCCATAGCCCATTGATTAGCCTCGTTGATGTGAGACTTTCTCCTCTTTTGTCTTCTCCACATAACCCCCCTCATTATATTCTATTCCACCTGTAGTGCTATGTCCATGGCTCGTGCTCATATATTGTGTGAAAGTTTATAGGTTTGAGATTACTAAAGTATGAAACAATTTCTTGGCTTGTCATCGGGGTTGTGCATGATGAGAGCATTCTTGTGTGACGAAAATGAAAGATGACTAAACCATATGATTTTGTAGGGATGAACTTTCTTTGGCCATGTTATTTTGAGAAGACATAATTGCTTAGTTAGTATGCTTGAACTATTATATTTTTATGTCAATATGAACTTTTGTCTTGAATCTTTCGGATCTGAATATTCATACCACAATTAAGAAGAATTAAATTAAAATTATTCTGTTTTTATCATTTACCTACTCGAGGACGAGCAGGAATTAAGCTTGGGGATGCTTGATAAATCTCCAATGTATCTATAATTTTTGATTGCTCCATGCTATATTATCTACTGTTTTAGACATTATTGGGCTTTATTATCCACTTTTATATTATTTTTGGGACTAACCTACTAACCGGAGGCCCAGCCCAGAATTGTTGTTTTTTGACTGTTTTTAGGGTTTCGAAGAAAAGGAATATCAAACGGAATGGAACCTTCGGGAACGTGATTTTCTCAACAGATAAGACCCGGGAGACTTGGACCCTACGCCAAGGCACGTAACAGGAAGCCACGAGGTAGGGGGGCGCTCCCTACCCTACCAGGAGAGCCCCCACCCTCGTGGGCCCCCTGTTGCTCCACCGACGTACTTCTTCCTCCTATATATATCCACGTACCCCCAAACGATCAGGGCAGGAGCCAAAACCCTAATTCCACCATCGTAACTTTCTGTATCCACGAGATCCCATCTTGGGGCCTGTTCCGGAGATCCGCCGGAGGGGGCATCGATCACGGAGGGCTTCTACATCAACACCATAGCCCCTCCGATGAAGTGTGAGTAGTTTACCTCAGACCTACGGGTCCATAGTTAGTAGCTAGATGGCTTCTTCTCTCTTTTTGGATCTCAATACAATGTTCTCCCCTCTCTTGTGGAGATCTATTCGATGTAATCTTCTTTTTGCAGTGTGTTTGTTGAGACCGATGAATTGTGGGTTTATGATCAAGTCTATCTATGAATAATATTTGAATCTTCTCTGAATTCTTTTATGTATGATTGGTTATCTTTGCAAGTCTCTTAGAATTATAAGTTTGGTTTGGCCTACTAGATTGATCTTTCTTGCAATGGGAGAAGTGCTTAGCTTTGGGTTCAATCTTGCAGTGTCCTTTCCCGGTGACAGTAAGGGCAGCAAGGCACGTATTGTATTGCTGCCATCGAGGATAACAAGATGGGTTTTCTTCATATTGCATGAGTCTATCCCTCTACATCATGTCATCTTGCTTAAGGCGTTACTCTATTTTTAACTTAAATACTCTAGATGCATGCTGGATAGCAGTCGATGAGTGGAGTAATAGTAGTAGATGCAGGCAGGAGTGGGTCTACTTGTCTCAGACGTGATGCCTATATACATGATCATGCCTAGATATTCTCATAACTATGCTCAATTTTGTCAATTGCTCAACAGTAATTTGTTCACCCACCGTAGAATACTTATGCTCTCGAGAGAAGCCACTTGTGAAACCAATGGCCCCCGGGTTTATCTTTATCATATTGTTCTCCTGCTACTTTGCTATTTACTTTGCCTTTTTTTACTTTGCATCTTTATCATAAAAATATCAAAATTATTATTTTTATCATATCTATCAGATCTCACTCTCGTAAGTGGCCTCATAGGGATTGACAACCCCTATTTGCGTTGATTGCGTGGATTTATTTTTTTTGTGCAGGTACGAGGGACTCGCGCGTAGCCTCCTACTGGATTGATACCTTGGTTCTCAAAAACTGAGGGAAATACTTACACTACTTTGTTGCATCATCCCTTCCTCTTCAGGGAAAACCAACGCAGTGCTCAAGAGGTAGCCAGTACATAAAGTAGGATGGGGGAATTGGTGGTGGCCACGGTTGAGTATGGTCCAAGGTGTTCTCAATCTAGAGTCAAGACCCATGGTCATGATACGACCATGTTGTAGCTTGGTAGGTCTTAAGGGTTTCAAGGATTCTAGGGTGCGAGTGCACGTTTATCATCTTATCCTTGAGCACAATTCCTGAGATGCCAATAGTTCTATCTAGTCCTCCAAATAGATCACCTTATACAGCTGAAAGCATCATTTCGTATAGGTCAACTCCAATCATCACTCATGTGGTTCATATCCCCATGGCTCCTGAGAGGAGGTCTAACAAAATCATATATGTCTATGATCCCGAACTCATATGTATGGCTACGCCTAAAAATCCGTGGGTAGAGCATACAAGATGCTAAGCTTGAATTTAATCACCACAATCCAAGTGCTCAGTCTGTTGATACAAGGTCCATGTTAGTGCACCACTATCCTAAGGAAACACGTGGTATGCCGCTCCAAGATCTTGTTTCCTTACTATGAATCAAGCCCATTAACTTCTATCAATCACTACATAATCCATTATTTCCACAAATCCGATGTCTACGGTGTTCCACACGATCTCCTAAAGTCCCTATAATCCCCAAATACTTGAAAGGGCGACCTTACTATAGTCATTCCACCAATTTCCATTGTCATGGTCAAGTAAACTCCAAGGTCAAGCTTATATAGAACCATAAATCAACTCCGACAATTAATCCAATCTCATAGTTTATGGTCCACCAAAAACATGGCATCATGATCGAGATCAATAGTCTAAATCCAACTTACTCCGAACCATGTAGACACACTCAGCATCTATACTCAACTAGGATCACCTACTTAAATCCAAATCTCACGTCCCATGATAATTCCTACATGTTTTCCCTAAGTCATTATTGTAATATCAACTATCTTCTATTAGTATCCCATGGCTATGTTAAATCCATATACTTCCAAGAGTTTAGCTTGTGATCTTAATTGTCCCACTAACTCCAATTTATCCAGGGGTAATGAAAGCTATTCTACTCTATAATAATGATCCCACCAAGTTCATCTACCAACATGAAAGCCTCATGATCCACCAAATAGTCTCATATAATTCCTCGAAGCCATTGATATAAACTCATCAAGTCATTTGTCCTCTATTCCCATATCCTCCAACTGGTCTTCCCTATGGCATCGTCAGTTCTGGTGCTATATTAGGATGATAATGTGCTTGTTCACTGTGTCCGCTAGTTCCATAATGAACCCACTATTGTGCAAGGTTTACAGAGGCTTAACTGGTTCTCTTGCAATTCTGTGGGTTAAGCACATGGTTAAGGATTCGAGATGGGGCATCTCGTGAAGTCTTGAAGGGTCTAGAGATGGGTTTCCAGTCTTGAGGGGTAAATATAACTCTACGGGGTTGCACTTGGTCGAGGAGGCTGTAGAAAAGTTCTTCGGTGCTTGTTGGTCGCCGAGGTGGAATCCTTGGTGCATCTTGTTTTGCTGGTCTTCAATTGTTGAGAGAAAAAGAGAGGGAATAGTAGCATAGAGGAGGGGAATGCGTAAAAGGGGGTTCTATAGTGCAAGTGCAAACAAACAAGTGCCGAACGGGCCAAACACAAATAACAAAATAGGCAGGTGATATAGTCACGTACTTGTTGCCTAGGGCAAAAGTGCGACTTATATCAAAATACAAACAAATAAACACAAGCACCACATAATCATGGTTCTATTTGAACCATCATATGGACTCGACTGCGCATAGGGGGTACACGACTCATCCTACCCTAGGGGTTCTTGGACTCAGTAGTCATGCTAGCTTCATGTCTTGTGCAGTCTTTTGTAGTTGTTCGATGAAATGATCCGGGTTGGCCTGAATAATCTTCATCAACTTCTCGCTTGATGAGCTGATGGAGTGAAGGGGGTCCCTCATAGCTGGCATTGACTCTGTCTTTTGTTGTCCTCTTTAATCATGACGACCCCTTTTGCCTTCTAAGGCATCAAGGGTTCCACGTAAGAAATCCTTTATGCAATGACATAAACAAGGCATAGTAGAGGTCCATCATGTCGGTTACGTTGATGACAACATTGACACCAAGAGCGGGGGATGAAGAGAACCGTTTTCCTGCTCACTATAGTGAGGCGGACCAAATGGCGAGGTTCTCATCCACGGGTGGTTGCCGACACAGCAATGGTAAGGTCAGCGTTCCTCTATCAGCGATGTATATCATGACCTTGCATATCTCATGCCCTGTTCATCACAAGACAAGGTTGCATCATCTTGGGGTAGTGTCAAGGGTGTCACCATCTTCTGGGTCTTGATGTCCTCATTCCTCGAGGTATCTTCTGTTGGTATCGTCTTGTTGTGGCGTCGCCAATCTTGTGTTCAGAAGATGTGGGTGAATGTCTGGCAAGGTGTCTTCCTTCTAGATTATCCACGAGGATTACAAGGAATCCCGTGGTCAGGGGCATAAGGGTTCTAGCGACCATTAAAAATCTTGAAGGGGAAGAGATCAATAAGGAAACTATATCTTAGTTTTTGAAGAACCGAGAAGGGGAAGAGAAGTATAGATAGTTTTGAAAATTAGTAATATTTTTGAAAATAGTTTTACCATAACTAACAACCATGCTAACTAAGGCTTCCTACAGTCAACCTGGCTCTGATACCAGCTCTGTGGGGACCCCGACTCATAAGTCGTGATCACCGAATGCACGTGTATAGTGATCCCAGAGATCAATGCTCACTGTACACACAGAAGCTGAATAACAAGAGTCTTACATCCATACATGCCGTCTTACACAAATTATGACCATTATGGTCAAGTCTTACATAGATAAAGCCACAAGGGCTGAGTACAAAATAAACTTAAGCAGCGAAAATCTTCGTCAATAAGCAGAACCCATGCCATCTGCCTTAACCCTACAGGCATTCTGACTGGGAAACGTCCTAGTTCGCATGTTCGTCTCCAAAGAACTCTTCTTTGAACTCCCGTTCTTCCATGCCTGGCCAATTAAATAACCAGTGGTAAGCCAATGAGTACTTTGAATGTATTCGCAAGCAACCCATGATTGGAACAAGGCACAATAATGCAATGATATACAACTAAGTAGGTAGTTTGCAGAAAGCTAGTTTTGGGTGCAATGACATGATCTATCAAGACGTAAAGTATGCATCATGAGAGTACAGATACCCGTATGAACAAGTTACAGATATCAACATAAACAGAGTTGGACACCAATCCAACTTGATCATTGTGTCAATTCAGCTGACTTAAACCAAATAGTTTCATCAACACACACACACACACACACGCACGCGCGCGCGTGGTTTGCAATACTCTGGACATAGTTTAAGAAGCACCGCCCAACTATCCTTGATCATGGACACGGCTATTCGAATAGTTTTACACTCTGCAGAGGTTGCACACTTTACCCACCAGATCCGGGGAACTTCCGTGTCATCCACGACCTGCGGTACCTCAAGTACCGGGAGTAAGCACCCGGTCACTATCTTTCCCTAGATGACACTAACATAGAGTCCACTCGATTGGTAGTAATCCCTGTGCTCAACATTTCACATCTTAAAATTGTGGAGCCTCACTCCCGTATTCATCACATACCACAAGCACGGGGTACCAACGGTGTGTCCGATGCCCTGTGAAAACAGTCATGGCCGCCCTACCTGGCATGACCCCGTCCCAAGAGAGCGCAACAACGACTCTCCTGTCACTAGTAATGCGGGCTCCAAGCTAGTATCGGCCAAGTTAATCAATAATGCCCTTTCCCATATAAGGGTAGAGTGGTTGTGCATGTAAGGTTGGGACAGTCGACAAATCTTAACTCTAATCCATTTTCGAAAACACTCCCACACAACTTGCTCTGGTACACCACTTCTTTATCAAGCAGTAACCTAGCTCACCATCTCCCTCGGGCATTAGTGGTACCCGACAGGGTTTTGAAAGTCCTTGAAAACAACTTGGTTTCCTTCACCATGCATATACCCATCCCATTTGTGTAGCAGCTACTTAGCATCCTATCTACTCGCACCGGAATAACCCTCAAAGGAAGGTAGGGTCATGCACAATGCAAGTATCAACAAGGACGTAACGAAGGAAACCCACCAAAGTGGTTACCATCTCATCATGATCCCGATGCAACAATAATAAAGTGCTATATGACACGCATAAAAAGGGTTTCATAGACAGGGTCAAAGGGTTGCTTGCCTAGTTTATCAGAGTCCTCAAATCTTCTGGTCCATGTCCAAGTACTCCGTCTACTTCGCCAACCTTAAGAGGCGTATAGGGCGAGGTTTAGTGGCAGGAAGCCATTGGGCCAGCCCAGTGGCTCAGCCACACGCGCGCAGGGGGCACATTGGAAGCGGCTTCATGAAAATCCGCCTTCGCGCGGGTGAGTCAGTTACGGTGGAAGCCGTCTCCACTTAAATGGGCGGGCCCGCCTACTGGGTCGCTGACGTGTGGGCCCCAGCGGCAGGTTGCCTTCAACCTGCTGCGCGACGCGACGGGAAACAGAGGAGGCGAGGCCGAGTGGCGCCGGCGATATCCCCGGCGGCATCAGCCACCTCCATCGACGCCCAGCACACCGACGTGCTCAGGAGAGCGTGCCGCATCCGTCGAGGTGTGCCACGATCGCTGGGGTGGTCGGACGCGAGCAGCGCATCGCCCGCGGCGGACGGCGGTGATGGTGAGGTTGGTGATGCTCTGGTGGGGTCAAGATGGAAAGGAAGAGGCCATAGGGCTCGAATTTGAGCGTGGGCCGACGGCAAGGTTTCCGCCCATGGAGGTGAATGGGGGCATGGAAGGAGAAGCGGGTTGGTATGGTTGGTGTACAGGAGAGAGAGGGAGCAAATAGAGCGGAGAGGGGGCTCAAGGGTGGCCTTAAATAGAAGGGGGCGAGGTGCACCGTGGGCCGTGCGCCGGTGAGGCTGTAGCCGCTGCTGGAGGCCACAGAAGGGCTTGGCTCCGAGTTGGGGGCTCTTCCTGGGCGTGGTCTACGCCCAGGGAAAGAGAGAGGGAGAGAGGAGCGAGCGCGAGGAGAGCCAGGGACGCGGGCAGCCACTGGTGGACGCGATCGGCGCTCGGGCTTGTGTGAGCATGGGCAAGAGGGAGAGAGGAAGGAATAGGATAGCATGCTGGAGTGTTACGGACGTCGAGGCACCTCGACTAGCGTGAGGGGGAGGCTCGGGGTGGTGGAGGGATGCGGTGTCAATGGTCGGGAGGGCGATGACGTGCTCCAGAGCGCGTCTTTGGCTGGCATCTATGGCTTTTCCGTGCGCACCCGCGCATCCACTTGTGTGTGGCAGCTACAGGGGAGAGTAAACAATGGGAAAGTGGCATTGGATGCCCTAGGAAGCCACTAGAGGAGTGGTGGGGTTGAGAGAGAGACGGAAAAATGTTGTCCAGGGAAGAAAAATGGGTATCTTCCCCCCTTAATTATTGCTCCTTGGGCAGCAAAGCGTGCAGGAGGTAGAGGAGGAGAAGGTGAGGCCGTGGGAAAAAGTTCAGTTCATGGAGATTAGTGGAAGGGGTTGAAACATGCATTTTGACTTTCTGCCAGAAGGTGTTTGATGCTAGTTTGGTCAAGCAAATGGATTCAAGTTGACATGAGGATTAACAGGGTGAAATGGAACATATAATTAGGGTGTTCCACCAAATTTGAGCTTAGTTGGGCAAAGTGGCCAATGTAACTTTGGTAAACCCTAGGAATCAATAGAAATTGCTTTTCCAAGATTTAGTCATGCAAATCTATTCTCCTTGATGCAACACTTGGTGTAGTGTCATCATTTGAGGATTTGAACATGTCCACAAAAGTTCAGATCAAAAGGACACACTTGGCAATGTAGAGTTGTTCAAATTTGGTTCTGGACAGAAAGGGTTTTAGAACACTTCGATCATGATATCCTTGTCTCCAACTTGTGCCTTTTGGTCTAGATGCACTATTACACCATTTGAGAATGTGCACCAATTTTGAGAGCATTTGGACATGTTTGGCAGTGCAAAGTTGTTCAAGCTTGGAAAAGAAAGAATTGGTTTTGAGAGGGTTTGGTGGGGCTATATTGTTCTCCATGACATGAGACTTTGTAGGACCCTCAAGTAGGTCATTTTGACATGCTAGAGTTTTCCTGTATTTAATGGAGAATATTTCCTATGTAAACATTTCAAAAGCTTGAAATGTCTAGAAATAGTTTTTGAGGGATTTAACCAATAATTTGAACATTGCCATGTGTTGAAACTCTTATATATGGACAATATATGTCCGCTGAGATTCCCTAAATTTCCTCAAATATTTTTGAAACATTAAAATAATTTTAACCTATTAAAGACCATTTCTGGCTTTAATAAAAGGCCTTTAAATAAAATATGAAAGTAACTTTTTAAAATTATATTTTTGTGGTTTATGAGTGTCCTATATCTAATAGGAGTCAAATGTAATTTTTGAAAGATTTTTCACACCCTTAATTAAGTACTTGTAGTTCAAGTATCAATTCAGGGTTCTTGGAAAACCTAATTTAGAAAATACCTTTTGGCCAAAATATTTTTGGAATAAAATTCTATTCTGTCGTATACACATGGCATGATCATTGGGAAATGTTTTGGATCAAGGAGATGAAGTATAGGAGTTAGAGGATTTATTTGATTTTTAGAGCACTTGTAGACAACAAACAAAAATCCAAAACACTCAAAAGTTTTTGTAAAACCACATTTTATCATGATCTATTTTCTTAAGTGTTGTGTCATGAAAATAAGGGTGTGACACTCCCTCATCTGTATTAAAGCCGTATCGGGAACTACACCGCCCGCTGTCAAATCGCATAGTACTGCACCGCCCGCTGCACGCCCGGCTGAACACGCCTCCTTGCCTCCATTAAACCTGCATGCAAACCGAGAAACCTACTCCAGCCACATGTCCGTTCATGAGCGGGCCGGAATTAAACGCAACACTGGCCGAGCTCCACCCGTCCGCCCTCAGTTTAAACGAGGCCAGACGCCGGCCAAGCTCCTACCGTCCGCCCTCTATTTACACGAGGCCAGACAGATAGCGGGCAAGAATCGCACCCCTCCGCCGCTCCCCCATCTCCTCCTTCACCATTTTCTCCACTCTTTTGATGGCTTCCGAGGAGCCGTTCTTCAGCATATTACCCGGCTGGGTGGCCTGCCGAGCCCTCCGGATACGGGCGAGGCTGCTCGGTGCTTCACCAACCTCGCTTTGCCCGACGGAGCCAGTTGCCTCCCCAAGCTGGCGCGTGGTTCAGCAACTCGCTGCTCCAGTTCAGCTCGATGAGGAGTGGCGAGTTGCTCCAAGCCAGCACGGCGGCGAGCACACCGGTACAGGCGTCGTCGTTGCCGCGTCGTACCGCGCCACTAGTGTCTGTGGGCATGCCTCCTGTGCCTGTGGCAGCGCCATGCAGGCAGAGACAGAAGTCGGGTGCGTGGAGAGCGACGAGTGGGTGGCCAGCTTCTCCCTGTCCGCCGCCATCATCGAGGAGAAGTAGAACACGGGAGGCCGCCGCCACTTGGGTCCCATGAAGGCCACCCCCGAGGCGACGACTGCGCATTCAGGTGGTTTCTTTGCTGCTTTGTCTCTTCTGAGGACCTTCGTCGACCCCACAAGTGTCTGCCGGACATGAGGAAGACAAAGGGATCCGTGGGCGGCCATTTAGATTATGTACTCCCTCTCCAGCTGGCGGGAAATATTTGTTCTAAGAATGGATAAATTGTATGTATCTATAACTAAAATAAGTCTAGATACATCCATTTCTAGGACAAGTATTTCCGGACGGAGGGAGTATTAATTATACCAAGAGAGCCGGATTGGCACCGCTTAGTTCATGTAAATGTAATGAAATCCATCATGTTTATATGAAGATCTGGCTTTTTTATATGAAATCCTTCATGCTTATATGAAATCAGTCCGTGTTTGCATGAATTTCATCTGGTTGGTTAGAGTTGTGAAAATGTATGCCACTGGCGTTTGATGTCGTCCTCCGCGGAAGGAAGCGGGAGGAAATTTGCCAGTTGCCGTTGGAGATGCTCTTATGCTGGAAATAATAGAGTGACATCCAATCCATTTGAGTTAATTGCGTGTATGATTGTCCCTCTATAAAAAGTTGATTGCATGTACAGTGTACACGTGACTTGCAGGGTGGCTACAGCTTCGTACAGAAAGTTAAAAAGAAACAAGTCCATCCGTAATCTTATATTCTAAGTACTGTATGGGTTCCACTGTCAGTACAGTAGCGAAAGAAGTATATATTAAATAAGTAATATATAATATAAAAATCTAAAGTTAAGGACAGAATTCGAACTCATGTCATCACGTTGCGAGCATCCAGTGCTAACCAGTCCAGCACATTTTTGTTGTAGACCATGCTAGAGATATATCTCCATGTCTACTCTTATACTCCATCCGTTCCTAAATACTCCCTCCGTTCCCAAATATAAGACCTTTTAGGGATTCCACTATAGACTATATACGGAGCAAAATGAGTTAATCTACACTCTAAAGTATGTCCATATACATCCATATGTAATTTATAGTAGAATCTCTAAAAGGTCTTATATTTAGGAACCGGGGGAGTATTTGTCTATTTCAGATTTCAAATGGACTACCACATATGGATGTGTATGTAGACATATTTTAGAGTGTAGATTCACTCATTTTGCTCCATATGTAGTCATTTGTTAAAATCTCTAAAAAGACAAATATTTAGGAACCGAGGGAGTAGAAAACAGGGTTGGTGATGATGGTGTGCGTGTCATCCTGCAATATAGGCCGTTGGATTTCTATCTAACGAATAGGAACGAAACTATGGCAATTTTGCAAAAATATACCCACATCCCTCTCCATGTTCGCAAATACGGCCTTCCCTCATTCATCCTATTCTCTCACAAGATAAACTACTCATACAAATGCATCTTGATGTTCCGTGCAACGCACGGGCATCTAGCTAGTTTCTTTTAAAATAGTTACTGCGATAAATTGGGTTGAAGTGATATATTCTATGTCTGCCCCGAATGATTTCAGATTCACTAGTAGTAACAAAGAAAAGGTTGCCTTGTTAATTAACAGAAAACAGGGTGAAAACTATCACATGAGGCCGGTAAAAACGAGGCACACTGGGTTCAGCGTCATCGTCACTACATCTGTGCGCGCGCGAGAAGTCTACATATCGAGGGGGCTACTGAGCGAGGCACAGAGACACAATGTTCGAGAGAGAAACCAATTGATAGATTACGATCAGATCGAATTGTCACACTTCTGCTGTCATTGTTGGGGTGGGGGGAGGGAGAGAAATACGTATCGAGAGTGTGTGCGGTAGGAACAGAGGCACAACTAGCTAGTGAGTGTGTGTTTGAAAGAGGAGTAGATAGATTACTATCAAGATCGAGGTGCCACCCTACTCCTTCGGTGTCGGGTAGTGTGTGTGTGTGTGTGTGTGTGTTTGAGAGAGAAGCCAGTCGATAGATTAGTATCAAGATCGAGGTGTCACCCTACTTCTTCGGTGTTGGGAAGTGTGTGTGTGTGTGGTTGTGTTGGTGTGTGTGTCGGGGGGAGGGGGGCAGTGACACTTACATATCTCTACTCTTATAAAAACAAAGTTTGTGATGATGGTGTTCCTGCCATCCTGCAATATAGGCCATGCGATTTATATCCGACGAATAGGAAGGAAACTGTGGAAATTTTGCAAAAATATACCCACACCCCTCTCCACATTTGCAAATAAGGCATTCCCTCGTTCATCCTTTTCTCCCACAAGATAAACTACTGATACAAATGCATCTTGATGTTCCGTGCAACGCATGGGCATCTTTCTAGTAGGGAGAAGGAGTTTGTGTGACACATATCTAGCTATATTAAGGGATATGTAGATACATTTTTGTGAGGCATACTTATAGCATCACGAAGATAAACAAAACAGTGTGCATGCAAATGCAAGCGTGTGTGTGAGAGAGAGAGAGAGAGCAAAATCTCAAAACAAAAGGTGCTTTGCTGGAATCCCATTGTATGTGCTCATATGGTTTCGGAACTCGAGTTAACCTTAGGCATATGTGTCAGAGACATTATTATACTTTGAGACATTAGTGGCTGTGGGTGGGCAGAATTAAAGGGGTGGGCGTGTTCGACAGAGAGAGCGTGTGTGTTTCTGTGTGAGAGACTTGTAGGACGGAGTAGAAAGACGAATTCTAACCTTGACGGAGGGAGAGAAATACACGAAGTGTGCATGTGTGATTCCGATGCTCACAGGGAAATGAGATATGTATGCGTGTGAGAGAGATTGCACAATTCATTCACGTATCACTATCTAGCGATCGTGGACGTGCATCGCTTGAACATAAATCAATATCTACTTCGTATCGTGGCCAAAGGTACAATATCGATTCAACGCCATAAAGATTGGACAGTCATGTATCACATTATTTTCTATTTAAATAAACCCTTTCAGCTGTGCATGCCAAAGTTACAGTGATGTTTCTTCAAACAACCAATGTAGCTATCATGTACATGCACCATTATTACTCTTGCATTCAAAATCATTAGTCTGGGATGATTTAAGATTCTATTATGAAGTAATATATGTAATATTCATATATGAATTCAACGGGTACGCAATTTATGAAATGGAGGCTATGTAATCATATGAGGTAACACTTTTACGTAGCGGACTACAATATCCATTTCTTTTTGTGCGCCTCTACACTAACACGTCAATGCATTATGTTTAAAGTAAGTAACCAATTGCACTAAATTATCTATTTACACAAGAGATACATAGGCTGAGTGTTTGATCCCTTTTTTGTGAACGCACCACTACACCCGTACGATTGGCTGCGCCTGTGTGAATGTCCAAGTTTTCAACGCATCATCCCGAGTTATTGTCTTTTTTTGGGGTGGACTTCACACCAGCTATTCACTGCTGACGCGGGCCCCATGTACACAGTCTCGCATGACCTTCCCGCTAGCACGGTCCAAGATTAGTTGAAATTGGATACGAACGATCCCGCGGGCGGCAAAATCTCCCGCCTCCTTCTAAAATTTTTGCCACCTTAGTCTTTAGCATGCGAAATTCCCCTTTTGTCCTTGGTTCACAGAGACCAACGGTTACAATACCGCCCTCATCTACATAATAGGTCGGGGCTGCTTTGGTAACTTCCGGTTCCCCCCACTACACGGCACCCCCATTTCCTCTCCCCTCCTACAAAAACGACTAACTCCACAGCACTAGAGCATCTTACATCACGCCGTATGTACTTCATCGGCCTTTCTCCCCTCCCCTCGCAAAACCCTAGACTGCTCATCCACCGGTGTACTAGAGCCCATTCACTGCCAGCAGCGTCCACCTCGCCGGATCTGCTTTTGCGGCCGCATGTACCCCTCCCACCTCCCCTAGAAACAAGTAGACTGCTCATCCAGCACTGTACCACAACCCATTCAGTGCCGGCCTTGTCCATGGTGCCAGATAAACTTCGCTGGTACTCTCGTCAACTGCAGCGCATCTGCAGCGGCTCATTCTTACTCCCCACCGGAGATGCTTCATCCACACCCCCCGGAGCTGCCCCACCGACGCCCCCGTCGACGGCCTCTGATCCTCTTCGCCGACACCTTCCTCAACCCTACCGGAGCCGCTTCACCGACACCATCGCCAACCCCACCGGAGTAGCTTCGCCTATACCATTCTCAACCCTACCAGGGCTGCTTTGCCAACTCACAAGTCCACGGCCTCAGATCTGCTTCCTCGCACCCTTATCCAACCTACCCGAGCAGCTTATGGTGCCCCGTCCACGACCGCAGATCCGCATCATCGACACCATCCCGAACCCAACCACCGGAGCATCTTCACCTACGCCCTCATCCATGGCCACAGACCCGCTTCGCCCACACCATAGTCCACCGTATCGGAGCCGCTCCACAAACACCGTACTCGACGGTTCTAGATCTCCTTACCGGACCCCCGACAGCCAGTGCAGCGTCATCACCCTTGACGTTTCTAACCTGATTCCCACCGTCTAGCAAGATGCCAAGCACCCGCCACGGCCTAGGTACTTGTCACCTTTAAACCCGTCCAGCATCACCTGCCCGATGTACTTCAAATATACTAGCAGGTCACTGTTACCTGTTATGCAGCTGGCAAAAACTACAAGGACGATGTTTCTTCTGGATCTAACAGCTTGGCCAACCAAGATCCTGGACTGAGGCATTGCTATGATCTTGTAAGTGCGTCTCTCTCTCTCTTGTATTGTTCTGTGCCCGCAAGCGTGCTTTGCTAGGATTTTCGACCAGTAATCCCTTTGTGCAGACAATGATTTCCACTACTGGCTCCTAAATTAGATATGTAGATTTCATACATGATACTACCTCGTACCTCCATTCCTAAATATAAGTCTTTCTAGAGATTCCACTATAGGCTATATACGGAGCAAAATGAGTGAATCTACACTCGAAAATGTATCTATATACTTCTGTATGTGGTCCATACTGGAATCTCTACAAAGACATATATTTAGGAACAGAGGTAGTACATTACACAAAATCATAGGTGGCATGTAGGAATTCCAGTGCACTACATTAGGCTCCCTTAGAGTGTCTGCTAGTCCAGCACATAGAGTCATGGCTAGTTTATGCTACGCACACAATCATTAATTGGTGGTTTAAATATGCGCAAGGGATATTCAATGTATTATCATGTAGAGATGTATGAAATTAGCCGTGTCAACTTGCAGATAGGGTTACACAATGTGAAAGTACAAGATGTATGTGGCAAATTCATGGAACATCGCAAAAAAAGGAGAGGCAGCGGTGAGCCTATACAGTGTGCTATGGTATGTCACTCCTCCATTGCAATCATCGTGACATGTTATTTGTATGCCAGTTCTATTGGCCAAGTTTCTTAGGGACAGTTATTACGAGTTATCCTAAGAAAATAAGCACCTGTGAATATAAGCTTCATGTAATAAGCCAACCAGTTCTTTTCATTGCGTTTTCAGCTTATCTTTGGTATGATCAGTGAAAAGTCTAGATTGCATTATATTTTTTCATTTTTCTGCCCATATGAAAATTAATTTGACTTGCAAAAATCACAAATTGAACCCAGTGCAGTAATTAATATGATAGGAAAACAGACCATCACTATTTGCTCAAAATGCAAATACAAAGATACCATGTACTTGGCACAATCTACTTTGGTCAATGTTTTCCATAGAGATCCCATTGCCTAATTTAAACGAAGAATACATGGCCCACATTATGGAGAACTATTATTTATTGAAATTTGATGGTCCAAGTGGCTGGTTATTATCATATAGCAGCACCACCTGAAACTATCATATAGCAGCAGCTCATAGCAACTCATCATACAGTAGCAGCAGTGTGCAATTCATCATATACCAGCAGCAGCTCATAGCAATTCATCATATAGCAGCAGCAGGAGCAGCTCATAGCAATTCAACATATAGCACCAGCAGGAGCAGCTCATAGCAATTCATCATATAGCATGAGCAGAAGCAGCTGATAGCAATTCATCATACATCAGCAGCAGGAGCAACTTATAGCAACTGATCATATAGCAGCAACAGCTCATAGCAATTCATCATATAGCAGTAGAAGCTCATAGCAATTCATCATATAGCAGCAGCAGCTCATAGCAATTCATCATATAGCAACAGCAGGAGCAGCTCATAGCAATGCATCACATAGCAGCAGCAGAAGCAGCTCATAACAATTCATCGTATAGTGGATCAAATGAAAATTTGGCAAAAAATCAGAGGAGATCCTCACCTTGTTGGATGAGCTCATCCTTCAACAGCACCTCAAGGCCACAGCCTGGGAGGTGGGGAGGGGGAATAAGGTGCCTTCTACCGCAGTGTGGCATCAACCGTAGTTGTGCAGCGCCTGCCGGAGTAGTGCATTGGACGAACCACAGTGGAGCAGCTGCTGGAGACCATGAGAATGAGGGGCGGCACCAAAAGGAGGAGCAGCCATGGAGATCTGCCCCTACCCGCCAGCCATGTAGCCTAGCTGGACAGAGCATCATCGAGCACCAGGCAAGATGGGACTAGTGGCGATGACTCGCTGGAGGAACCCTAGTGCTGCAGGCAGGGGATCGAGTTAGAGGGAAAGGGGAGAGGAGATGCAAGCGGGCAGGGCAATGAACGCTTGCATGTTTGTTTTTACTTGAGGGTGAGGTGTGACGTGGGCGTCAGCAGTTGCATTTTGAGTGTAATATAGGCAGAAAACAGAGTCATTTCACAATTCCCCTTCCCTTCAATTTTTAGTGAGGTTCTACCCGAAACACCCCCCTCCAAAGCAAAATTAGTTAAGCCCAATCACATAACTCAAAAATGACTTCTTTACATATTTTATGGCTTATTTTGACAATAAGCCCTGAAAAGGAGGAATAGAACCGACCCTTAACCTGCAATTCAATTGTGCATGCAATGATGAATCACTCCTGCCTGCTATAGTGTACATTTAGGCATCATCATACATGGCATAACCTAATACATGTGCATTTCATTGTAGAATCTGGAATATGCAATGTTTATGTTAGCTCATACGTTGCACATGATGTTTAAATGCCCCTTAAATCTGGTCAGTCAAGTGATGGTCTTTAAGCCTCTTTCTTTGCTTCTTTTCTTGATATGTAAGATTTGCTCACACATCCGTTCAATTGCTTGTTTGCATCAGCCAACTATACTAGGACTGTTTGCTTTGATTATTTGTTGTTCTTGACCTAACACTCTAATAGAGCTTGTCAACGATTTAAACACTGAGGGCTGCTGTAGTGGGGCCTTTTCTAACTCATAGGTGACATAAAGGTTTAGCTGTACCCTAGAGTAGGCTCTCCAAGAGTACTTGGAGATCCAGTTCGAAGGTATGCCTAGTTTTTACATAGTGCAGACATAGTAAATGCTCATTTCATTGTGTGCAAGTGCAAGAGATGCGGCATGTTTCATTATGTGGTGTTGTTTTGTTATAATCTTATCCTTTTGTGTTCACAGACTAGAAAGTATGCATATTTATCTTCCAAGGAGACGAGTAACTAGTTTGTGTCACCTTGCAGAGGGGGTGCAATGAAGATAAGATTGAGGATTTCCAAGTACAAGATTTTAGGAAGGAGCCTTGCAAGAGAAGTAGGAGCTGCGCTGAGCCTCTTCAACCTGTTAAGGTAAGTCACTGTATCCAACTCAACAGTTCAATTCCTTGTTTGTTTTAGGCATAGTTAATTTGCTCTTTTCAATTGCTTTATTTGTCCTCAGTTAATGACATGCCCAAAGAATGATGCCTGATGTTGGGTACTTGTATAACTATTAGTTGACATGATTAAAGGCCTTGCCATTTAATTACTCTGCCGAAGTGTGCCTAAAGCTTTGAAGTCTATTAACCAACTATTATGGCATGAGGCTCACAATCTAGTTTATACTAGGCTAATGATTGCATAGTTTTGCTTGATGTAGTATGTTTGTATGAAACCCTCTGATGTTCATTATGCTCCCTAAGAATTTAATTGAGCTATAGAATGGCCAATTGCTTGCTTACTTCTACGCAACGTGCTGTCTAAATTTGTAACTTGTCTGTGTTTTGGATTGGGCCCCAACATCATGCTCCTCCGCTGAGCTAAGAGAGATTTCTGTATGCAGGCTGCACAGACTACCTTTTTTATAATTTTTAAAATATCACCTGCTATGACGTGTAACATTATTGTTAGTCCTGTTTTGCCATGTACAAAATAGTCTGTCTTGCTCGCTTCACTGTTGTAACTATATTTTTTCCCTTGCATGTGTACTTACAGAAACATTTCAGGATGAAGTGACATCAACACAAAGATCTACGAGCAGTGCGGCATGGCCGTTACTGAATTATTATGGATTGGAATTGGAATGTGCTGATGTTCTCGAGCATCAACTAGAGGTGGCAAGACAACATGTACATGATTCTCAACGTACAATCAACAAGTTGAGACTGGACATGCAGGTATTAGATGCAGGAGTGAAAAAAATGAAACAAGACACTGACGTAATAATGAAGGAATTGGAGATTTTGCAGACTGAAATTTGTGCTATCTAAATCCGGCCAATCCTATTTTCTAAAGAGATTATAGTTCAAATGGTAAGTTATGTTGATGCGCGTCCATGATGTAGGAGTTGTATTTACCCAGTGTATGTAATTTGTTGTTTGTGTATGCTTTATTATCACTGGTGCCGAACCATAATGCCCTATGGGTATAATCGGCTGTAATTTCTTTATTGTATAGTGTAGGATTATTCTATGTTTCTATGCCTTAGTCTCTTTATTGTATAGTCTATGTTTTTAGAGGTGATATTATAGAGTAGGATAATTCTTTGAATATGCTATATCGTTCAAACGGGGGCCAACTTGCCCAAACGTTGTAGTGACCATGACCCTCCATAGGCCGTATGATCCATGGGTCATCTACGTGACGAACGATCCATGGCCTTCTATGGCCGTCGGATCCGTGGGCCTTCTATGGGTTGTCGGATCCATGGGCCTTATATCGGCTGTCGGATCCATGGGCCTTCTATGGGCCGTCGGATCAATGGGCCTTCTATGGGCCACCGGATCAATGGGCCTTCTACAGGTCGTCTCATCTATGGGCCTTGTACGGGCCATATAAGGGGTCGTAAATGGGCTAGAGTGGAAATCGTACGTTTTATGGGCTGACCATAACGGGCCGTTAATAGGCCGTATTTGATGATGCTATGAAAATTACCCAACATATTAGCGGGCCACAAACGGGCCAACTGTATCCATGGGCTGAATTTTCCCCACAAGCAGAAAAGGCCAATAACGGGCCGTAAGTAACCGAATGCTGGAAATGAGCCCAAGAATAAATGGGCCATGAGAAGGCCGAAAGGTAACACGGGCTGGAAACGACCCAATGGAATAATGGGCCGCTAATGGGTATAAAGTGATACACTATTCATTACGGGCCGGTTTCACCACGGGCCGTTAATGGGCCAAGAGTTACAAAGGGACTCATATGGGCCGAAATACGTCATGGGCCATACATGGGCTGGAAGTTACAATGGGCTGGAATCATATTGGACGGCCCAGATGACGCTACTGGGCCTAATTCCGGTAGGCCATAATGGGCCGTGAGTTAGTGGGCTGTAAATGGGCTATATGCGAACATGCCGTTAACAGGCTTTCCGTGGGCCCACCCACCACCTTTTGACCAAGTCAAACGGGCCGGCCTTTTTACAGGAATGGGCCTCTGTTGGGCCGTGCCACATGTCGACGTATCATAGGCGCCTTGGGTCCAATGAGTGGATGACATATGTCTCAACGTTGAGCCGACACGTGTTTTCTCCAGCCAATGATGATTTTACACGTGGAAAATCCCCATTGGTCGGGCAGTTAACGGGTTATCGGATCCAAAACCAGACCCGATAGCTTAACGGCATTCCGTTACGGTGTATGCCATGTGTCGGTCACCCTTGACGAAAGCACTTCTGTGACGCGTGATTTATCGTCATGGAAGTGGACACTTCCGATGATAATTTTGGTAATGTCATGGAACACTTCTACGACAGCACATGTATGACTATCTAGATTCTGTCATAAAATCGTCAAGGATGTACATGCATGACAAAAAACGCGACCTACTGTGACAAACATGTATCATCACAGAAGTGTATTTTTTTGTAGTGATGTGAATTGGTTGCTACTTTAACATGAGAAATTTTATGAGAAAAGAATTGTTGTCATAATGCTAGGAAAAGTGATTGAAATTGTCATCGATCAAACTTGTGCACTTTGCTAGCATTCACACTTCATAAATTATTTGTTTTATCATTTACCTACTCGGGGACGAGTAGGAATTAAGCTTGGGGATGCTGATCCGTCTCCAACGTATCTATAACTCATGAAGTATTCATGCCAATATATTATCATTCTTGGATGTTTTACAATCATTTTATAGCAACTTTATATCATTTTTTGGGACTAACCTATTGACCCAGTGCCCAGTGCCAGTTGCTATTTTTTGCTTGTTTTTTACATCGCAGGAAATCAACATCAAACGGAGTCCAAACACCGTGAATCTTTTTGTGGATTTTTTATGGACCAGAAGACTACCATGGGCCAAAGCAGCACCTGGGGAATGCCCCGAGGGGGGCACAACCCACCAGGGCATGCCTGGGGGCCTAGGCGCGCCTAGGTGGGTTGTGCCCACCTCGGTGGCCTCCCGCACCCCCTCTTTACCCTATAAATTCGCAAATATTTTGAAAACCCTCAGGGTTAACCTAGATTAGAAGTTTTGCCGCTACAAGGCTCTATAGCCACTGAAAACCAATCTAGACCCATTCCGGCACTCAGCCGGAGGGGGAAATCATCACCGGTGGCCATGTTCATCATCCCGGCGGCCACCACGATGAGGAGGGAGTAGTCCACCATTGGGGCTAAGGGTTTGTACCAGTAGCTATGTGTTTAATCTATCTATATATATATATATATCTCATGTTCTTGAGATGTCACGATCTTGATGTATCGTGGGCTTTGTTAATATAGTCAGATAGTATGGTGTTTTCCCCTCTCCATCTTGTTGTGATGAATTGAGTCTTTCCCTTTGAGATTTCATTGTTATCAGATTGAATACTTTTATGGATTTGAGAACACTTGATATATGTCTTTCAATTGAATACTCGTGGCGACAATGGGGTATCATATTGATTCTCTTGATATATGTTTTGGCACTCAACTCGCGGATTCCCGAGGTGGCATTGGGGTAATCTATGCATAGGGGTTGATGCACGTTCTTGTCTTTGTTTCTCCGGTAGGGCACTCTTTGAAGTCCTTTGTGTTGGATTGACTATTATGAATATGAATTTGCTTTGGTATTATTTTAGTACAAACTCTAGGATAGATTGAATGGAAAGAATAGCTTTGTGTTATTTTAGTACGAACTCTTGAATAGATCGAACTAAAAGAATAGCTTTGAGGTAGTTTCGTACCCTACAAACAATTTATTCTTATGTTTTCCGCTAGATAGGAACTTTGGAGTGATTCTTCATCGCACATTGAGGGACGGTTATATGATCCAATTATATTAGCATTGTTGAGAGGTTGCACTAGCGAAAGTATGGACCCTAGGCCTCATTTTCAAGCATTGCATTATTGTTTTTGTGCCCGTTTACTATTTGCAACCTTGCTATTTTTATTTATTAAGATTATAAAATTATATTTCTACCATCCATATTACACTTTTATCACCATCTCTTCGTCAAAATAGTGCACCTATACAATTGGCCATTGTATTGGGTGTGTTCGGGACACAAGAGATTTCTTGTGTTTGGTTGCAGGGTCGTTTGAGAGAGACCATCTTCATCCTACACCTCTCACATATTGATAAACCTTAGGTCATCTACTTGAGGGAAAATTGCTACTGTCCTACAGAACTCTGCGCTTGGAGGCCCAACACGTGTCTACAAGAATAAAGTTGCACAGTAGACATCAAGCTCTTTTCTGGCGCCGTTGCCGGGGAGGTGAGTGCTTGAAGGTATATCTTTAGATCTTGCAATCGAATCTTTTAGTTTCTTGTTTATCAATAGTTTGGTTTATAAAAGAAAACTACAAGAAATGGAATTGAGGTTGCATCATATTATTCATCTTTATAATGTATTTCATGAAAATGATGGAAAGGAAAATTGTGATCAATTGATAGAAGAAGAATTCAATAGAATGTTTGGTATAAATGATGAGCATGATTGCCATGTTGTTAGTATGAATTCTTTGAATATCCATGATGCTAATGATATGCAAAGCCATAAGCTTGGGGATGATATGTTTTATGAAGATGATATTTTTAGTCCCCCAATATTTGATATGCAAATTTTTTATAATGATTGAATGCCTCCTATTTATGATGATTATATTGATGAAAGTGGATTTGGAGAGGTCATGACTATATTTAATGATGAATTCACTATTTTGGAAGAGGCTCCAATTGATTATGACACCAAAGTTCCTATTTGTGATGATTGTGGTGATGACATGTATGCTATAAAGAATAATGATAACCATGAAACTTGTCATCGCGATTTTAATTTTCACTCTCATGATAGTTATTTTGTTGAGTTTGCTCCCACTACTATTGATGAGAAGAAATTTGCTTATGTGGGGAGTAATAAGTTTTCTATGCTTTTGTGTCATGAAAGGAATGCTTTATGTGATGGTTACAATGTTGATTCATTCATGATGCTACTGAAAATTATTATGAGAGAGGGACATATGCTTCTACATATTGCAATAATATCAAGTTTTCTCTCTATGTGTTAAAAATCTTGAAGTTTTGCTTGTTTTGCCTTCCTATGCTAGTTGATTCTTGTTACCATTAGTTTTTTGCTCATAAAATACCTATGCATGGGAAGTGGGTTATAATTAAATGTGCTCCCATAAAATACCTATTGATTCATGGTTGTGTTCCAGTTCTTATCTTTTATGCGAGCATCATTGAAATCATCATGCCTAGCTAAAAGGCATTAAAGAAAAGCGCTTGTTGGGAGACAACCCAACACTTTTACCTACTATTTTTGTGTGTTCACATGATTATGCTACTGTATTGATCATGTTTCATTGCTTTTGTTTCAATAAAGTGCCAAGTAAAGCCTTTGGGATCATGTTGGGTGATAGTTGATTTGATCTTGCTGAAAAATAGAAACTTTTATGCACACGAAAATAATTCTCGTTTCTAACAGAAGCGTGATAAAATGCTGATTCTTTTCATAGTAGATTAATAGAAAAATTTCCCAGGTTTTCCTATTTTTTAAGAATGTTTGGAGTAGCAGAAGTATGGTTGGAGTACAGATTACTACAGACTGTTCTGTTTTTAATGGATTCTGTTTTCAATGCATAGTTTGCTTGTTTTCTAGTTTCTATGGCTTATATTGCTCAATATAAATTGTGGAAATGATATGCTACGGTAGGAATTGTGTGTAAACAATTATGAATCTTGTCTTTGACAGTACCAAAGTGAAACGGTTTTCTCTTTATCATACTAACCTATCTCACAAGGTTTCGTTAAGTTTTGTGTGATTGAAGTTTTCAAGTTTTGGGTGAGATATCGATATGAGGAGAATAAAGAGTGACAAGACCCTAAGCTTGGGGATGAACAAGGCACCCCAATGTAGTATTGAAGGAAGATCTAATCTAGTAAGCTTGGGGATGCCCGGAAGGCATCCCCTGTTTCGTCTTCAACATTATCGGTAACCTCACTTGGAGCTATGTTTTCATTCGTCACATGTTATGTGTTTTTCTTGGAGCGTCAATTTATTTTGTTAGTATTTGCTTGATGTTATTTAGAATAATTATTTGCATCTTTTATTTCAATAAAAGTGGCAATGATAGCCTTTGCCATGCTTATTTTACAAGTGTACATGTTGCTGTTTGAAGATAGAAAGTTTACCGCTGTTGCAAAAATTCCCTAGAAAAGTCAGAATGTGATAAAAAGTTGGAACTTTTTGCAAATTGAGATCTAATAAATTTTCTACAGTGTTTTATTTTTTCATAACTTTTGTAGTTAGGGAAGTATTGATACTCTTGCATTCTTTATTGACTGTACTGTTTTTGTAGATTGCCGTTATGTTTCCATCCTTTGCATATGTTTGCTTGCTTAATGATTCTATTTGAGGATAGGAGTAATAAATATGCAGAGGCATTTAGTATGAAATGATAAGGTTTTTGCATTGGTTTATACTGACTTATCTCACGAGTTCTTGTTGAGTTTTGTGTGGATGAAGCTTTTGAGATTTAGGAAAACCGTGATATGAGAAGAATTAAGGAGACACAAAAGCTCAACTTGGGGATGCCCAAGGCATCCCAAGATAATATTCAAGAAGTCTCAAGCATCTAAGCTTGGCGATGCCCCGGTAGGCATCCCACCTTTCTTCATGAGCAATTATCGGTTAGTATTAGTTGAGCCTATGTTTTTGCTTCTTCACATGATGTGTGCTATTATTATAATGTAATTTTATTTTGTTTTTGCTTGATTTTTTAATAAAATACTTAGATCTGAAAGTTTTTAAATAAAATAGAGTCCTCAAATAGTTGCCATGGAGGCTAGCTAAGCGGCACGCACTTCCCGTCAATGTAGCTCTTTTCTGTGGAATTGCTCTAGTGCTTCACTTATATCTTTTTTAGCATGGTGTGATTTAGTATTTTTGAAGAAATTATATCTTGCTTCACTTAAATTAATTTTATAAAAAAGAAATATTATGCTCATGATCTTCACTTATATCTTTTTTGGAGTAGCTTGTCATTTACTCTTGTGCTTCACTTATATCCTATGAATAAACTGAATGTCATGAAGTTGAAATCATATCATGCCTAGTGGTAGCTTCACATTGGGTTTAGAAAGTGAAATATTTTTAGGCTTGACAATCACAATATTGGTCATACAAGCAATTCACGAATAATTAGTATAAGGAAGAGAACTTTCACATGCAAATACACCATCTTGGAAATCTTTTTGTGATTGTGAGCCCCCATCAAAATATTATATGCCAAAATTGTTGACGTTGGTTCATGTTTATACAACATAATGGTTTATGTTTGTTCATATTCACATAGAAGTTATATTTTCATAGATCCTTCAACATGTGGTGCTTCCCCCCATCTTTTCTAGCCAAAAATTCCGCACCAAGTAGAGATACTACTTGTGCATCCGAAAACCCTTAAACCCAAATCTTATTTTCAAGAGTCCACCATACCTACCTAGGGATTGAATTAGATCCTTCAAGTAAGTTGTCATCGGTGCAATAAGGCAATAAAAATTACTTCTAAAAGTGTTAGATCGTTTAGTGTAAGAGAAAATTGAGCTTTGTATGAACTTGTGATGGCGAAGAATAAAAGCGACAGATTGCATAATAAAGGTTGCTATCATAAGGGGCAATGTAACGTGACGTTCTTTTGCACTAAGGTGTTGAGCATACAAATAAATAAGCGCATGGCAACCTCTGCTTCCCTATGTGAAGGGCCTATCTTTTACTTTTTAGTATTTACTTTTATGCAACGAGTCAAAGTTTTTTCTCTCTATTTCTTTTTATTTTTCTCTTTTGGCAAGCATCATTTGGTGAGGAAAGATCTAGGCACATATGTCCAGTTGTATACGGGTAGCATGAGTTACTATTGTTGACATCACCCTTGAGGTGAATACGTTGGGAGGCGAAATTATAAGCCCCTATCTTTCTATGTGTCCGGTTGAAATGTTTTTCTCATGTCTATGCGGTGAGTGTTAGCAATCATAGAAGACTATATGATGGTTGAGTATGTGGAGCTCTTACTTAAACTCTGTTGAGTAAGTTGAATTGCAATGGCTTGGTGACTGATAACATAGGTTGTTGAGTTTTCAAGAGAATTCATTGTTTGAACCTTAACATGTGAATTGGTTGCTACTTTAACATGAGAAATTTTATGAGAAAAGAATTGTTGCCATGATGCTAGGAAAAGTTATTGAAATTGTGAGTGATCAAACTTGTGCACTTTGCTAGCATTCACACTTCATAAATAATATCTTTTATCATTTACCTACTCGAGGATGAGTAGGAATTAAGCTTGGGGATGCTGATACGTCTCCAACGTATCTATAATTTATGAAGTATTCATGCTGATAGATTATCATTCTTGGATGTTTTACAATCATTTTATAGCAACTTTACATAATTTTTTGGAACTAACCTATTGACCCAGTACCCAATGCCAGTTGTTGTTTTTTGCTTGTTTTTTACATCGCAGGAAATCAATATCAAACGGAGTCCAAACATCACGAAACTTCTTGTGGATTTTTTATGGACCAGAAAACCACCAATGGGCCAGAGCAGCACCTGGGGGTGCCCCGAGGGGGCACAACCAACCAGGGCACGCTTGGGGGCCCAGGCATGCCCAAGTGGGTTGTGCCCACCTCGGTGGCCTCCCGCACCCCCTCTTTACCCTATAAATTCACAAATATCCTAAAAACCCTAGGGGTTAACCTAGATCAGAAGTTCCGCCGCTGCAAGGCTCTGTAGCCACCGAAAACCAATCTGGACCTGTTCCGGCACTCTGCCAGAGGGGGAAATAGTCACTGGTGACCATCTTCATCATCCCAGTAGTCACCATGATTAGGAGGGAGTAGTCCATCCTCGGGGCCGAGGGTTTGTACCAGTAGCTATGTGTTTAATCTCTCTCTCTCTCTCGTGTTCTTGAGATGTCACGATCTTGATGTATCGCGGGCTTTGTTAACATAGTCGGATCATATGGTGTTTTCCCCTCTCTATCTTGTGGTGATGAATTGAGTTTTTCCCTTTGAGATTTCGTTGTTATCAGACTGAATACTTTAATGGATTTGAGAACACTTGATATATGTCTTGCAATTGAATACTCGTGGTGACAATGGGGTATCATATTGATTCACTTGACATATGTTTTGGCACTCAACTCACGGATTCCCGAGGTGACATTAGGGTAATCTATGCATAGGGTTTGATGAACGTTCTTGTCTTTGTTCTCCGGTAGAAATTTTGGGGCACTCTGTGAAGTTCTTTGTGTTGGATTGAGTATTATGAATATGAATTTTCTTTGGTGTTATTTTAGTAAGAACTCTAGGATAGATCGAATGGAAAGAATAGCTTTGTCACACCCTACATTTTGTAACATGTCAATTGCATTATTAATGCATGAAATTTGGACCAACAAAAGCTTTTGCACTATTTGGCTTTTATTTTGGAGTTGGTTTTCTCTGTGTGGTTTTTCAAGTGGTCTTTAAAGTCAACCCAACTCCACCTTATATACTTCATCTCCTTGACCCAAACTTCTGCCCAACGATCATGCCATGTGTATAGTGCAATATAGTATTTTCTTACAAAAGTAATTTGGCCAAATAGTATTTTCAAAAATTAGTTTTCCAAGAACCCCTAAATTGAGGTTTTCACAACAAGTACTTGATTTGGGGCATGAAAAATATTTCAAAGAGTATATTTGAAACCTATTAGATATGGGACTCCCATAAACCACAAAGATATAATTTTAAAAGTAATTTCCCTATTTTATTTAAAGGCTTTTTCTTTAGGCGAGAAATGGTCTTAATAGGTTAAAATTATTTAAAAGCTTCAAAAATATTTGAGAAAAATCAGGGAAACTCAGTGGACATATATTTTTCATATATATGAGTTTCAACACATGGTCATGTTCAAAATATTGGAAAAAACCTCCCAAAACCATTTCTTCCTATTTCAAGGATTTGAAATATTTCTACAGGAAATATTTTCATAAAAATGCAAGGAAAATCCAGGAAGTCACAAATGCATATTGTGATCACCTTGCAAAGCCTCGTCTCAATTAAGGTCATTTTGGTTCACCAAAATGCCCCAAAACACCCTCTGACCAGAATCAAATTTGAACAACTTTGTACTACCAACTTTCTCTCCTTGACCCCAACTTTTGTGAGCATGTTCACATGACCAAATGAGGCCACTACACCGAGTGGTGCATCAAGGGGAAGTGATTTGCTCAACTAGGTCTACACAAGTTCATTTCTGCTAATTTCTAGGGTTTGCCAGACTTACATTAGCAAACTCTTCCAAATGAGCTCATCTTCCTTCTACCCTGTCATGTTGTCATGAAAAACACCCCTGCCAAGTGGCACAAGAAGGAAATTAGTGCAAGTACCCCAACACCATATCAAACACCTTTTGCATTTTAACTAAAAACCCTGTTTGGGCCTCTTCCACTAATCCAAATGAGTTCTACTCTTTACCACACCTTCTACTAACCTCACTCTACCCTGGCATTTAGCATGAGTCAATACTCATTAATCAAGGGGATGAAACCACCAATTTTCTATTCTGGACAACCCCATTTCCCCTCTTCTCCTTCCTCTCTCTTCACCCACTGGCCACCCAAAGCATCCAAGGCCAAGATCCTTTTCTGTACTCCCTCCTAGACCTGCTAGACATGCTTGGGGGCACCCACGCTGCTTAGAAAATGGCATGCCAAGCCATTTGGGTGCTCTGGAGCGCGCTATAGTGTGGCCAGGCACTGTAGCCGCCCCCTGCCAACCACCTCTGGCCACCTCGGGCCTCCCCAGCGTGCCCGACAATGTGCCTCGATGTCTGCGTCATGCCACGTCTCTGTACCCCTCCTCCCTCTCCGTCTTCTCTCCCCAGCTTGGACGCGCGTCGGCCGCCCGACGCACCAGTGAGCGCGCTCACACGCGCGGTGCCCTGCCCCCTGCTTTCCCTCTCTTCTCTCCCCTCGCCCTAGAACAACCCCGCGAGCACCCCAGACATGCCCACGCGTGCCCCCGTGACCCACAGCAATGGTAATGACCTCGCCGGCGCATGGGTCCACGGCAAGCCCTGGCTCAGCTATATAAGACCTCCCCGAGCCCTCCTCTCCTCACCACTCGACCTTTGCAGCTCCAAAACACCCCTTGAACCACCCACTCCTCTCTAGAAGCACCCAAGCTCGACATCGAGCTCGAGCTCCGCCGCTGAGGGTCACTGTCGATCTCAGGGTACAGGCCCTCTCCGCCGCTCCTCTTCCTCGTTCTGGAACCGCCGCGTCTCACTGATCATTTCTCCTTTCCTCCCCGCTTCTTTTGCAGCCAGAAACGGCCGAGACCATCGACGCCGCCGCTCCTCTGCTGCCTGACATCGTCGCCGGCGAACCAGGCTGCTCCGGTGACCACCTCCAACACCACCCGAACAGTGACATCCCCCTGAGTCCAACGGTGCCACCCGCTCGACCTGTCATGACCTGTAGCGTCGCCTGTGAGCTCGCCGACCCCTCTGGTCGCGAGGTTGGAGATGAAAGGTGGGCCCCACCTGTCAGCCTCTCCTCTCCCTCGCCCCCCCTCTCTCACTGGCTCCTGGGCCCTGCCCGTCAGGTTCAAACCTGGCGCGTGCGCACCGCTCGGCACGCCTGGGCCGAATCGCCTCTGGGCTGCTGCACTGCGGCTGTTCTGGCCCAGTTGCACAGTAGCCTTTTCCTTTTATTTTTCTGTCACCTTCCCAAAAATTCCATAGGATTAAATATTAATCCCAATGCAATAATTCCAGTTCCTAAAATCTTGTAAAAATCCCACCTATTTAATGGTATAACTTTCATTCATGTCCAACCAACTTTTATGTACTGTTCATATTCAAATTCAAATTTGAATATATTTAAACTACTCTGAAAATCCATTTCTCCTATTCTGCCACTCCAAATCCAAAACTAGGAATTTTCCGCTACTTATTATTCACCCTAGTATTTAACAAAATTGAGTTTACATTTTTCTAAGCATTTTTGTTTTTCTATTTTATTATTGCCTTATTTTCTCTCGTTATTATTTTTGCGACGATAGATTGTGTTGCTGACGAAGAGTTGGACCAGAAGACTTTGAAGACCCAGAAGACTTTGCTGAGCCAAGCAAGCAACCCTTTGACCATGTCTAAGAAACCCTTTTATGCATGTCATATGGCACTTTCATTGCTTGCATCGAAGTCATGATAAAATAGTGAGCACTTGAGGTGGTTTGCCTTCGTTGCTTTTCTCGTTGACACTTGCATGATGCATGACCATACCTTTCTATGAGGGTTATGCGAGTGGGAGTAGTTAGGATGCTAACTAACTGCTACGCAAATGGGTTGGCCATATGCATGGTGATAGAAGCAAGATTGTTTTCAAAAAACTTTTCGAAAACCCTGTCGGGTGCCACTTATGCCCGAAGGAGATAATGAGTTAGGTAACCACTTGATGACGAAGTGGTGTACCGAGCAAAGTGTGTGTGTTGTTTTCAAAATGGATTGGTTTGAGTTGCAACCGTTATTCCAACCTTACATGCGCAACCACTCTACCCTTATATGGGAAAGGGCATTATTGATTACCTAGGACGATACTAGCTTGGAGACCGCATTACTAGTGACGGGAGAATCGTTGTTGCGCTCTCTCGGGATGGGGTCATGCCAAGTAGGGCGGCCATGACTGTTTTCACAGGGCACTGGACACACCGTTTGTACCCCGTCCTTGTGGTATGTGATGAATATGGGAGCGAGGCTCCACAATTTGAAGATGTGAAATGTTGGGCACGAGGGTTACCACCAATCGAGTGGACTCTATGTGAGTGTCGTCTAGGGAAATATAGTGATCGGGTGCTTACCCCGGGTACTTGAGGTACTGCGGGTTGAGGATGACACAGAAGTTCCCCGGATCTTGTGGGTAAAGTGTGCAACCTCTGCAGAGTGTAAAACTATTCAAATAGTCGTGTCCACAGTCAAGGACAGTTGGGTAACCGCTCTTGGGCTATGTCCACTTGTTTACAAAGCAGTGTGTGTGTGTTCGATAAGTGGGAAGAACTAATTGTGTCAAGTCAAGGACTTGACATGATTGAGTTGGGTTGAAGCCCACTCCCTTTATGTTGATATCTGTAACCAGTCCCTATGGTTACTTGAAATCATATGATGCATGACTTACCAGTTGTTGAACATACATAACAATAAAATTAGCTTTCTGCAAAAATTTACCTATGTCATGCACTGTTGTATCTTGAGCCAAAACATGGGTTGCTCGCGAGTACATTCAAAGTACTCATTGGCTTGCCACTGGTTATTTAATTGGCCAGGCATGGAAGAACAGGAGTTCGAAGAAGAGTTCTTTGGAGACGAACATGCGAACTAGGACATTTCCCAGTCAGAATGCCTGTAGGGTTAAGGTAGATGGCATGGGTTCTACTTATCGACGAAGATTTCCGCTGCTTAAAGTTTATTCGGTATTCAGCCCTTGTGGCTTTATCTATGTAAGACTTGACCATAATGGTCATAATTTGTGTAAGATGGTATGTGTGGATGTAAGACTCTTGTTATTCAGCTTCTGTGCGTTCAGTGAGCATTGATCTCTGGGATCACTGTACACGTGCATTCGGCAATCACGACTTATGAGTCGGGGTTCCCACAGAGCTGGTATCAGAGCCATCCTGGCTGTAGGAAGCCTTAGTTAGCATGGGCGTTAGTTAGGATAAAACCCGTTTTTCAAAACCCTCCATACTCCTCTTCTTTTCTAAGCTTACCAAACCCAAGATACATTCCCATATTAACCTCTCCCATTCAACCTTTGTAGATGTCTGCCGTACCCGAAGACTTCCTGACCACCGGATTTCCCATGCTTCTCGAGGATAGCCTCAAGAAGTGCTAGTTTTACCGAGCCCCCATTTTCACCTACCATGAGCATTGGATCAATGACACCGAGATGGAATATCATGTGGAAGTGATCATGAAGGCTAATGACTCTCCAACAAGCTGGTTCTTCGAGGGACTCCAGATGGCAACTCTAGTTCTTGTCGTCGAGACGGCAACCCTCAAGACACTCACCCACCTTCGAGACCTTCTTCCAGAGATGGCAGACGAGTTGGAAACCCGCTTCTTGCCTTATCGGCAGGAAGGTTAGGATGAAAGTAGTGCACCAGCTCCACCATTGGAGGAAGGACTTCCACTCCCATTCCAGGCCTACTTCTGCCTCTGTGCCGATAGCTTGGTACAACACTTGGTCTCGGAATCAATGGATCTCCGAAAGGAACTTCATGAGGCCAAGGCACTTCTTCGCCAAGCACAAGGGAAGACAGATATGATCAAGAAAGAAGGTGCTCCCCCTGGACAGCCCGCAATCGCATATCGAGGCGGAAGACCCCCAAAGGATGGAGGACCCCCACAGCAACACCGCATGAGTGCAAGGGATTGCCGCAAGCTCTTCACACAACCGGCAAAGCAACGCTGTGTTGAGCTCCTCCACTCCCCCACCCCTTCAAGTGAAGAGGAAAGTCAGGATGCGGATGATGAGGAGGAAGACCTAGAAGAGCCAGACTACGTGACTGAGCATTCCACCACTTAGGCATCATTCACAACTCGGATATGTTAGTTCGTAACCCCAACGGTAGGATAGGTCGAGTACCCCCTATGCGAAGTCGAGTCCTTGTAATGGTTCATATGAAACCATGTAGTGTTGTCTTTGCTTTTGATGTGTTTTATGGACGTCATGCTTTCCTTGGGGAACTTGTAAGCAACTACATCACCCATTTGGATTTTAATGAATGTGTTTGGCCTTTTTGGCCCTTGCATGAAAACAATTAGTTTCATACCAACCCCCTTACTAGGCATCCCATCTATATTGCTTTCCCTCATGTTTCCCAATCATGAGACCTTGACCGCTCCAACAGGATGCTTGTTGTAACACGTACTGGTACCTCTACCCAGCAGCAAGAAGCCGGAGCAGGAGCCAGTCAGGACCAAACCCAAGGACAAACTCCACCACCGCCACCACCTCCAAACATGGACATGGAACAGCTTCTCCAAGACTTCTGAGAGGAACTCCAAGCCAACACTGTAGCCCTCTAGATGATTGCTCAGGCTGTCAACCGCCAGCCGACAGGGAACGACAATGGTCGTTCCACGTTGGCGGAGTTCAAGAAGCATGCACCACCCACCTTCATCAAGACTGCTGACCCCCTGGATGTAGACGACTGGGTCCGCACCATTGAGGATCTGCTAGAACTAGTCGGCTGCACTGAGCACCGTGAGAAGGTGGCATATGCTGCTCACTGTCTCGGGGGAACTGCCAGAGCTTGGTGGAATGGATTCAAGGCCATGCATGCTGAGCAAAACATCACTTGGAATGACTTCAAGGCAGAATTACGCAAGGCCCACATTCCTTCCGAAATCATGGCCATTGAGGGAGTCCTGGATTAGGGGGTCTCCGGACAGCCGGACTATATCCTTTGGTCGGACTATTGGACTATGAAGATACAAGATTGAAGACTTCGTCCCGTGTCCGGATGGGACTCTCCTTGGCGTGGAAGGAAAGCTTGGCAACACGAATATGTAGATCACCTCCCTTGTAACCGACTCTGTGTAACGCTAGCCCCCTCTGGTGTCTGTATAAACCGGAGGGTTTAGTCTGTAGGACAACAACAATCATACCATAGGCTAGCTTCTAGGGTTAGGCTCTACGATCTTGTGGTAGATCAACTCTTGTAATACTCATATCATCAAGATCAATCAAGCAAGACGTAGGGTATTACCTCCATAGAGAGGGCCCGAACCTGGGTAAACATCATGTCCCCTGCCTCCTGTTACCATCCACCTTAGACGCACAGTTCGGGACCCCTACCCGAGATCCGCCGGTTTTGACACCGACATTGGTGCTTTCATTGAGAGTTCTACTGTGTCGTCATCATAAGAAGGGATGGCTCGTCTCGTTTTCAAGGACAACATCACCTTTGGGGGAGCCCTGGCTGTAGGCCAAACTCTCCGACTAGGCGGCTTCGTCATGACTGCCCGCTCGGCCGCTGCGCCGACGATGACTTCTCGGGTCATCGAAAATAGCCTCCACATTGGCTCAAAATTCACCGAGCAGATGGATCCAATTGAGCTCTCCTCTTTGAACGAGCTCTTGGATCGCATCGCCGCTCTCGAAGTCGCTACGGACTATGACCGGATTGGGCTTAAACCCGACCAAAGGGAGATTAACTCGCAGCCGGTCACCCATCAGATAGCGGTGGTGGAGGAGCAATGAAATGAGTCTTCCTCTATCCTGAGGATGAACTATGTCCGGATTATCGAGCTCTCCGAGCTGGATACCCGTCCACTGGAGGACATCGCCCTAACCCTGAACCTAGAATCAGGCAGTATGCCGAACCCACGGGGCAACAGGTACTTGCAATTTGGGTTTGTTGCACCAATTATACTGTAGGGGGTTCCCTTACAGTCTTTCTGTCAAAAAAAACATATCGGAGCCCGAACTTCCAAGATCGGAAACTCCCCCGCCCTTGGGTCTCAGATTGGGTCAAGGTTTGGACTTAAATACACCCACCCACCCAGATATAAACGATCTTTCCCACATTAGGCAAGAGCCCCAAGAGACAGTACATCACTATTGGGCCAGATTCCTCCTTGTAATGAACAAGGTCAAGGACTGTCGCGAGGAAGACGCAATTTCATTCTTTTGCAACAATTGCACGGACAAGGGAATCCTCAACGCCATTAGTCGCCGTGACATAGCACACTTCGCTGACTTGGCGGCCATAGTACGGAAGTACTTCGTGATGGAAAGCACCTGGAAAACCCAAACAAAATTTTGGGATAATCCGGCTCTGACAAAACCCCCAGTCCGAACTAAAAGGGTGCACTCTCATAAGTCGCCCGACTCAATTACCAAGAAGCAAAAGCCCACTACAGGACGTGGAACTGTATTGGAGGTATGGCTTAACGGGCCCTGCAAAATTCATAGTACAGCAGATACCATACCAACACACAACCTTAGAGCATGTTGGGTACTCCGGCAGGTGGCCAAGAGCGGTGAGGATCTCCTCACCCAAAACACCGCAGAGCACCATCCCGTGGATAACAATACAATGTTGACAGTCTTCGAGACCTTCGCCTCATATAATAGGCATAAGCGAGCACTCCACAGCCTTGCCGAAGTCTGCCACATGGCAGCAATAAATCCATGGAGCGACACGGCTATCACCTTCAATGAAAGTGACGAACCTAAATTCCGAACAGCCCGAGCACCAGCCGCCTTGGTCCTCTGTCCAATTGTGGATGGCTTTCGGCTTACTAAAGTGCTCATGGATGGCGGCAACAGATTAAACCTCATTTATGAGGAGACTCTTCAAAAAATGGAAATAGATAGAAACCGTATTAAGCAAAGCAGCACGAACTTTCGAGGAATCATCCTAGTCGAGAGGCACGTTGTGCTGGGAAAATCACACTAGATGTGGTATTCGGCACTCCGGAGAATTACAGGTCTGAAGAAATTACATTCCAAGTGGCCCCGTTCAGTAGTGGATACCACGCCCTTCTAGGGCGGGAGGCATTCACGATCTTCCAAGCCATACCCCATTACGGGTACATGAAGCTCAAAATGCCCGGGCCCAATGGAATCATCACTCTAGCTAGTGATCCGGACATAGCACTCCGCGCCGAGAACACAACAGCCGCATTGGCCCTCGAGGGATTATCCGAAGCCCTTGTGGCGGAGGAATTAACCGCGTTGCGCTCCAAAGTGGACAGGACGATGTGATACTCAACAAAAGATCCAACTCCACCTCTTTTAAACCAGCGGATGAAATAGTCAAATACCAAGTCCATCCAACGGACCCCACAAAAACAACATCCATTTGGGCACAGTTAAACCCCGTTGTAGACGCTGCACTATGCTACCTCTTGAGTACTACGTTGGTTTTCCCCGAAGAGGAAGGGAAAACAAATAAATCCTCGCAACCAACGCAGTATTTGAGAACCAAGGTATCAATCCAGTAGGAGGCTACGCGCGAGTCCCTCGTACCTGCAAAAAACAAATAAATCCTCGCAACCAACGCAAAAAGGGGTTGTCAATCCCTACAAGGCCACTTACGAGAGTGAGATCTGATAGATAAGATAACATTTTTGGTATTTTTATGATAAATATGCAAAGTAAAATAAAGGCAAAGTAAATAGCAAAGGAAATAACTAAGTAGTAGGAGATTAACATGATGAAGATAGACCCGGGGGCCATAGGTTTCACTAGCGGCTTCTCTCGAGAGCATAAGTATTCTACGGTGGGCGAATAAATTACTATTGAGAAATTGACAGAATTGAGCATAGTAATGAGAATATCTAGGTATAATCATGTATATAGGCATCATGTCCGAGAGAAGTAGACCGACTCCTGCCTGCATCTACTACTATTACTCCACTCATCGACCGCTGTCCAGCATGCATCTAGAGTATTAAGTTAAAAACAGAGTAATGCCTCAAGCAAGATGACATGATGTAGAGGGATAGACTCATGCAATATGAAGAAATCCCCATCTTGTTATGCTCGATGGCAACAATACAATACGTGCCTTGCTTCCCCTACTGTCACTGGGAAAGGACACCCCAAGATTGAACCCAAAGCTAAGCACTTATCCCATTGCAAGAAAGATCAATCTTGTAGGTCAAACCAAACTGATAATTCGAAGAGACTTGCAAAGATAACCAATCATACATAAAAGAATTCAGAGAAGATTCAAATATTGTTCATAGATAGACTTGATCATAAACCCGTAATTCATCGGTCTCAACAAACACACCACAAAAAGAAGATTACATCGAATAGATCTCCACAAGAGAGGGGGAGAACATTGTATTGAGATCCAAAAAGAGAGAAGAATCCATCTAGCGACTAACTATGGAACCGTAGGTCTAAGGTGAACTACTCACACTTCATCAGATGGGCTATGGTGTTGATGTAGAAGCCCTCCGTGATCGATGCCCCCTCCGGCGGAGCTCCGGAACAGGCCCCAAGATGGGATCTCGTGGATACAGAAAGTTGCGGCGGTGGAATTAGGTTTTTGGCTCCGTATTTGATCGTTTGGGGGTACGTAGGTATATATAGGAGGAAGGAGTACATCAGTGGAGCAACAGGGGGCCCACGAGGGTGGAGGGTGCGCCTGGGGGGAGGCCCGCCCCCTACCTCGTGGCCTCCTGTTTCTTTTCTTGACGTAGGGTCCAAGTCTCCCGAATCATAATCTTCCTAAAAATCACGTTCCCGAAGGTTTCATTCCGTTTGGACTCCGTTTGATATTCCTTTTCTTCGAAACCCTAAAACAGGCAAAAAACAACAATTCTAGGCTGGGCCTTTGGTTAATAGGTTAATCCCAAAATAATATAAAAGTTAATAAGAAAGCCCAATCATGTCCAAAACAGTAGATAATATAGCATGGAGCAAACAAAAATTATAGATACATTGGAGACGTATCAAGCATCAACAAGCTTAATGCCTGCTCATCCTCGAGTAGGTAAATGATAAAAACAGAATTTTTGATGTGGAGTGCTACTTGGCATAATTTTAATGTAATTCTTCTTAATTGTGGTATGAATATTCAGATCCAAAAGATTCAAGACAAAAGTTCATATTGACATAAAAATAATAATACTTCAAGCATACTAACAAAGCAATTATGTCTTCTCAAAATAACATGGCTAAAGAAAGTTATCCCTACAAAATCATATAGTGTGGCTATGCTCTATCTTCACCACACAAAATATGTAAATCATGCACAACCCCGATGACAAGCCAAGCAATTGTTTCATACTTTTGACATTATCAAAACTTTTTCAATCTTCACGCAATACATGAGCGTGAGCCATGGACATAGCACTATAGGTGGAATAGAGTGGTGGTTGTGGAGAAGACAAAAAGGGGATGATAGTCTCACATCAACTAGGCGTATCAATGGGCTATGGAGATGCCCATCAATAGATATCAATGTGAGTGAGTAGGGATTGCCATGCAACGGATGCACTAGAGCTATAAGTATATGAAAGCTCAAAAAGAAACTAAGTGGGCGTGCATCCAACTTGCTCGCTCATGAAGACCAAGGGCATTTTGAGGAAGCCCATCATTGGAATATACAAGCCAAGTTCTATAATGAAAAATTCTCACTAGTATATGAAAGTGATAACATGAGAGACTCTCTACTATGAAGATCATGGTGCTACTTTGAAGCACAAGTGTGGTAAAAGGATAGTAACATTGTCCCTTCTCTCTTTTTCTCTCATTTTTTTATTTGGGCCTTTCTCTTTTTTATGGCCTCTTTTCTTCTTCTTTTTTCATCCGGAGTCTCATCCCGACTTGTGGGGGAATCATAGTCTCCATCATCCTTTCCTCACTGGGACAATGCTCTAATAATGATGATCATCACACTTTTATTTTTCTTACAACTCAACAATTACAAATCGATACTTAGAACAAAATATGACTCTATATGAATGCCTCCGGCGGTGTACCGGGATATGCAATGACTCATGAGTGACATGTATGAAAGAATTATGAACGATGGCTTTGCCACAAATACGATGTCGACAACATGATCGTGCTAAGCAATATGACAATGATGGAGTGTGCCATAATGAACGGAACGCTGGAGAGTTGCATGGCAATATATCTCAGAATGGCTATGGAAATGCCATAATAGGTAGGTATGGTGGCTGTTTTGAGGAAGGTATATGGTGGGTGTATGATACCGACGAAAGGTGCGCGGTATTAGAGAGGCTAGCAAAGGTGGAAGGGTGAGAGTGCGTATAATCCATGGACTCAACATTAGTCATAAAGAACTCATATACTTATTGCAAAAATCTACAAGTTATCAAAGCAAAGTATTACGCGCATGGTCCTAGGGGGATAGATTGGTAGGAAAAGACCATCGCTCGTCCCCGGCCGCCACTCATAAGGAAGGCAATCAAAAAATAAATCATGCTCCGACTTCATCACATAACAGTTCACCATACGTGCATGCTATGGGAATCACAAGCTTCAACACAAGTATTTCTCAAATTCACAACTACTCAACTAGCATGACTTTAATATCACCATCTCCATATCTCAAAAAATTATCAAGTATCAAACTTATCATAGTATACAACACACTCATAAGAAAATTTTATTATTAATATTGTTTACCAAGCATATTAGGATTTTAAGCAAATTACCATGCTATTAAGACTCTCAAAATAATCTAAGTGAAGCATGAGAGATCAATAGTTTCTATAAAACAAATCCACCACCGTGCTCTAAAAGATATAAGTGAAGCACTAGAGCAAAATTATATAACTCAAAAGATATAAGCGAAGCACATAGAGTATTCTAACAAATTCCAAATCATATATGGCTCTCTCAAAAGGTGTGTACAGCAAGGATGATTGTGGTAAACTAACAAGCAAAGACTCAAATAATACAATACACTCCAAGCAAAACACATATCATGTGTGACGGTGTCCTGGACTAGGGGGTACTCAACACGTCATCTCCCGATCTGTTAGATTGGGCCGAGGACCCCCATGGCCGTATACTCATAGGCCAGTTCGGACAGTTGCCGCATACATGGAAGATTCCACAATACTTGGTGATCAAGACAAGGACTCCTCCCCACCGGCGTATTCGACTAGGACTCTTGTTATCCTAGGCCTTTGGTGCATTATATAAACCGAGGTTAGGCTAGTCGATAGAGAACATATACAACATATAATCATACCATAGGCTAGCTTTTAGGGTTTAGCCTCTTCGATCTCGTGGTAGATCAACTCTTGTAATACTCATATCATCAAGAATAAATCAAGCAGGACGTAGGGTTTTACCTCCATCAAGAGGGTCCGAACCTCGGTAAACATCGTGTCGCATGCCTCCTGTTACCATCGATCCTAGACGCACAGTTCAGGACCCCCTACCCGAGATCCAGTGGTTTTGACACCGACATTGGTGCTTTCATTGAGAGTTCCTCTGTGTGATCGGCAAAAGGATCGATGGCTCGCCCGCAGGTCAACTGCGACGCCGGCTTCTTCGTCAGCGGCTCGGCCGGTCACCTTGGCTGGACGAGGACTGTGCCCTACCTCCGATCGTCATGTTCGGATGAGGGCCTTCATCAACATCAACTCCGATCTCTATCAAGATCATGGAGAAATCATCCTGGATGCCCGGGGGCTCAACGTCAACACTGCCCTCGGGCGACCGTGCTGTTTTTCTGGATAGCAAAATCGTATACGCCGCCACAGCCTCCTCAAGTGTCGTTTTAACAATTGCTTCGGTGGAATTGTGTGAAATTGAGTCTACAACAACCCTGGAAAAATTCGTCGAGTTCCGATGGAGGAATCTCTGGCAATCCGCGATATACCGGAGCCCTGTCAAATCTGGACGAGAATCTGGACGAGTTTCGGGCGTGGTGTCCAGCTTCTAGCTCGGACGTCCTTTGGAAGATCCAACCGTTGATATGCTGCGGAATTCCTATATCTACCACCCCTTGAAATTTCAGCTCAATCCGACCGTCCAAACTCCGGGAACCTTCATCACTTTTCGGATCTGTTTTCTGCACGAAAACGAATCCAACCCGAGTTCGTCTTTTTTATGAACGGGATTTCGGACATCTTTTTTGAAGGAAGTTTTGTATGGGGTATTGTGTTTTGTTCCCAAACACATCCCACTAACTTTAAGATCTTTTGAACATGATCTTCACCATCATGCTAGTGTCAAACCAGTCCGGCAATATTGCTCCAGGCTCCCGACCTGCGCTAGACGCGTCATCACTTTGTTGAGTCGAGCTCAACTTCTTCGGATCATCATCTCGGCAAGCCGAACAAGAGTTCGGCGTAGCAAAGGATAAATCATCACCAACATCGCCGCCCCACGGATTACACGGAGCGGGCACACCGGCATCGCCACACGGTCACTTCATCAAGCCGGCATTGACCACGTCACGACCAGCATCGGCAGGGCCGCACTGTTGCTCCTTCAAGACGATGTCCATCATGCCGACCTACTTTGACTCATCGGATGACATCGAGGCTTCAACATCTCGGCTGGACCGGGGCTTCGCCATCTCTTCGTCAACCTACTTCGAAGACTTTAGCGTCACTAGCCGACTAGCCTCGTCACGTTAGCTGGACCGAGGGCTTTGCCTCCGCAAGCCAACCTTTGCTGGCATAGCCATGCCGTCGCTTTATTGCCCATCAGGCAATGGGTGTGCGGATCGAGTCCCAATTTTGGGAGTCACCTTTCTTCGGATTGCTACAACAAATAAACCAGGTGCTATTAATCCTAATAATTTTTGCTTGTTGGAGTTTATTTTTGCCAAGAAATTAATACTCTAGTTTGTTCCTATAAACAGGTCTATCGAATGATGTCCGCACTAACGACAGTCGCGTGGTGGTTCGGTCAGTTTCCGTACATAGTCCAGCGAACTCCGCATACGGAACTCGGACCGACCTATGAATTCAGGCTTTGCCACACCTTTACCGCATCACGTCAACGCCCTGCATCGGCATTGACTTCGACGCCAGGACATATTTATTTTATTACTCACTTTGCATAAATTATTTATTATGCAATGATTTTTTTATTATTATTACTATTATCTCCGGTTTGCACTATTTTTTGTGCACAGGAAAATGATCCAACCGGACTATATCCTTTGGAATCACCTCGGCTGGACGGGGGGCTTCGTCAACACTTCATTACCCCATGCCGGCGACTTCGGCATCACTTTGCCGGCCTGCATTGACCGTGCTATGTCACCACTTCCGAGTGCCGAGCTCTTTGCTCTGCCACCTCGGGACTGGCTTGGGGGATGGAACCTTGTCCCGTATCAAGCTCGGACCACGTCGTCAATACCGAACACATTAACCAGCTAAGTTGCCTTCATGCTCCAAGTTTTAAATTTTTAACTTGTGTTCGGTTCGACCAAGCATTATACCTTTTTGGAAAAAAAAAGTTGCTTCTAAAAAATTTCCTTGTCCAAACTTTGTTTGTGACGCACAAATTCAAATACCCCGTTTACTTGGGGGCTTCCTTCATGAAGTTTTTTCCTCTTGCATATGATTATACTTGTACAGCTTCGTTCCTTGTTCGTGTATTACACCACAATATGCACCATATTGACTTAAGCGATTTGCAAGCTGGGTTGCCTGGCTCCTGTGCTTACCCCTACGTTCCCGATTGTTCGGCTAGCGAGTAAAGGGAGCACCTCTGCGATTGTCACGACCGGGTCCTTCGAGCTCTGACCTCAGACTGGGTGCAGCCGAAAGCTAGCACTCTTATTGTTTTCAATCATGGTTGGCGCACAACGGAACTCATGAGTACAAAAAATCTATTGTAGAAGTCTCATAGTAATAATGAGCACCGAAGAAAGGTATCGGTGGGGGTACTATTTTCTTCGAAGATGCTTCTTACACTTCGTCTGTAATATAGCATAAGTTCCCTGAGCGCACTTTGTCTGTTATAGCCTTTTGGCCTGGTTGCCTGGTTATCGGAAACACTGTCGATATTCTCGACAGGTGGAGTACATAACACTTTCCGGTCCTTGACCAAAGAGGGAGAAGCCGACGGTCGGTTAAGAGGCGTTTAAAGTTCGGGTGAACAAAGATATGATATTAGTACTTCGGTACATACAATCATTATACATAAATTCTTTTACCCAAGTCACTTGGGGGCTCTTAAGTTTATTTGAGCCGTTTTATAATAAGTGTTCTTCTTATTAGTTGTTGCAAAGTTTTTATTACTATTATTATTCATCACTCCTTTTTTCGACACGAGTGTGTGGTCACTAGCTGGGGAGCCTAATTTCTCTCTCAAAGCCGCTAGAGTTTAGTTTGCTAAACTGGCCTAATGAGAAGTACTCCGCCTTCGGGATAGGAGGTTGAAGCCATAGGCTGACCCGCTTGAAGTCTTGAGATAGGATGTGACATGTTAAAGCATGACAGAAGCACTCTTTTTTTCTAAGACCAATTTTTGGATTGGCACCGAACACTTGATCTTGTTCGGACGTCAGGTTTTTACTAACATTTTTTGGTTTTCCAAGATTATGACACTTTTAACCTATTTGTGTGTTTTCAATACAAGTCTCGCAGTGCAACACCGGACACATTTAGAGATTTGGCAAAAAAACATTCTCGGATATTGCTATATATGCATCGGTTTCGAATTGTGTCTTCGGTCAATAGTTGGGTTGCCCGGCTCCTGCACTTGCTTCCTACGTTTCGCTTTGTTCGGCTAGGCGTGCAAAGGGAGAACCACTGCGATTGTG
This sequence comes from Triticum urartu, assembly GCF_056163025.1. NCBI lineage: Eukaryota > Viridiplantae > Streptophyta > Magnoliopsida > Poales > Poaceae > Triticum > Triticum urartu. The sequence goes on along the minus strand of NC_141878.1, from coordinate 182,193,252 downwards.
CTTCCAGATCACATGGTTAAGCACCTCAGTGGAGAAAGCCGAAAACTGACTGTCACAATAAGCGTAAACTGGTCAGCGATCCAATAACTGTGTTAAATGACGGGCCATTCATAACAATGGCCGAAGTGTTTACGGCTTGACCTCGACTGTCGCCGAACACTACCGGGGGCTATTAACTGGCCCCCCAAACTAAATCCTCGATATTTTGCTCTTACATTAGAGCTGAGGTTTCATGATCATGCTTAGCATGACAACCCAAAGAAAGGAACCGATAGTAGGACTATTTTCTTTGGAAGACATTTCTTATGTTAAACAGTAATATAACATATCTCTCTGCGTACCATTGTTTATAAAACTGTATGGCCATATTGCCTTGTTTGTCGTAAATCTTTGCCCTCATAAAGGCTTTATAAAGTAGGACAAACACTCCTCGGCTATTGGCCAAGGAGGTGGAAGTCGATGGTCGGTCAACAAAGTTTTGTACAATGCGGATCCGACCATTAATGACGCAAAGTACTTGGATAGATAGAGTCATTACACATAATTTGTGATTTTACTACGGATATTGATCCTTAATTCGGCCACCCGTGCCCGCATTAAGGCTCGGGGGCTACTGGGCTTCGGGCTTATTATTTACAAATATTAAAGGGGCACATCGATCCCCTGATCTAGTGTTGCCACCCGACCAGTGTCTCGGGGGCTACTGCATTGCCTGTTCAATGTAGAAAATTTTAAGTGCAATACAGTTTTCGAGGAGATTTTGATCCTCAGGTTGGTCGGCCGGACCAAACCTGAGTCTCGAGGACTGAGCACGCCACTTTTTGTATCCCGAAGTATTCTGCCGAGATAGGACTTGATCCTTAGGCCGATTTTGCAAATCAACCTGAGTCTCAACGGCCACTGGGATCAGTGGTCTTACATCATCCTTCAAGTGCATCTCGGGTTTTAAACCTATACACACGTTGAGGGTTACTGGCTATATATCTCGGCAGAGAATAAATTGCACCAATCAAAAATATTGACAAAAAATTGGCCCACACAGTCGGGGTGGTGCACCACCTCGGAAGCAGTTCGACATAAAGCTCGGGCGCTAGTGGCTGGCTCCATAGAGGGCATTTCCAACATTAAGCTCGGCTAAACTCCTTCAACTTTTTTGGACCAAGATAATCTATGACATCTTGGATATAGTCCGGCGTTGGAGCTTGGACACAGTCCGACGTTGGAGCTTGGATACATTTCGGCGTTAGAGCTCGGAAGCAGTTCGACATTGGTGCTCGGCTGCAAAAGATACCTCGAATGCAGTCCGGCGTTAGAGCTCGGACGCAAGAGGACACTGCCTCCCGGGAACAACTTCAAACCCGAGGTGTGGCATAAAAATAACAAGGCATTGATAAAGGCCGGAAACTTAAAGGGGCTCCTCGGATACTAGACGTGTAAACTCGTTGAATGCATTTCGGCGATCCTCAAGATCGAAGATGAGAAGATTTGTTGAACCAGTTTTCAAGACCGACAACCGAAGATGAAGAATAGTTCGGAAGAATCGAGGAGCGTCCCTAACTTCAAGACCGGTTCAGGGGGCTACTGACGGTGTCCTGGACTAGGGGGTATTCAACACGTGATCTCCCGATCTGTTAGATTGAGCTGAGGACCCCCATGGCCGTATACTCATAGGCCAGTTCGAACAGTTGCCGCATACATGGAAGATTCCACAAGACTTGGTGATCAAGACAAGGACTCCTCCCCACCGGCATATTCGGCTAGGACTCTTGTTATCCTAGGCCTTTGGTGCATTATATAAACCGAGGCCAGGCTAGTCGATAGAGAACATATACAGCATATAATCATACCATAGGCTAGCTTCTAGGGTTTAGCTTCTCCGATCTCGTGGTAGATCAACTCTTGTAATACTCATATCATCGAGAATAAATCAAGCAGGACGTAGGGTTTTACCTCCATCAAGAGGGCCCGAACCTGGGTAAACATCATGCCCCTGCCTCCTGTTACCATCGATCCTATATGTACAATTCGGGATCCCCTACCTGAGATCCGCCGGTTTTGACACCGACAATGTGGAGAATAAAAATATAGCTCCAAGTAAAGTTACCGATAGAAGTAGACGAAAGAGGGGATGCCTTCCGGGGCATCCCTAAGCATTGGCTTTTAGATGTCCTTAGATTATCTTGGGGGTGCCATGGGCATCCCCAAGCTTAGTCTCTTGCCACTCCTTGTTCCATAATCCATCAAATCTTTACCCAAAACTTGAAAACTTCACAACACAAAACTTAGAGTAGAAAATCACGTGAGCTCCGTTAGCGAAAGAAAATAGAAGACCACTTCCAGGTACTGTAATGAACCCATTATTTATTTATATTGGTGTTATACCTACTGTATTCCAACTTCTCTATGGTTTATAAACTATTTTACTAGCCATAGATTCATCAAAATAAGCAAACAACACATGAAAAACAGAATCTGTCAAAAACAGAACAATCTGTAGTAATCTGTAGCTAGCGCAAGATCTGGAGCCCCAAAAATTCTAAAATAAATTTCTGGACGTGAGGAATTTATCTATTAATCATCTTCAAAAATAATTAACTAAATATCGCTCTCCAAATAAAAATGGCAGTGGTTCTCGTGAGCACTAAAGTTTCTATTTTTTGCAGCAAGATCAACAAGACTTTCCCCAAGTCTTCCCAACGGTTCTACTTGGCACAAACACTAATTAAACATAGAAAACACAACCAAAAAAGAGGCTAGATAAATTATTTATTACTAAACAGGAGCAAAAAGCAAGTAATAAAAAAAATTGGGTTGCCTCCCAACAAGCGCTATCGTTAAACGCCCCTAGCTAGGCATAACAAGCAAGAATAGATCTAGGTATTGCCATCTTTGGTAGGCAATCCATAAGTGGATCTCATAATAGATTCATAAGGTAATTTAATTTTCTTTCTAGGAAATTTTTCCATGACTTTCCTTAATGGAAATTGGAATCTAATATTTCCTTCCTTCATATCAATAATTGCACCAATCGTTCTAAGGAAAGGTCTACCAAGAATAATAGGACATGAAGGATTGCAATCTATGTCAAGAACAATAAAATCTACGGGCACATAATTCCTATTTGCAACAATAAGAACATCATTAATTCTTCCCATAGGTTTCTTAATGGTGGAATCCGCAAGGTGCAAGTTTAGAGAGCAATCATCAAAATCATGGAAACCTAACAAATCACACAAAGTCTTTGGAATCGTGGAAACACTAGCACCCAAATCACATAAAGCATAGCATTCATGATCTTTAATTTTAATTTTAATAGTTGGTTCCCACTCATCATATGTTTAGTAAACGATTTATTTTGACTATAAGCATGAGGAGAATTTAGCACGGATTGCAACAAGGAAATACAATCAATCAAAGAGCAATTTTCATAGTTAAATTCCTTGAAATCCATAATAGTGGTTTTAGCAACATCTAGGGTTTTAATTTCTTCAATCCCACTTTTGTCAAATTTAGCATCAAGATTAACAAATTCTGAATTCTTAGAATGCCTTCTAGGTAAAGGTGGATCATATTCAGTCCCATCATTATCAAGATTCATATTGCAAAACAAAGATTTAATAGGGGCCACATCAATAACTTTTAGATCTTCATCTTTATTTTCATAGCAACTAGAAGAACACGCTCGTATAAAGGCATCTTTCTTAGCACGCATCCTAGTGGTTCTTTCTTTGCACTCATCAATGGAAATTCTCATGGCTTTGAGAGACTCATTGATATCATGCTTAGGTGGAATAGATCTAAGTTTCAAAGAATCAACATCAAGAGCAATTCTATCAACGTTCCTAGCCGAATCATCAATCTTAAGCAATTTTTCTTCAATCATAGCATTAACATTCTTTTGTGAAGTAATAAATTCTTTAATATTGGATTCAAAATCAGAGGGCATCTTATTATAATTTCCATAAGAATTGTTGTAGGAATTACCATAATTATTATAGGAATTACTAGGATAAGGCCTAGGATTGAAATTTCCTCTATACCCGTTGTTACCAAATTGTTCCTACCAACAAAATTCACATCCATAGATTCATTATTATTCTCAATCGAAGTAGACAAGGGCATATCATTAGGATCAGAAGAAACACTCTTATTAGCAAATAATTTCATAAGTTCATCCATCTTTCCACTTCAAACATTAATTTCTTCTATCGCATGCACCTTTTTATTAGTAGATCTTTCAGTATGCCATTGAGAATAATTAACCATAATATTATCTAGGAGTTTAGTAGCTTCTCCTAAAGTGATTTCCATAAAAGTGCCTCCCGCGGACGAATCTAAAAGATTTCTAGAAGCAAAATTCAATCTGGCATAAAAATCTGAACAATCATCCATAAATTTAAACCATGAGTAGGGCAATTACGTATCATTAATTTCATTCTCTCCCAAGCTTGTTCAACATGTTCACGATCAAGTTGTTTAAAATTCATAATATCGTTTCTAAGAGAGATGATCTTAGTGGGAGGAAAATACTTAGAGATAAAAGCATCTTTGCACTTGTCCATGAATCAATACTATTTTTAGGCAAAGACGAAAACCAAGCTTTAGCACGATCTCTAAGCGGAAAAGGAAATAGCTTCAATTTAACAATATCATTATCCACATCTTTCTTCTTTTGCATGTCACACAAATCAACGAAGCTATTTAGATGGGTAGCGGCATCTTCACTAGGAAGGCCGGAAAACGGATCTTTCATGACAAGATTCAGCAAAGCAGTATTAATTTCACAAGATTCAGCATCAGTAAGAGGAGCAATCGGAGTGCTAATAAAATCATTGTTGTTGCTATTGGTGAAGTCACACAATTTAGTATTATCTTGATCCATCATGACAAGCAAGCAAACTAACACACAAGCGAACAAAAAGCAAGCAGGAAAAAAGAGGCAAATAGAGAAAGAGAGGGAGGATAGAGAGAGGGCGAATAAAATGGCAAGGGTGAAGTGGGGGAGAGGCAAATGAGAGGCAAATGGCAAATAATGCAATGCGGGAGATAAGGGTATGTGATGGGTACTGGGTATGTTGACTTTTGCGTAGACCTCCCCGGCAACGGCGCTAGAAATCCTTCTTGCTACCTCTTGAGCACTGCATTGGTTTTCCCCGAAGAGGAAGGGATGATGCAGCAAAGTAGCGTAACTATTTCCCTCGGTTTTTGAGAACCAAGGTATCAATCCAGTAGGAGGCTACACGCGAGTCCCTCGTACCCGCACAAAACAAATAAATCCTTGCAACCAACACAAATAGGGGTTGTCAATACCTATAAGGCCACTTATGAGAGTGAGATCTGATAGATATCATAAGATAATATTTTTGGTATTTTTATGATAAAGATGCAAAGTAAAATAAAGGCAAAGTAAATAGCAAAGGAAATAACTAAGTAGTAGGAGATTAATATGATGAAGATAGACCCGGGGGCCATAGGTTTCACTAGTGGCTTCTCTCGAGAGCATAAGTATTCTACGGTGGGTGAACAAATTACTGTTGAGCAATTGATAGAATTGAGCATAGTTATGAGAATATCTAGGTATGATCATGTATATAGGCATCACGTCTGAGACAAGTAGACCGACTCCTGCCTGCATCTACTACTATTACTCCACTCATCGACCGCTATCCAGCATGCATCTAGAGTATTAAGTTAAAAATAGAGTAATGCCTTAAGCAAGATGACATGATGTAGAGGGATAGACTCATGCAATATGAACAAACCCCATTTTGTTATCCTCGATGGCAATAATACAATACGTGCCTTGCTGCCCCTACTGTCACTGGGAAAGGACACTGCAAGATTGAACCCAAAGCTAAGCACTTCTCGCATTGCAAGAAAGATCAATCTAGTAGGCCAAACCAAACTGATAATTCGAAGAGACTTGCAAAGATAACCAATCATACAAAAAGGAATTCAGAGAAGATTCAAATATTGTTCATAGATAGACTTGATCATAAACCCACAATTCATCGGTCTCAACAAACACACCACAAAAAGAAGATTACATCGAATAGATCTCCACAAGAGAGGGGGAGAACATTGTATTGAGATCCAAAACGAGAGAATAAGCCATCTAGCTACTAACTATGGACCCGTAGGTCTGAGGTGAACTACTCAAACTTCATCGGAGGGTCTATGGTGTTGATGTAGAAGCCCTCCTTGATCGATGCCCCCTCTGGCGGAGCTCAGAAACAGGCCCCAAGATGGGATCTCGTGGATACAGAATGTTGCGGCGGTGGAATTAGGTTTTTGGCTCCGTATCTGATCGTTTGGGGGTACGTAGGTATATATAGGAGGAAGGAGTACATCGGTGGAGCAACAGGGGGGCCACGAGGGTGGAGTGCGTGCCTGGGGGTGGGGGCGGGGGGGGGGGGGGGTTAGGCGCGCCCCCTACCTCGTGGCCTCCTGTTTCTTTTCTTGACGTAGGGTCCAAGTCTCCCGGATCATAATCTTCCTAAAAATCACGTTCCCGAAGGTTTCATTCCTTTTGGACTCCATTTGACATTCCTTTTCTTCGAAACCCTAAAACAGGCAAAAAACAGCAATTCTGGGCTGGGCCTCCGATTAATAGGTTAGTCCCAAAAATAATATAAAAGTGGATAATAAAGCCCAATAATATCCAAAACAGTAGATAATATAGCATGGATCAATCAAAAATTATAGATACATTGGAGACGTATCACACCACGGGAGTTCCTGCGCGAGAATTGGGACATATTCGCCTGGTATCCTTCAGACATGCCAGGAATCCCACGCAGGCTGGCCGAGCATAGCCCTAACATTCTAAAGGGATTCAAGCCGGTTAAGCAGACTCTTTGGCGTTTCTCCGAACCTAAGCGACAAGCCATGGGAGAGGAGCTAGCCAAGTTACTGGAGACCGGATTCATTAGGGAAATAAAGCATTCGAACAGGCTAGCAAACCTGGTGATGGTACCAAAGAAGGACAAATCCTGGCGCCTATGCGTCGACTTCAAGGACCTTAATAAGGCTTGCCCAAAGGATCCCTTCCCCCTCCCTCGCATCGATCAAATTATCGATGATACCGCAGGAGACGACTCATTGTGCTTCCTCGACGCATACTCCGGTTAACACCAAATTAAGATGGCGGAGTCCGATCAAGCCGCAGCGGCATTTATTACTCCATATGGCCCCTTCTGTTTTAACACAATGCCCTTCGGGCTCAAAAACGCCGGCGCAACGTATCAGCGCATGATTGAGACATGTCTGGAAAAGCAGGTCGGCAAAACAGTGGAGGCATACGTAGACGATGTGGTCATTAAAACCAGACACGTCGACTCCTTAATAGACGACTTGAGGCTCACGTTCCACAATCTCCGAACATATGAAATTAAGCTCAATCCGGAAAAATGCGTTTTCGGCGTACCCGCCGGAAAGCCCCTGGGCTTCGTCGTCTCCAGTAGAGGAACTGATGCAAATCCGGCTAAAATCTGAGCTCTATCGCAGTTGGCTATCCCAACTGACCTCAAGCAAATCCAAAAGTTAACTGGATGTGTGGCGGCCTTAAGCCGCTTTATCTCCCGATTAGGAGAAAAGGCACTCCCCCTTTATCGCCTTCTTCGGCACACCGAACACTTCGAGTGGACGGACGCAGCCATGGTCGGATTGGAAGAAATAAAAAGCCATCCTGGCCACCAACCCAATCTTGGCTGCGCCAAATGTTGGTGAACCAATGCTGTTATATATAGCGGCAACTCACCAAGTTGTAAGGGCAGTGCTCGTCGTCGAACGAGAGGCGGACGGACATAAATTCCCACTTCAAAAGCCAGTATATTATGTATCCACTGTCATCACTCCATGCAAATCACGGTACCCACATTTTCAAAAGATAGCATACGCGGTATTCATGGCATCCCGGAAATTACGACACTACATTCAAGAGTGTTCAATCACGGTGGCCTCAGAATTACCACTCAACGACATAATAAACAACCACGATGCCACGGGCCGGATTGCCAAATGGGCTATCGAGCTCCTCCCGTTCAACATAACATATAGACCACGGTGAGCCATTAAGTCACAAGTACTGGCCGATTTCGTTGCCGAATGGACAGAAGCCGAACTCCCTAAAGAGTATGGTGTATACTCCAATTGGATCATGCACTTTGACGGCTCTAAAATGCTGGCTGGTCTAGGGGTTGGCGTCGTCCTGACGTCCCCCACCGGAGATACAGTCCAATACGTACTCCAAATACTATAGACAGACTCCAACAATGCAACCGAATACGAGGCCCTATTACATGGTCTCCGGATGGCAATTTCCATGGGCATTCAACGCCTGGAGGTGTGTGGGGACTCGAACCTCGCAATATCTCAAATAAATGGAGACTTTGATGCCAAGGATCCGAAAATGGTGGCATATCGCAACGCCTTCCTCAAAATGTCAGCTCGATTCGAGGGGCTTGAATTCCACCATGTGTCTCGGGAAAACAATCAGGCGGCGGATATCCTCGCCCGTATCAGCGCTAAGCGCGATCCTGTCCCACCTAACATCTTCTTGGAAAGGTTGTTTAAGCCATCCGTGGTATGGGAAGGGGACACCGGTAACAATAGTCCAGACCCGGCTACAACACCAGATACCGAACATTCTAACACAATCGGAGGCTCCACCATTGAAATAACACCTTCAGCCCATGTGATAATGGTCGTCATCGCCTCATGGACAGAACCATTCCTAGCCTACCTAACCAGGCAGTAACTACCCGAGGACCAAAATGAGGCACACTGCATAGTGCGGTGATCTAAAGCATACAAGGTCCACGAAAGAGATCTCTATAAGCAAAGCACTACCGAAGTCCTTCAAAGGTGCATCTACGAAGAGGAAGGGCGGAAGCTTTTGGCATAAATCCATGCTGGACTCGGCGGCCACCACGCCGCAGCCCAGGCCCTTGTAAGCAAGCCCTTCCGTACAGGTTTTTACTCGCCGACGGCCCGAGCAAATGCACAATATCTGGTCCAACATTGCGTCGGTTGCCAACTTTTTGCAAATCAAAGCCATATGCCGCCTACCGCTCTCCAAACAATCCCCATTACTTGGCCCTTTGCGGTCTGGGGGCTTGATATGGTCGGACCCCTTAAAGGGGGAACCCATAAGAAAAAATACTTACTAGTCATGGTGGATAAATTCACCAAATGGATAGAAGCCAAACCCGTTAAAACGGCTGAATCCGGACTGGTGATAGACTTCATATCTGGGGTTGTACACCGTTATGGCATCCCCCGCAGCATCATCACTAACAACGGCACGAACTTTACAGCCGACGAGGTAAAACTTTGGTGCAGCAACATGGGCATCAAGCTCGATTATGCTTCTGTCTATCACCCGCAAACTAATGGTCAAGTCGAGCGAGCAAATGGTCTTATCATGAGCGGCATCAAACCCAGATTAGTGCGGTCCTTAAAGGAATCAAGCACGCACTGGGCAGAGGAGCTCGACTCTATACTATGGGGGCTGCGGACCACGCCGAATCGCACCACCGGATACACACCGTTTTTATGGTGTACGGCGCAGAGGCGGTTCTACCCTGCGACTTAATTCATGACTCACCTCGAGTCCGCATGTACAAAGAAAAAGAGGCCGAGCTCGATCAGCAGGACAGTTTGGACGCCTTGGAGGAGGAGCGCGACGTGGCAAGGTTTCAAAGCAGAGAAGTACGGGCCGAGACCTATAACGTTGGTGAACTAGTTCTACGCCTGCCGGAGAAGAAAAAGAACAAGCTCAAGCCCAAATGGGAAGGTCCCTTCATTATTGACCAGGTTCTGACCGGTGGAGCGTACAATCGACTCGAGCCAAACCCATGGAATGCATCCAGACTCCGAAGATTCTACGCCTAGTGCCGGACTCTATGTTCGTCTCCTTACCTCCGTCAATTTTTTGCATATCAATTATCTGTCTTTTCTCTCTTTCTCTCTTCTTTTTTCTTATCCTCAAGGCCTTAAAAGGCTAACTTGTGTCTTGGTTACACAATCTTGACGCGCTAACCGCGCTCATTATACCCACGGGCTTCTTATACAGAAGCTCAATATAACTATTTTTCTTGGCTTTATGCCCCGCACATGTGTCATTCTTCCACATGTACCCTTTTTTCACCATTATATGCATCGATATGACTTAAGTTTTGGCCAAGCTGGGTTGCCTGGCTCTTGTATTTATGCCCTACATTCCCGTTAATTCGGCTAGGGCATAAGGGGAGCACCTCTGCGATTGTTACTGTCGGGTCAGCCGGATGTGTACCTCAGACTGGGTGAAGCCAAAAGCTAGCGTTCTTAAGGGAATATTCGGTGGGTGAACAAAAGATGACTTTTATTTATTTCGATACATGCCCCCAGATGTTATAGCTTGCATCTCTTTTCGCAGTTCGGACATGCACATTAGGGCATGCGTACCCAGGCAAAGTAACCCTTAACGGAACTATTCTCCCTGGAAGATGTTTCTTACTATCCATGTAATATAACATAGCTAGTTGGGTACTTGTCTGTTCAAGCACTTATGACCCCTACGCTTGGTTTCGACGCATACCCCAGTTTTTACATAACTGAGCGGGTATTCGGATACACTCCAGACTATCAGGTCCAGAGGACGAAGCAAAAAGGTCCGCCATGACAAATGATTTACAATCCGGTAGGGACATTATATATGTCACTTAAAGTACATAGTCACTTAGACTGATTAAATTCTTCTTCTATACCATCCAACAGGCTGTCTAGCCTACAATCCCGTTGGGAATACTTTGCGGCTAATTCTACTTGGTCATACACCAAACTGACGGGGATCTCTTTCCCGTCAGGCCCCACAGGTCCGACCTCGGCCATGTGGTTTGGGTCAGCTTTGGTATATCGCGTCTTTACCATGGCCTAGGCTTCCCTTGCACCTTGTCGACAGGCTGATATCTTCCATAATTGGAAGCACTTCCGCGCTCCCTTGAGCTTCTCTATAAGCTCCCCCATGCCTCCTGGCGGGGAGGCGGATGGCCACAAGGCTTGGGCAATAACCTGCATCACCTGCCGAACTTGTTCGTGTAGTTGTGAGAGCTCTGGTAGAAGATCACCCGCAGACCTGGGCATCTCCTCCGCGGGACGACCCGTCAGCATACTTGCAGACGTAACTCTGTTAGCCGTCTTCTTCACCGAACTCTTTCAAAAGTTCGTTCAAGCACTTACTGAAAATGTCGCATCGAAGCCGCTTATTCTCCTTCACGGAGTTCGCCAACTGGGCTCGGACATCTTTCAGTTCCACGCCCAGCTGGATATTGGCGTCCTGGAGATTATTTTTCTCCTGCCTGACCCGCATAAGCACACACCTGCCAGCATTTAGCTGTCGATTAGCACGTTGCGCATCCTCCGGCACGGCCTCCGGATTCACTCCGGAGTCATCTGCAACATCTATTGTTAGATTTGCATGCATGCCGCATACTATCTAGTACCTGTCATTCGTTGCAATGGAAACAAGTGTTATCAGAGGGGGCCTTCTCGGACTCCTTCAACGCGGCCACCACGGCCCGTAGCTGGGCTTTGCACTCTTCCAGCTCTTGAGACAATTGGGTATTCTTCTCTGTAAGAACCTGCACAAATAATGATCCTTAAATCAGTTGTGTCAACTGTTTCAAGTCTCATGGGCTACTGATATATATATATATAATCGTTAGATTTTCTTACCCATATACCCTTTACATACTGGTTTGTGGCTCTCACAAGACTGTTTTGAGCAGCACGGATGTACGCATCTCCTGAGTTGAAGGCATCAAACGCCTCTTGGGAGAAACAAGTGTCACAGAGTACGGCCCGGCAACGCCTGTGATTCATGGCGCTCTCCACTTTGGAATTTGTTGCGGATAGTCTATCTGCATCCTCTGTAGGTGGAGCATCCGGCGTTCGCCCCGTGTTAGCTTCCGCCTCTATGTTCGGCCCTGCAACCTGACTGGTGGAGGCGTGATCGGCAACCTCTTCGGATATAGTCCGGCGAGCGCTTTTCCTACCAGGAAACATGGATGTCATTATATTTTAAGAAAGACGACAACCACGGAGCGAGGTTCTATATCATACCTCTGCGCCGGCGTCTCAGTCCTGACCGCCTTCCTTTTTGGCCTACCCGGCTTCGGTGTCCCTTGTTGTCGAGTCACTGCGGGTTCGGCATGGCGTCCCGAGGGCCTTCCCTGTAAAACACCATATGTGTACGGTAGGTGAAGTGCATAAAAGGGGATCCTTCTCGGAAGTTGGGACTCCGGCTTTTCTTACATGCGATGCAGGGAGTAGCCCAGGATAGTCGGCTATGATGGCCACCATGGCATCATCGCAACTCAGTTGATAGAATGTCATGTCAATCAACTCCACAAATATGTCTGGATCCTCTTCAAGTCTGGGATCGAGGGCTCGGTCAGGGTCCTCTGGTTGTGGAGGTGGCTGTTGACCTCCCTTACGGCTTTTCGCAGCTCCTGCCATGAAACAGCAAGGTGGATATTTATGACAAAGAATGCTGGAAGGTTGGGAGTAAAAAGTGAAAGCTCACCAAGCTTGGGGGGTTGTACATGGAGAATCCATCCCGTGGCTTAATACGGATGAACTCCTCTTCCTCTCCCTTGAACAAATCGGACAGAATTTTTGCTAGAGCAGCAACTGAGTCCAGCCCCTTACGCCCGCAGTGGGTGGCATCATCTTCCCCGTTAAAGCGCCACATGGGGTGCCCTCGATATTGAAGTGGCTGCACCCCCCGCATTATGCATATTGACATAACCTCAATTTATTTTCAGTCCTGATTGAGCCAGCACTTTTATCCGGCCCATCAGGTAAAGGACCTCTCGGTTATCTTCCTCCTGAGGGCTCCGTGGGCGCCAGCTTCGGCGTTTCTTCAAAGGGGCATTATCGAACTCGGGAAGACCCATCCGAATAGGATCTGGAAGGGGGACGTCCTCCATGTAAAACCACTCCGAAGGCCAGTCTTTGGACGTCTTCTTTGGGGTAACGGACAGATATTCGGTCCCGGCGATGCCCCATATTTCGGCTCAGCCCAATTGATATATTGACCCCATATCGAATAGCCTCTTCCACAGCTCGAAATGACCTTCGCAGCCCAGAAATAGCTCACAAAGGCCAGCATAACCAGCGATGTGTAAAATGGTAGCAGGGGTGAAATTATGCAACTGGAGGCCATAAAACTCCAGGAGCCCGCGCAGGAACGGATGGATTGGAAATCCAAGTCCCCTTAGTAAATAAGGGACAAGGCATACCCGCTCCCCCTTTGAGGGATTAGGGAAGCTCTCCGCTTGCTCCCCGCCATTATAGGTGGCGAGCCCGGCTCGAACGGGGACCATATATGCTGGAGGGAGAAATCCCTGGGTTTGTAACTCTACTAATTGCCTGTGCGGGATGGAACACTTCTCCCAATCACCGGGCTTAGGGCTACGGGAGCGGGAGGAGGAGCTGCGATGGTCGGATATGTTGGAATGGATTTTTCCGAGCGCGCTCCGATGGATACTCGCCGTGGGAGGATGGTGTGGTCTGGATCTAAGAATCCCCGTCTCTTTAATAGATAGTTTACTTACATGGCTAAGGTGGCAAATGTAAAAATTCCCTGGCTCCTCGCATTCGCTCGACACGTGGAAGATAGACCTTATTGGGCGCGGAAGCCAAGAAGTGCAACATTTATGGGGAGCTGGACACTAACTCAGCAGATATTCAGAATTGGAGAAGAACCCACCTTGCAATGACGAAGACAATCTGCACGACGGACTCATCATCATTGAAGCCTGGTTCGGGGGCTACTGAGGGAGTCCTGGATTAGGGGGTCTCCGGATAGCCGGACTATATCCTTTGGCCGGACTGTTGGACTATGAAGATACAAGATTGAAGACTTCGTCCCATGTCTGGATGGGACTCTCCTTGGCGTGGAAGGCAAGCTTGGCAATACGGATATGTAGATCTCCTCCCTTGTAACCGACTCTTTGTAACGCTAGCCCCCTCCGGTGTCTATATAAACCAGAGGGTTTAGTCCGTAGGACAACAACAAAATCATACCATAGGCTAGCTTCTAGGGTTTAGCCTCTACGATCTCGTGGTAGATCAACTCTTGTAATACTCATATCATCAAGATCAATCAAGCAGGACGTAGGGTATTACCTCCATCGAGAGGGCCCGAATCTGGGTAAACATCGTGTCCCCTGCCTCCTGTTACCATCCACCTTAGACGCACAGTTCGGGACTCCCTACCCGAGATCTGCCAATTTTGACACCGATAGCCATCAAGAAGCATGAGTTCCAAGCCTTGAAGCAAGGAAGTAGCACTGTTAAGGAGTACATGCAGAAGTTCACTGTTCTGTCAAGGTATGCTCCTGAAGATGTCAGCACTGATGCTGCCAAAAGAGAGCACTTCATGGAAGGCCTTAACCAGACTCTGCAGTACTCGCTTGTTGTGTGTGACTACCCACCATTTCCTGATTTGGTAAACAAGGCACTCATGCTTGAAGACAAGCGACGTGCTCTAGATGATACTCGTAAGTGCAAGATGATCGGCAAGGGTAGCTCCGGCAACTAGAAGCCTTGCCCGTGGCAGCTAGCCCCGGTCAGGCCAACCTATCAGCAGCCAAGATCCCCTGCACCCCGCACCAACTATCAACCTCAGCAGTATGCCAACCCCAGGCCAGCTTTTAGCAACCCCAAGAACAATGCCGGCAAGAGTAGCAACCCCAATGAAGTCACTTGGTTTGGATGTGGTCAGGCAGGACACTACTCCAAGTATTGCCCCAACAAGAAGCCCGACGCCCCCCGCCCTAATACGCAGAACCAAGGCCAAGGCCGTGGGATGCCACCAAGGAACCAAGCTCCCCGCAACCCGCCCAACAATGGCATGGGTCGTGTGAATCATGTCACTGCAGAAGAAGCCCAGGAAGACCCGAACGTCGTGTTGGGTACGTTCCTTGTCAACTCAGCACCTACAACTGTCTTGCTTGATTCTGGATCCACGCATTCATTTTTCACCCAAAAGTTTGCATTCAAAAGTGGCATGACCCCTACACCCCTGAATAACCCTACGGTGGTACAAACCCCTGGAGCAGAGATGAGAGCCAAGATAGGATGTAAAGGAGTCGGGATTGTCATTAATGGGGTAGACTTCCTAACAGACCTTATCATCTTAAGATCGCAAGGCTTGGATGTGATCTTAGGAATGGATTGGCTCACCAAGCACCAAGGCTTGTTATATTGTGCCAACCGAACTGTCACTGTGACCAATGACCAAGGAGTCGAAGTTAAATTTACCTCCAACCCCTCCTCTGCTCAAGCCACCCAAGTCAACTATTTGACTGAAGTTGGATTGGAGCAAGTACTGGTAGTATGTGAATACCCCGATGTCTTTCCTGATGAGCTATCGGGAATGCCTCCTGACCGATACATTGAGTTCATCATCGAGCTCATGCCCGGAGCGGGGCCAATCTATAAGAAGCCCTATAGAATGGGATCGGAAGAGTTAGCAGAGTTGAAGAAGCAACTGGAAGAGCAGTTGAGGAAGGGATTTATCCGCCCTAGTGCCTCCCCTTGGGGATCACTTGTTCTGTTTGTGGAAAAGAAGGGTTGTACCATCCGCTTGTGCATTGACTACCGCTCCCTCAATGAAGTTACAATCAAGAACAAGTATACACTTCCCAAGATTGAAGATTTGTTTGATCAACTCAATGGGGCCAAGGTGTTCTCCAAGATCGACCTCTGATCTGGGTACTACCAGCTGAAAATCAGACCCCAAGATATTCCGAAGACGACATTTGTAACCAGATATGGCATGTATGAGTGCACGGTCATGTCCTTTGGATTGACCAATGCCCCATCTTACTTCATGTATCTCATGAATAAGGTCTTCATGGAATATTTGGACAAGTTTGTCGTCGTCGACATTCTTGTCTTCTCGAAGACGGAAGAAGAGCACGAGCAACACTTGAGTATGGTCCTAGACAAGCTTCGAGAGCACCAACTGTACGCCAAGTTCAGCAAGTGCAAATTTTGGCTGCATGAGGTTGGATTCTTGGGTCATAAATTGACTATCGAAGGATTGTCAGCGGATCCCACCAAGATTCAAGCCGTGACTGAATGGCAAACCCCGAGCAATGTGAAGGAAGTCAGAAGGTTCCTCGGACTCGCGGGATATTACCGCAAGTTCGTTGAAGGATTCTCAAGAATTGCCCGACCCATGACCCAGGTCTTGAAGGACAAGAAGTTTGAATGGACGCCAAAGTGCGAAGAAAGCTTCCAGGAGCTGAAGAAGAGATTGACCACCGCCCCAGTTCTGGCCACACCTGATATTCACAAAGAATTTGTGATATATTGTGATGCGTCGAGAGTCGGGCTTGGAGGTGTTCTTATGCAAGAAGGCAGAGTCGTAGCATATCTGTCCAGATAGCTACGTCCTCACGAAGAGAACTATGCTACTCATGATCTTGAGTTGGCAGCAGTGGCTCATGCCCTGAAGACATGGCGACATTACCTCCTAGGGAAGTGGTGTGAGATATACATGGATCACAAAAGTCAGAAGTATATTTTCACTCGGAAGGAATTGAACATGAGGCAGAGAAGATGGCTAGAATTGATCAAGGATTATGATCTCAGTGTTCAATACCACCCTGGAAAGGCTAATGTGGTAGCAGATGCATTAAGCAGAAAGGCTTGTTCCTTGAACGCTATGATTAAGGAAAGGCTACCCGCCTTGTATGAAGAACTTGAAAGCTTCGGGTTGGAACTGGTTGCAGGATTCTTGGCCAACATCGAAGTTAGGCCTACCTTGATGGATGATGTTAAGGAAGCTCAGAAGCGACACGAAAGTATTGAAGGCATCAAGAGGAAGATCAAGGCAGGCAATTGATCAAGGATTATGATCTCAGTGTTCAATACCACCCTGGAAAGGCTAATGTGGTAGCAGATGCATTAAGCAGAAAGGCTTGTTCCTTGAACGCTATGATTAAGGAAAGGCTACCCGCCTTGTATGAAGAACTTGAAAGCTTCGGGTTGGAACTGGTTGCAGGATTCTTGGCCAACCTCGAAGTTAGGCCTACCTTGATGGATGATGTTAAGGAAGCTCAGAAGAGACATGAAAGTATTGAAGGCATCAAGAGGAATATCAAGGCAGGCAAGGCCCGAGGATTCTCAGAGGATGAGAAAGGAATTGTGTGGTTTGGGAATTGCATTTGTGAACCCAAAAAGATTGAGCTCAAGAATTTAATCTTGCAAGAAGCTCATGACACCCCATATTCCATCCACCCCGGAGAAACCAAGATGTATCAAGACCAAAAGGAGAGATTCTGGTGGCATGGCATGAAGAGAGAGATAGCCACTTTCGTCGCTAAGTATGACATATGCCAAAGGGTCAAAGCTGAACATCAGTGACCTGCTGGATTGTTACAGCCTCTCAAGGTGCCTGAATGGAAATGGGATAAAGTCAGAATGGACTTCATCACTGGATTACCCAGGTCAAATAAGGGACATGACTCCATTTGGGTCATAGTCGACCATTTGACCAAAGTAGCCCATTTCATTCCTGCCAAGATGACTTACAAGGGAAACCAGCTAGCCAGCCTCTACATCAATAGAATCGTAAGCCTTCATGGTGTTCCCAAGGAGATTGTGTCAGATCGTGGAACCTAGTTTACCTCAAGGTTGTGGAAGAAGTTCCAAGAGGCCATGGGAACCAAGTTGTCCTTCAGCACTGCTTTCCATCCACAGACCGGAGGTCAGATGGGACGAGTGAATCAGATACTCGAAGACATGCTCCGAGCCTGTGTCTTAGCATATGGAGCTAAGTGGGAAGATTGCTTACCCTTTGCCGAGTTCTCCTACAACAACAGCTACCAGTCCAGTCTTCAGATGGCACCATTTGAGGTACTATATGGACGGAAGTGCCGCACTCCCCTCAATTGGTCCGAGACCGAAGAACGACTAGTCTTTGGGCCCGAGATCCTCCGTGAAGCAGAAGAGCAAGTACAACTTGTCAGAGAGCATTTCAATACTGCCAAGTCAAGACAGAAGAGCTACGCTAACTCACGTCGTCGAGACATGACCTTCCGAGTTGGAGACCATGTCTATCTCCGGGTCACACCTCTCAAGGGAACCTAGCGCTTCCATGTCAAAGGAAAGCTCGCACCAAGATACATCGGCCCCTTTAAGATCACTGAACGGCGCGGAGAAGTGGCTTACCAGTTGGAACTACCACCTGAACTATCCGATGTGCACAACGTATTCCACATGTCACAACTCCGGAAGTGTCTCCAAGTTCCAGACAAGCCTGATCTTTACAAGGACGTCGATCACCAAGGCATTGACCTTCAGCCTGATTTGACCTACCGCGAGAGACCCATCTGCATTTTGGACGAGGCTAAACAACACACTCGAAGCCACACCATCAAGTACTTCAAGGTCTAGTGGAGCAACCACACTGAAGGAGAAGCAACCTAGGAACGTGAAGACAACCTTAGATCCGAGTTTCTCGATATCTTTTAAAGCCTAGTTTAGGAAACTCGGGGACGAGATTCTTGTAAGGGGGGTAGGTCTGTCACACCCTGCATTTTTTAACATGTCAATTGCATTACTGAAGCATGAAATTTGGACCAACAAAAACTTTTGCACTATTTGGCTTTTATTTTGGTGTTGGTTTTCTCTGTGTGGTTTTTCAAGTGCTCTTTAAAGTCAACCCAACTCCACCTTATATACTTCATCTCCTTGCCCCAAACTTCTACCCAATGATCATGCCATGTGTATAGTGCAATATAGTATTTTCTTACAAAAATAATTTGGCCAAATAGTATTTTCAAAAATTAGTTTTCCAAAACCCCCCGAATTGAGGTTTGCACTACAAGTACTTGATTTGTGGTATGAAAAATATTTCAAAGAGTATATTTGAAACCTATTAGATATGGGACTCCCATAAACCACAAAAATATAATTTTAAAAGTAATTTTCCTATTTTATTTAAAGCCTTTTTCTTTAGGCCAGAAATGGTCTTTAATAGGTTAAAATTATTTAAAAGCTTCCAAAATTTTTGAGAAAAATCAGGGAAACTCAGTGGACATATAGTTTCCATATATATGAGTTTCAACACATGGTCATGTTCAAAATATTGGACAAAACCTCCCAAAACCATTTCTTCCCATTTCAAGGATTTGAAATAATTCTACAGAAAATATTTTCATAAAAATGCAAGGAAAATCCAGGAAGTCACAAATGCATATTGTGATCACCTTGCAAAGCCTCGTCTCAATTAAGGTCATTTTGGTTCACCAAAATGCCCCAAAACACCCTCTGACCAGAATCAAATTTGAACAACTTTGTACTACCAACTTTCTCTCCTTGACCCCAACTTTTGTGAGCATGTTCACATGACCAAATGAGGCCACTACACCAAGTGGTGCATCAAGGGGAAGTGATTTTCTCAACTAGATCTACACAAGTTCATTTTTGCTAATTTCTAGGGTTTGACAAAGTTACATTCGCAAACTCTTCCAAATGAGCTCATCTTCCTTCTACCATGTCATTATGTCATGACAAACACCCCTGCGAAGTGGCACAAGAAGGAAATTAGTGCAAGTACGCCAAAACCGTATCAAACACCTTCTGCATTTTAACTAAAAACCTTGTTTGGGCCTCTTCCACTAATCCAAATGAGTTCTCCTCTTTACCACACCTCCTCCTAACCTCCCTATACCTCTGGCATTTAGCACAAGTAAATACTCATTGATCAAGGGGATGAAACCACCAATTTTCTATTCTAGACAGCCCCATTTCCCCTCTTCTCCTTCCTCTCTCTTCACCCACTGGCCACCCAAAGCATCCAAGGCCAAGATCCTTTTTTTACTCCCTCATAGACCTGCTAGACATGCTTGGGGCGCCCACACTGCTTAGAAAATGGCATGCCAAGACATTTGGGCGCTCTGGAGGGCGCTACAGTGCGGCCAGGCACTTTAGCCGCCCCCTGCGAACCACCTCCGGCCACCTCGGGCCTCTCCAGCGCGCCCGACAATGTGCCTCGACGTCTACGTCATGCCACACCTATGTACCCCTCCTCCCTCTCCCTCCTCTCGCCCCAGCTCATACGCGCGTCGGCCGCCCGAGTGCACCAGTGAGCGCGCTCACACGTGCGGTGCCCTGCCGCCTGCTTTCCCTCTCTTCTCTCCCCTCGCCCTAGACTAACCCCACGAGCACCCCAAACACGCCCACGCGTGCCCCCGTGACCCACAACAACGGCAACGACCTCGCCGGTGCATGGGTCCACGGGAAGCCCTGGCCCGGCTATATAAGACCTCCCCGAGCCCTCCTCTCCTCACCACTCGACCTCTGCAGCTCCAAAACACCCCCTGAACCACCCACTCCTCTCTAGAAGCACCCGAGCTCGAGATCGAACTCGAGCTCCGCCGCCTCGGGTCGCCGTCGATCTCAGGGTACAGGCCCTCTCCGCCGCTCCTCTTCCTCGTTCTGGAACCGCCGCGGCTCACCGATCATTTCCCCTTTCCTCCCAGCTTCTTTTGCAACCGGAAACGGCCAAACCCTTCGATGCCGACGCTCCTCCGCCGCGTGACATCGTCGCTGGCGAACCATACTGCTCCGGTGACCACCTCCACTACCACGCAAACGGCAACATCCCCCTGAGACCAACGGTGCCACCCGCTCGACCTACCGTGCCCTATAGCATCCCCGTGAGCTCGCCGACCCCTCTGGTCGCGAGGTTGGAGATGACAGGCGGGCCCCACTTGTTAGCCTCTCCTCTCCCTCGCCTCCCTCTCTCTCACTAGCGCCTGGGCCCCGCCCACCAGGTTCAAACCTGGCGCGCGTGTGCCGCTCGGCTCGCCTAGGCCGAATCGCCTCTGGGCCTGTGACCTGCGGCTGTTCTGGCCCAGTTGCACAATAGCCTTTTTCCTTTTCTTTTTCTGTCACCTTCCCAAAAATTCCATAGGATTAAATATTAATCCAAATGCAATAATTCCAGTTCCTAAAATCTTGTAAAAATCCCACCTATTTAATGGTATAACTTTCATTCATGTCCAACCAACTTTTATGTACTGTTCATATTCAAATTCAAATTTGAATATATTTAAACTACTCTGAAAATCCATTTCTCCTATTCTACCACCCTGAATCCAAAATTAGGAGTTTTCCCCTTCTTATTATTCACCCTAGTATTTAAAAAAAATGAGTTTACATTTTTTTGAGCACTTTGGTTTTTCTATTTTATTATTGCCTTACTTTTTTCTCGTTATTATTTTGCGATGATAGATTGCATTGCTGACGAAGGAGTTGGACCAGAACACTTTGAAGACCCAGAAGACTTTTTTGAGCCAGGCAAGCAGCCCTTTGATCATGTCTAAGAAACCCTTTTATGCATGTCATATGGCACTTTCATTGCTTGCATCGAAGTCATGATAAAATGGTGACCACTTGAGGTGGTTTGCCTCCGTTTCTTTTCTCGTTGACACTTGCATGATACATGGCCCTACCTTTCTATGCGGGTTATGCGAGTCGGAGTAGTTAGGATGCTAAGTAACTGCTACGCAAATGGGTTGGGCATATGAATGGTGATAGAAGCAAGATTGTTTTCAAAAGACTTCCCGAAACCTCTGTCGGGTGCCACTTTTGCCCGAAGGAGATAATGAGTTGGATAACCACTTGATGACGAAGTGGTGTACCGAGGGAAGTGTGTGTGTTGTTTTCAAAACGGATGGGTTTAAGTTGCGACCGTTATTCCAACCTTACATGCGCAACCACTCTACCCTTATATGGGAAAGGGCATTATTGATTACCTAGGCCAATACTAGCTTGGATCCCGCATTACTAGTGATGGGAGAGTCGTTGTTGCGCTCTCTCAGGAAAGTGTTGGGCATGGGGGTTACTACCAATCGAGTGGACTCTATGTTAGTGTCTTCTAGGGAAAGATAGTGATCGGGTGCTTACCCCGGGTACTTGAGCTACCGCAGGTCGTGGATGACACAGAAGTTCCCCGGATCTTGTGGGTAAAGTGTGCAACCTCTGCAGAGTGTAAAACTATTCGACTAGCCGTGTCCACGGTCAAGGATAGTTGGTTAACCGCTCTTGGGCTACGTCCACTTGTTTAAAAACCAGTGTGTGTGTGTGTGTGTGTGTGTTTGGATAAGTGGGAAGAACTAATTGGGTTAAGTCAAGGACTTGACATGATTGAGTTGGATTGAAGCCCACTCCCTTTATGTTGATATCTATAACCAGTCCCTATGGTTACTTGAAATCATATGATGCATGATTTACCAGTTGTTGAACATGTCATAACAATAAAATTAGCTTTCTGCAAAAATTTACCTATGTCATGCATTGTTGTGCCTTGTTCCAAAACATGGGTTGCTTGCGAGTTCATTCAAAGTACTCATTGGCTAGGCATGGAAGAACATGAGTTCGAAGAAGAGTTCTTTGGATATGAACATGCGAACTAGGACGTTTCTTAGTCAGAATGCCTGTAGGGTTAAGGCAGATGGCATGGGTTCTACTTATCGACGAAGATTTCTGCTGCTTAAAGTTTATTTGGTATTCAACCCTTGTGGCTTTATCTATGTAAGACTTGACCATAATGGTCATAATTTGTGTAAGACGGTATGTATGGATGTAAGACTCTTGTTACTCAGCTTGTGTGTGTTCAGTGAGCATTGATCTCTCGGATCACTGTACATGTGCATTCGGCGGTCATGACTTATGAGTCGGGATTCCGACAAGCTTTGCGTTTTTTAGTACGAACTCTTGAATAGATCAAACGGAAAGAATAGCTTTGAGGTGGTTTCATACCCTACAAACAATTTATTCTTATGTTCTCTGCTAGATAGGAACTTTGGAGTGATTCTTCATCACACGTTGAGGGACGGTTATATGATCCAATTATATTAGCATTGTTGATAGGTTGCACTAGCGAAAGTACAAACCCCTAGGCCTCATTTTCAAGCATTGCAATACCGTTTTTGTGCCCGTTTACTATTTACTACCTTATTGATTTTATTTATTCATATTATAAAAATATATTTCTACCATCCATGTTACAGTTTTATCACCATCTCTACGCCGAACTAGTGCACCTATACAATTTTCCATTGTATTGGGTGTGTTGGGGACACAAGAGATTTCTTGTATTTTGTTGCAGGATCGTTTGAGAGAGACCATATTCATCCTACACATGTCACAGATTGATAAACCTTAGGTCATCCACATGAGGGGAGATTGCTACTGTCCTACAAAACTCTATGCTTGGAGGCCCAACATGTGTCTACAAGAATAAAGTTGCGTAGTAGACATCATAAACCAACTCCATTTTTCATAGATACTGCTCCAGCACAGAGAAACCCAACTCCTACTGATAATAAGCAGATTCTAGTGGCCAAAGAACTAGTCCTCTCTAATCCAGCAAAAATATGTCAACTTTCTACATGTTTCTTACCCATCTCTCTTTTAGAAAATAAGGTTACGATAGAAGACTTTCTGCACTGGGATCGTATTCGAGGAAAGTATCTTGCGGGAATTCTTTTCTCCAATGCTAATGTAAGTACCTGTTGTATATCACTATATTTTTACATCAGCATGTATTTTTAGTCGACGTGAATCTAACCTTTATCTAATCTAAAGTTAGTAGCAAAATGTACAAAGGTGACAATGTTGATTTTTGTAAGGAAAACTGAAAGTGCTAGTTATCGACTAGAGGGGGGTGAATAGGCGATTTTTATGAAAGTCTTCAAAGCACGGGGGCTTTGAAACCAAACAGTAGAAATGAACCTATTGATATGCAGCGGAAGGTAGACTACACTAGACAAGCCATAGTCAAGTAAGCAATGAAGTGAAAGCACGAAGACTATCAACAGCTTGGTAGAATGGATCAGCATGGAAGATAGTATGAAGCCAAAAAAAAACAGTCTTCACACAGTGAAGTCAATCAGACCATGCAAGTAGGAAATGACTTCACGAAGACAACAGTAAGTAAAGAGAGATATAGGACAGAACCAGTTTCTTGGTGAGGACAAGGATTTGTTGGACCAGTTCCAGTTGTTGTGACAACTGTATGTCTGGTTAGGGAGGCTGGGATTCAACTCAGAAGACTGTGTCTTCACCTTATTCCCCTTGAGCTAAGGACACACAGTCCTAGCCCAATCACTCTGGTAAGTCTTCAAGGTAGACTTCCAAACCTTCACAGATGTTGGCGTTCTGGGAACGGGCGTCCCCAGACTTGCCTGCCTGTGGCCCACAGCGTGGCTCCACCAGCGGCCCTGTACGGCCCATGTTCACCAGGAAACACCCAATACCCTCGCGAGGCGGACGATGCAAGACCTCCTCAGGGCCGGCCTCACCAGGCTGGCTTGCGAGGGGCGGAGAGATCAAGGAAAGGGACACCTCACGAGGTTTCTGTGACGCAAGCCATGACGACCGGAACTAGGTGGGCGCCAGCGCGCGCAGTGTCCTCGTTTCCTCTTTAGTGCTAAAGGGGCAAGCGCATGCGAGGAGTTCCGAGGCATCAGGCAAAGGTTCCATATCGATGCAACAAGACCAAGACCAGCATGATGGCAGGACAGGGGTCACCGTGGAGCCCAAGACGGCGTCACCACCAGAGCCTTTGGCAGGCGAAGACTACTTTTGTCAGGATAGCTTGTACTAGTTGTCCCCCTTAAATTTGGCTGTTGTGGGATCCTTGCCTGCTCAATATTTGGAAAGAGGACCAGGGCCTCTATAAATAGGGCTAGCCACCACCATAGAGGAAGGGGTTGGAACCTAGATCGAATCCATAGCACCCCAACCACTCGAGTTCACCAAGCACAAGAAGACCTCTCCTCGCGAGGCTGTTCTTCCCTTGTAACTGTTCATCCTCAGCCCAAGGGGCAATCCGCCACACCACACTGGAGTAGGGTATTACACCACAACGGTGGCCCGAACCAGTATAAATCTTGTGTCTCATGTTCTTTGGGTTCGTCGAGCTAGGCCGTAAGATCATAGAGTGTGCGAGCTAGGGAGGGGGAGAGATCTTTGTGCGCACCCAAGTGTTCGAACCTCAAGGGTTTTGCCATAACCCGAAATCCGACATTTGGCCAGGTAGGGGTGCGTCGAAGCTTTGCCCCCCCCGACGGCCTTGCCTCTCCGGCTGACTCTCATGGACGCCGCCTCTTCTCCGACTGGATCAACGAGCGCCCTCCGCAGCGCCGTGGGGCTTCGGGCCTTCACCCCCGCCTTGCGGCGGGTGCGGTGGCTGCACAAGTTCAAGCTGGAGATGTCGCCCCGTTACGATGGTGCGGCGGATCCGGCATCCTTCTTGCTGGCATACGAGGAGGCCATCTTGGAGGCCGGGGCGACGGTAAGGTCATGGCCAACTGGCTTCCGATGGCCCTGACTGGCATGCCGCGTGCCTGGCTCCTCCATCTGTCGGAGTCTTCCGTGGCCTCCTGGGAAGAGCTGCGTGACCTCTTCATCATGCGCTTCGGAGGACCAGCACCCCTGTCGTCGCGGCTCTCATCGGTGGCTCGCATGCGCCGCCCTTGGATCATCACGCCAATCCGTTCTTTCGCCAGATCAGCGCCATCTCCACGCGGCAGGGGGCTCCCCCGGGTTGGGCGGTGCCCAAGGCCGACCTGATCTACAACTCGAGGGATCACCCAGTCACCACCGTCGGCTCGTGCGTGCTTCCGATGCTTTGCACGCCCACCATCTGTGGTGTAGCCTTCACCAAGACCATCATCGATGGCGGCGCCGACCTCAACGTGCTCTCCGTGGAGGCTTTCAGCCTCCTTCATGTACCACTTGAGCGGCTCAGCCCCAGCAAGCCTTTCTCCGGGGTCGGCGGCGGCTCCTCCGACCCCCTGGGGCAGATCCGTCTCCCCGTGACTTTCGGCACACGCGACAACTACCACACCGAGCTGATCGACTTCGACATCGCTCGCATCGAGTTGCCGTAGAACGCCATCCTCGGGTACCCGGCGCTGGCCCAGTTCATGGCGCCCACGCATCCTGCCTATAACCTCATGAAGATGCTAGGAAGCAAGGACGTCCTCACCATGGTCGGAGACACCAATGAAGCCGTGGCGGCCCTCAAGCTCGCCTTCAGGGCCACGAGGCAGGTCGCCCGACCAAAAAGGCAGTGTCCAGAACCAAGGGGGCTGTGCCAACCAAGAAGAAGCAGTTGTTCACTCAGGGTCAAGCCAAGACAAAGTAGATACCAGTCGACGAGGACAGGGCCTCTGGCGCCACCTTTACCATAGGTGCCGACCTCGCCCCAGATCAAGAAAAAGAGTTGGTGGACTTCTTGCGGGCGAACAGGTAAGTATTCGCCTGGGAGCCCAAGCAGCTGGCTGGGGTCCCGAGCAGAGTGATCGAGCATCATCTAAGTGTTTGCCCCAACGTGTGCCCTGTGAAACAGAGGGCAAGGCGGCAATCCATGGAGTAGCAGTCCTTCATCATTCAGGAAACCTGCAAGCTAGAGGCAGCGGGCATCATTCGTGAAGTCCGGTACCCAGAGTGGCTCGCGAATCCGGTCGTCGTGCCGAAGAAAGGAGGGAAGGAGCGCATGTGTGTCGACTTCACCAACCTCAACAAGGCTTGCCCTCAAGACCCATTCCTGCTGCCGCGCATCGACCAGATTGTCGACTCCACCACCGAGTGCGACCTGCTATGTTTCCTGGATGCATTCTCAGGCTACCACTAGATCAAGATGGCGGTGGAAGATGAGGAGAAAACAACTTTTTGGACCCCATGCGGGGTGTACTGCTACACTTGCATGCCATTCGGATTGCGCAACGCAGGAGCAACCTTCCAGTGCCTAATGCACACTGCCTTGGGGCAGCAGCTCCGTAGAAACACCGAGGCCTACGTCGACGACATTGTGGTGAGGTCTCTGGAGGCAGGAACTCTGATTTAGGACCTGGAGGAGACCTTCGCCAGCCTACGCCAGGTGGACCTGCGGCTCAACCCGGAGAAGTGCGTGTTTGGTGTCCCTTCGGGCAAGCTGCTGGGCTTCCTCATGTCTCACAGGAGGATCGAGGCCAACCCGGAGAAGGTCAATGCAATTGAAGACATGAGCCCACCACAAAACCTCAAGGAGATGCAAAAGCTTGCAGGTTGTGTGACTTTGTTGGGGCGCTTCATCTTCAAGTTAGGGGAGCGCGCATTGCCGTTCTTTAAGCTGATGAAGAAGAAGGGTCCGTTCGAATGGACCCCCGAGGCCGACCTGGCATGTCAAGACCTCAAGAGATACTTGACCAGCCCGCCGGTGATGGTGGCGCCTCGTCCTCGCGAGCCCTTGGTACTCTACCTGCCTCCCATGCCCCACTCCGCCAGCGCGGCGCTGGTGGCCCTCAGGGAGGGGCCCGAGGTCAAGGACCCGCCAAGTGGAGTCGCCGAGCAGGATGAGGTAGCTCACCACCAAGGTGATGCTCCTGAGATAGCGGCTGCCCCGACCTGTCATCAAGCCCCAGGAGCTGGAAACCCGCAGGAAACACCTCAGTCCCCGGGAGCCAAAAACTCCGTCAGCTCTCCCACCCTTGTCGAGCACCCGGTGTACTTCGTCAGCACGGTCCTGCGAGATGCAAGGGCGTGATACCCCATGCCTCAGAAGCTCTTGCTCGCGCTCCTGGTGGCCTCGCGCAAGCTGCGCCACTACTTCCAAGGTCACCCCATCAAGGTCGTTTCAGCTTACCCATTGGAGAGACTGCTCAGAAGCCCCAATGCTGCGGGAAGGGTTGCCAAATGGAACATCGAGCTGCAAGCGTTTGACCTGGAGTTCAGCACAACCAGAGTCATCAAGGGGGCCGCACTCGCCGACTTTGTGGCAGAATGGACCGACACCCCGGAGCTCGAAGTAGGCGAGAACCGATCCCTCTCACTAGGAAGTGAGGCGCCAGATGGTTGGGTCATGTACTTCGATGGCGCGTTTGCACGTCATGGCGCGGGGGCTGGAGCCGTGCTCATCTCACCCACTCAGGACAAGGTTTACTACGCTGTGCAGCTCTTCTTCCAGCAGGGCGAGAAGGTCTGCAACAACATCGCAGAGTACGAGGGTCTCATCGCCGGCCTCAAAGCGGTAGTGGCCCTGGGGGTGAAACGCCTCACCATCAAGGGAGACTCGCAACTCCTCATCAACTTCTCCAACAAGGTGTATGAGCCAAAGGATGAGCACATGCAGGCATACCTCGCGGAGGTGCGCAAAATGGAGAAGCAGTTCCTGGGCCTGGAGCTATAGCATGTGCCTCGTGGAACCAACAAAGAGGCCGACGACATCGCTAGAAGAGCATCCAAGCGGCTGCCCCAAGAGCTTGGCGTCTTTGAGGAGCGACTCTTCAAGCCTTCGGCAGCACCTCCGCCTATGGAGCCGCTGCCGCCTCAGGAGGACCTCCCCTAGCCACCA
Source organism: Triticum urartu (assembly GCF_056163025.1). Taxonomy (NCBI): domain Eukaryota; kingdom Viridiplantae; phylum Streptophyta; class Magnoliopsida; order Poales; family Poaceae; genus Triticum; species Triticum urartu. Next base: position 182,164,844 of record NC_141878.1, on the reverse strand, counting down.
GCTACCAGCCTCGGGAGCCCCCGCATGTGGCCCGACTTCAGGAGCACACCTCCTCTTAGCGCTCGAGCCTCAGGAGGGGTGCTAGATCGAGGAGTTCAAGGCATACCTGACGCAAGGCACATTGCCGGAGAAGGAGGAAGATGCGGAACATGTGGCCTGACAGGCTACGGTGTACTGCATTCAGGACGGTGAGCTATACAGGAAGCGGCCAAATGATGTTTCTCTATGATGCATTTCCAGGGAATAGGGGAAAGACTTGCTGGCTAACATACATGGCGGAGACTGCGGGCACCACTCGTTGTCGCGCACCCTGGTCGGCAAGGCTTTCCGCATCGGGTTCTACTGGCCCATGGCACTCAACGACGTGGCCGAGCTGGTGAAATCTTGCGAGGCCCTCCAGTTCCACGCCAAGCAGATCCACCAGCCTGCTCAGGACCTCGAGACTATCCCACTCTCATGGCCGTTCGCGGTCTGGGGCCTGGATATCCTGGGTCCATTCCCTCGAGCGCCTGGAGGCTACCGCTACCTCTGTGTCGCCATTGACAAATTCACCAAGTGGGCGGAAGTGGAAGCCGTCCGCACCATCCCAGCCGGGTCAGCAGTCAAGTTCATCAAGGGCCTAGTAAGCCGATTTGGGTCCCTAATCGCATCATCACTGAAAACGGCTCGCAGTTCACTAGCAATCTCTTCAAAACGTATCGTGCCAACCTTGGAACGCAGATTTGCTATGCCTCCGTGGCGCACCCTAGGAGTAACGGCCAGGCCGAACGCGCCAACGCAGAGGTCCTGAGGGGTCTCAAGACAAGGACCTTCAAGAAGAGGCTCGAAGCGAGTGGCAGGGGCTGGCACGACGAGCTCCAGTCTGTGCTATGGTCCATCCGCACCACCACCACCAGGCCGACAGGCGAAACCTTGTTCTTCCACATCTACGGAGCAGAAGCGGTTCTCCCACACGAGGTCAGGCATCGCTCCATGCGGGTCCTGACATTTGATGAAACGCAGCAGGACGCCATGGGGGGGGGATGGATCTCGTGCTGCGGGAGGAACGCCACCGTGAAGCCTTGCTCCGAGCTGCGAGGTACCAGCCGGCGCTGCGGCGGTACCACTGCCGCAGTGTCCGCTCCAGGACGCTCGAGGTGGGTGATCTTGTCCTGAGGCGGGTGCTCTCCAGGGAAGGGCTGCACATGCTCTCGCCCATGTGGAAGGGCCCGTTTCGGGTCGCCCATGTCTCCAGGCCTAGCACCGCATGCCTGGAGACGCAGGACGGGATCCCCATCCAGAACGCCTGGAACATCCAACACCTCCGGAAGTTCTACCCATGAAGCAAGGCCCGGTGCTTGTGAAGCAATGCCCAGTGCCTGTGAAGAATCTCCGCTCGTGACACTCTCACATAATAATGAGTGGGGCTGTACACGCCTCGGAGTCTCAGGAGTTCCACCCTCGGGCCTCGGGGGCTCCCTCTATCAGAGCCTGAATTTTGGCCCTTTCTTTTTCTTTTGATTCTCTGGGATTTCTCCTTAAGTTTTCTTGTTCCATGGCTTTGTGGTCTGGAAACGGAAGAAGATGACCTATTCTTTGCTTCCAGAGTGGCTTGTAAACCTCAAATCCTTCCCTAGACCTTTCCATTTTCATCCTAGCCCAAATCTCAATATTCTTCTTATTGGCAATATTCCTTTTCTATTAAAGGAATAACCCTAATTGCCCCAGGTTGTGAAGCAACCTATATTTCCATCACTCCTAAAATTCCCAAATAATTCTCCTAAATTGTTTGGGTCATATATTTCTCAAATATGACAAAATATTTCATTTTCCATATTTTCCATCATGCTCAAATAATTCATCTCCTATCCTGTCCCGAATGACAAATTGTGAAGCAAGTGCCATTTATCTTTGCCCAATTGACTCCAAACTTCTTAGAAATCTTTTCATGTCCAAATAATTGCCTCATGACAAATTTCAACTTAATTTGCCTAGTAAGTATTCCTGAGAAAATGTTCAAAGTTCCTGTCCGAGGGAATTGGTTGTGAAGGAAGTACTAGCTAGGTTAATCAGATTGATTTGAATTTTTGCATGGTCTTTCACATCATCAAATAAAAGCTCTCCACAAGATTTGAGCTCATGCAATGCATCCATGTGACATGAGCATCAATTCTTTGGTTCTATCCAAATTTCCAGTTAATGAAGCAAGTATATTTTATCTTGCTCCATTGTGGCTGTAAATTTTCCTAGGCCTTATCTTATCCGTATAACCTATCTCCACCCAATTTGGGCATATTCCATCTAGCCAATATTCCTCTAGAATTTTTGCAAGTTTCTGGACAGAGAGAATAGCTGTGAAGGAAGTACCATTTTGGTGAATGCGATTGGTATGAAAAATTTCAAAGAATCTCTATATGTCGAAATCATAATGCCTTGCCAAATTTCAGCTCAAGTGGCTTCTCCATTTGAGTGCACCATCATGATCTTCATTCTGGACCAAATTACTTAGTTGTAAAGCAACTATATTAATTATTTGTCCATTTCCATCAAAAATTCACAGGATCGTAGTCCTTCCTATCCTAATCACCCCAGACAACTCCGACTCAATCAAGTTCCTGTTGATCAGCAGTACTCAGCCAAAACTGATACAGCAAACTTCAGGTGATCACTCACATCTCTCCTTGGCACTTCTGCGTGACCCATCACCTCCCTCGGCCTCTGGTATGAAAGGACTAAACACTAGACAATGTTTCCCTGCCTCTTGCGTCCCCTCCTTGCCGGGCGTGGTGGTGACCTCGTCGTTTGCGGGTCTGTGCACGCGCTATGCCAGCGTTGGCCGCGCTGTAGGCATCGGGACGCGCCGGCCAGCTCTGCCTCGACGGTTTTCTTGCGTCCTAGCGTGTCGACCTGACTCCCCCTCCCTCTCACGTCGCCCTCGACCTCTTGCCCCCTCTCCAAGTCTCCTCACTGGAGCTAGACACCGCGCGTCCATGGGCGCACAGTGCCGACAAGGCATTAGTGGCGATGTGGCCTCTTCCCTCTCTTGTCCCCGAGCCCCTCTCGTCTCCGTGACCATCGTCCACTTCCCCCTCGTCGCCGTTCAAGCTTGGCCGCGAGCACACGCGTCCACAGTGGCAACTATGCTCGAACCTCCTTGCCAGGGCTATTTAAGCCAGCCCCGACCCCTCCCGAGCACACCACGCACCTCACCTCACTCCCAGAGCCCTGCCTACCCTCTATCTCGAGCTCAAGAAGCTCTCCTGCCCTCCCTCTGTCACCATCGCCTCCGCCTCGGTCCTCCTAAATTGGAGCTACCTGAGCCCCTCCGCCACTTCTAGCCACCACCCCTAGCCCCTCTGATCTCCGGCGACCCTCCTCAGATCCTCTTCCCATCGCTGGAGCCACCATGGCCAGAACCCCATCTCCACCTAAACCGCCGTCCGCCGCAGCAGCGTCCCCACTCGAGCCTGACCTACCTATGATGGACGCATGCTCTGGATGGGTGCATCTCGGTCCCCTGAGCGCGCCGGTATGCTGCACGACCCAGGAGATGGCCAGAGCTGCCGGAACGGCCGCCGGCGCTGGCCCAGTCCTTTGCTCCGTCGGGCACGAGCGAGGAGAAGACGAATCCGTAGACCCCTCCCTGCCAGCTGGCCACGGGCCCCGCGCGTCAGTGAGCCGGAGCCGGCCCAGCGTTGACCCCGCCTGGCCAGCGTGGATAAGTGACGGGCCCCGCCCCGCGGGACCCGCACGTCATCAACGGGCCCTGCCTCTGCCACGTCGTTAAGTGGAAGCGCAGTTCACAGAAGACGTTTTCAAATTTGGAAAGTGTATTTTGTGTTAACTGTTGCTGAAAGTGCATTTTCCTTTATAGGAAATGTATTCATTCAAATATGCTTTCAGTTTTTCTGTCTAGGCCCTGTTTGAAAATATTTTTCTTGTAGATAGGTCCCTGGCAGAAAACTCCTCCTAAATTTTTATCCGTAATTCCGATCGAGGTGAATCCAATGCCCACGTCTTTGTCTCGTCGAGCCTGTTCTATTCCCACCATTTTCACTATGTTTCAACATTCTGAAAATGACCATTTTGCCCTTGCCCCTAATCAGCCCCCCTTCGAGAGAGTACCTTTTCCGGCGATTCCTTCCGCGGTCATTCCGCACTTCTCCCCGGAGCCTTCTTAATCGCCAGGCAAGTCACAACATCCACTTGCATGATAGCCATGCAGTAGCCATGGTTTTCAACTTGAACATTTAATAACTGTCTGCTTGTTTAACTACAACTATTTTCGTTGTTTCGGTACTACTTATGGTTTTGTGTTCACCTTCGTGTTATGTTTCGATGCATCTAGTTATCATTTGTCTTGCTCGTATTACTTTCATGCTTGGTGGTAGTACAAGTTGATGTTGGTGATGGTCTTTGGTGCATGACTATCGTCTGTTCCAAGTACCGTTGCTATGCATGTTCCTTTGCATCTAGTTTGTTAAATGCTTGCATGGTAGTATTATCATTATGTCATTGCATGGTATCTATTCTCGATGCAAGTGGTCATGATCCGTTTATGAGTAGTGTTATGCTTGTGCTAATTATGCTCGTTAGTATGCTATGCTCATCTGGATAAATGCTTCAATGTTGTTGTGCATAATATTTATGCTGCATCCATGTTGATATCACGCTCATGCATCGTAGTTGCATCCTGGTATTTTCATATGACTCAGCGTATTGCATTCAAGTTTAACCGGACTTAATTGAACTTGAACAACTGTTGGCTGAGTCATGGTGCCACCATATCGAGCTAACCAGTGCAACCATATTTGCCTTGGGTATGGGTAAGGCCCTAGCAGTCTATTGTCATGCCTCTCGTTGGTGCCTCCAACGAGGGAAGGTTATGCACAGGCGCTACCTTGGCCGGGTAGGACGTCATAAGCCTTGTGAGCCCAAGTTTTTGCACGCTTTTGTCCCCATTTGGGACCGTTTTTGTTTTGCCACGACGGTGGCCGTAAGACCTTTGGTAGGCACGGGCCACCCAGGACTGGACCAAAAGGGGGTGTTGGCCGGAGTGGCCAGGAGAGTGTCATGGCAGTAGGTCTATTTTGTCGAAACGCTGTTGGTCCACCCGAATGGCAGTGCGAGGCCATGGGTTCTATGGTGTGGGTACAGTGTGCTACCTCTGCAGAGTGTGTGTGTTAAATCTATCGATAGCCGCACTCACGGATAAGGGCCTAGTTCGTGTCGGTCACACTATGGGTCAACAGTAATAATAATAATGATGTGCTTAATAACAACCCCGGTTCGATGATGAAAGAAGTTGGTTGATATTTATGTGATCGTGAGAGGATCACTGTAGTATGGTGAATGCCAACTTGTTGGATATTTGGGGATGTTATGCAAGAGTCAATGGTAAAGGTCAAGCTCCTTGTGGTCATAAATGATTACTACGGTATTGTTAATACCAAGCTTGATTGGATCCTGAGATGATTGTGTGATATCCGTGATGGTAAGGGATACAGGTGATGGTTACGAGGTAACCCGAATAGAATAAGTTGGGGCATGATAGTTTCATCATGTTGCATGCTAGTATCATCATGTTCATATGTTTATGCCATGCTCGTATTGTTCTAGCTGTATCATCTTGTTCATGCTATGATTGATCTGATGGTATCATGTTAATCCTTGTTAACCTGTAACTGCCATGCTATTATTTGTCTGGATTGCTTTGGTTGTTGTGAGCTTGCAAGTACATTCAATGTACTGACCTAGCATGTCATGCCAGTTTGCAGGTCATGCCGGATATGATTGCTTGTTTGCCGTGGATCCCTTGTTTGTGCGCTAGGATAAGCATTCCAGCCAGAGTCCCTGCAGAGTGGAGTTCATCACCGTCGCCGCTGTCCTGCTACTAGTAGTCATTCTGCTGTGTCGTGTTGTCCTGCTTCTTGCATAGAGCAACCATAGCAGGCATAGCATCGCCGTGCCGATGTAATCCCCTTGTACCCCAATAGATTGCAATAAAGAGTTGATTTGTTCTATGCTAAGCAGTGTCATATTCCAGAAGACTTCTCCCCGATCTCTGGGCTGGAATACAGGGCATTCCGGTTTCTCTGAGCCGGGGTGCCACAGGCTTGGTATCAGAGCAGGTCTGGCTGTAGGATGCCCTAGCCCGCGCGAACATTAGAAACGGTAGTATAGACCCCAATTGATTTGTTGCACTTGATTGTTGCATTTGTTTGTTCCATAGCATGCATATAGATTATTATCTTGTCGCTAATGGTTAATCTTGTGAGTGTAGGTGGTATTGGTTTCGATCCACTACATGCACCCTCCTTCTTAGCATGCCTGCTCTTCGGTGTTCGACGTTATCTCTGTCCCAGCAGAGTGATTCCCTGGTGCCAAATGTTCCAGACACCACTTGCAGGAGTTATGCTCAGGTATCGCGTCGATATCTTTCCACTACCCAACCATATTATTTCGGTGATAGCCATGCTTCTATCCCGAATCGTGCCATCCATCTCATCCCTTTGGCAATCCTTACTGATACTTGTTATCGGAAAAGGGCAATCCCATCAAGCCTTGCTTTTCCTCCACTATATTGCCCTGTCATTCCATTCCTTGGACAGGTATGATTCCCTTTGTACGCTTGATGATGAGGTAGTCGTGCTCGTATACCTCACTACATGATCACCAAGTCCGTCCTCGCCTCCGTATCTATCCAGATCCAGCCGGTGTTCAGCCAGTGTTTGGTGTAGCCTTGTTTATGCCAACTCCTTCCACACGTGAATTCACTTTCATGCACACCGTCACAACATAATAGACCGCAATACCGGAGTTTCCGCGAGATTTGTGTGCTTAGGTATGCATGCATATTATTGTTGTCAGTAGCAGTAATATGTGATGTTGCTTGATTATTTATATTATGAGTATGCTTGTGTGCTTTTGTTTTCGTCGTTTCTCTTATTTCTTTCACTGGGCCTTTGGTGTGGCATTACTTTCCCCTCATTGAAGTTGCTCATCAACCGACACCAGACCTGAAGAATCAGCAAGGAATTCAAAGGTTTGGAAGCTCAGATAAATGGAATGAAGTTATCAGCAAACTGTAGCAAAATTTGGAATATCTCGTCTGAATGGAAAAAGGGATCCTGTATGGACAGTCAGTATCATGTTTACATTAGCATGCACTCCTTACAATAGTACGGATAATCAAGTTTGCCTCAGTGTGCACTCTTCATGACAGAAATGATCAGATCAGGAAGAAGATAAGCTATGTGCAAGACCAACAGTGCAATTTTAGTAAAAGCTATGGTTCAGATACAAGGTATGATTCTTCGTTGACGATGATTTGGAAACATGATATGCCTGGAAGAAAGCACGGATGGGCCACATATTCAGAAAGGAGGATGGTCCAGTAAATCCTGTTGCATGCAAGAAATCAACATCGGAAATATTAAGATGGTGGATATGTATGGTAATCAGTCTGCACCTCACAATGAGAAGCTTTTGCAGCACGAAACCCAGTCTTCCTCAGCAAGATACTCTCGATGGTTTCCAGCATAAGCCATCCAACCGTCCTCATTACGATACTGATGCACGATAGTACATTGTGAATTGACAGCAGATGGCAGAATCAGATCCGCAACAGTTGGTCAGAAGCAAGAATCAGTCAAAACACAAGTCTTCCTCGGGAATCAGAATCTCAGATATATGTGAAGGAACCAGATATACACCTCACTGTGACAAAGGACCATGAGGATTTACGACAACACTGAGCTCTGTACAAGTACTGGTGAACCTGGGATATGATCCTGATGAGCCCTTGTCTTCTTTTCTCTGGGAACGACACCACACCTGTGTTCTGAGCTGTTTTTGGCCATACGGGGTGGATGCCGATTTTTATTTCTCTCTTCAACGACTGTCATGAGTTCTGAGCTGCTTTTCGGCTGTCTCATACAGCTGTTGAGTTTCTTTTTGTGAGAGTAGCCCTATAGCTACTTTTGGCTATTTTAGGGAGCTGCCACTTTCTTCTTATCGACCCGGTCTATTGCTCTGAGCTGCTTTTCAGCCGTCCTGAGCCATGGTTGAGTTACTTCAGTAATGTCCCAGATCTGAGTTATAAATACCGTTCTAGTGGCTACTAATTTATTTGCCAATTTCTTGCAAGAGTTCAGATGATCATTTTCCTACGGTTAAAACTTGAGAGGCGATGAACCTGCAATGGGAATGATGCTACCATGTCAGGAGATGAGGATAAAAGTACGCCTGTCAGTATATTGCAACCGACAGAACCTATGGTCACACGAAGAAGCAATATGACCCCGCTCCTTCACCCAAGGATCCATGAAGGAAAACAGTAATGAAGGAGCCAGACTGATAATTCTTGCATGATTCACATGGTGCAGTAATATCTGCAGCAAAGTGTTTAGTAGCAAGGTAATATGATAGTAGTGGAAACGGTAGCACAAGGTAACAGTAGTAAAAGTAATGTTTTTGGTATTTTGTAGTGATGATAGCAATAGCAACGGAAAAGTAAATAAGCGAAGCACAATATATGGAAAGCTCGTAGGCAATGGATTGGTGATAGATAATTATGCCGGATGCGGTTCATCATGTAACAGTCATAACCTAGGGTGACACAGAACTAACTCTAGTTCATTGATATAATGTAGGCATGTATTCCGAACAGAGTCATACGTGCTTATGGAAAAGAACTTGCATGACATCTTTTGTCCTACCCTCCCGTGCCAGCGGGGTCCTTACAGAAACTAAGGGATATTAAGGTCTCCTTTTAATAGAGAACTGGAACAAAGCATTAACACATAGTGAATACATGAACTCCTCAAACTACGGTCATCACCGGTAAGTATCCCGATTATTGTCACTTCGGGGTTAACGGATCATAACACATAATAGGTGACTATAGAATTGCAAGATAGGATCAAGAACACTCATATATTTATGAAAACATAATAGGTTCAGATCTGAAATCATGGCACTCGGGCCCTAGTGACAAGCATTAAGCATAGCAAAGTCATAGCAACATCAATCTCAAAACATAGTGGACACTAGGGATCAAACCCTAACAAAACTAACTCGATTACATGATAGATCCCATCCAACCCATCACCGTCCAGCAAGCCTACGATGGAATTACTCACGCACGGCGGTGAGCATCATAAAATTGGTGATGGAGGATGGTTGATGATGACGATGGCGACAGATTCCCCTCTCCGGAGCCCCAAACGGACTCCAGATCAGCCCTCCCGAGAGGTTTTGGGGCTTGGTGGCGGCTCCGTATCGTAAAACACGATGATTTTTTATCTCTGATTTTTTTCTCATCGAAACTCAATATATGGAGGTGGAGTTGGAGTCGGGGAGGCAACAGGGGGCCCACGAGGTAGGGGGCGCGCGGCGCGCCCCCCACCCTCGTGGCAAGACGGTGGGCCCCCTGGCCTTCATCTTTGGCAGGTATTTTTCTTATTTTCTGAAAAGTGTCTCCGTGAAGTTTTAGGTCATTCCGAGAACGTTTGCTCCTGCACATAAATAACACCATGGTAGTTCTGCTGAATACAGCATCAGTCCGGGTTAGTTCCATTCAAATCATGCAAGTTAGGGTCCAAAACAAGGGCAAAAGTGTTTGGAAAAGTAGATACGTTGGAGACGTATCATGTAGATACCCCGGACAGTCTGAGTCAGGATCGACCGCCATGGATATTCATCTAAAGGGTCTACTCAATTTTGAACCAACGTCAGCCAAGGATAAGGATATTATCGTATATGGTCATACCCCTTATGCTGGCCAGGACAGGCGACAATCAAATATTTGGTACAGATCTGGTACTCAAGGGAGTGGAGCTAGTCAACATGATTCAGAAATTCCTGCGATAAGTCAGAATCTGTCAGGAAAACGGTTATGCATCAAGTCTTTGTTTCGAACCCGAAGAACCTGCATTTAGCGGAGAAACCCAATGCAAGGAGTCAGAGCTTGGGTATGCATCAAGAAAAAAATCTAATCACCAGTTCATGGACAGTTGTCAGTACAAACACATCAATCGGAAATCACCCTCGGATTTGTTAGATAGACATATATTTCAGTCATGGCAATCTCAGATAAGTCAGCGGATATGAACAGACGTGGAGCCAGTATAAGCAGGAAAATGGCAAGTAAGATATGCCAGGATAAGGATACAGTAAAGCAAACCGCCCAGAGCTAGTCAGATGAGTCAAACGAATAATTTAATGGGAACAATCAATGAGGAAAAAGGATACCCGAGTTGGAAACGGTTTCCTTAAGTCAGTATATGCATACTTGTTCCCTGAGCAACCAAATCTCGAGGACAAGATTTCTTTAAGGGGGAAGGTTTGTCACAGCCTGATTTTTGGCCCTTTCTTTTTCTTTTGTTTCTCTGGGATTTTTGCTTAAGTTTCTTGTTCCGTGGCTTTGTTGTCTGGAAATGGAAGAAGATGACCTCTTCTTTGCTTCCAGAGTGGCTTGTCAACCTCAAATCCTTCCCTAGAATTTTCCATTTTCATCCTAGCCCAAATCCCAATATTCTTTTTATTGGGTATCCCTTTTCTATTAAAGGAATAACCCTAATTGCCCCAGGTTGTGAAGCAACCTATATTTCCATCACTCCTAAAATTCCCAAATAATTCTCCTAAATTGTTTGGGTCATATCTTTCTCAAATATGGCAAAATATTTCATTTTCCATATTTCCCATCATGCTCAAATAATTCATTTCCTATTCTGTCTTGAATGGAAGATTGTGAAGAAAGTGCCATTTATCTTTGCCAAATTGACTCCAAACTTCTTGGACATCTTTTCATGTCCAAATAATTGCCTCATGACAAATTTCAACTTAATTTGCCTAGTAAATATTCCTGAGCAATTTTTCAAAGTTCATGTCTGAGGGAATTGGTTGTGAAGGAAGTACTAGCTAGGTTAATCCAATTGAGTTGAATTTTTGCATGTCTTTCATATCATCAAATAAAAGCTATCCACAAGATTTGAGATCATGCAATGCATCCGTGTGAGCTGAGCATCAATTCTCTGTCCAAATTTTCAGTTAATGAAGCAAGTATATTTTATCTTGCTCCATTGTGGCTGTAAATTTTCCTAGGCATTCTCTTATCCATATAACCTATCTCCACCCAATTTGGGCATATTCCATCCAGCAAATATTCCTCTAGAATTTTTACAAGTCTCTGGACATGGAGAATAGCTGTGAAGGAAGTACCATTTTGGTGAATCCGATTGGTATGAAAATTTTCACAGAATCTCTATATGTCCAAATCATAATGCCTTGCCAAATTTCCGCTCACGTGGCCTCTCCATTTGAGTGCACCATCATGATCTTCATTCTGGACCCGATTACTTAGTTGTAAAGCAACTATATTAATTATTGGTCCATTTCCATCAAAAATTCACAGGATCGTAGTCCTTCCTATCCTAATCACCCCAGACAACTCCGTTTGACTCAATAAAGTTCCTGTTGATCAGCAGTACTCAGCCAAAACGGATACAGCAAACTTCAGGTGATCACTCACATCTCTCCTTGGCACTTCTGTGTGATCCATCACCTCCCTCGGCCTCTAGTCTGAAAGGACTAAACACTAGACAACATTTCCCTCCCTCTTTGCATCCCCTCCTTGCCAGGCGCAGTGCTGACCGCATCGTTTGCGGGTCTGTGCATGCGCTCTGGCAGCATTGGCCACGCTCTGGGCGTCGGGACGCGCCGGCCAGCTCTGCCTCGACGTTTTTCGCGCGTCCGAGTGTGCCGACATGACTCCCCTCCCTCTCACGTCACCCTCAACCTCTTGCCCCCTCTCCAAATCTCCTCTCGGAGCTAGATGTCGCGCGTCCACGGGCGCATAGTGCCGACAAAGCATTTATGGCGTCGTGGCCTCTTCCCTCTCTTGTCCCCGAGCCCCTCTCGTCTTCGTGACCTCGTCCACTACCCCCTCATCGCCGTTCAATCTTGGCCGCGAGCACACGCGTCCGCGGCGCCGGACACGCGTCCGTGGTGGCAACCGAGCTCGAACTGCCTTGCCACGGCTATATAAGCCAGCCCCGACCCCTCCCGAGCACACCACGCACCTCACCTCGCTCCCAGAGCCCTGCCTAGCCTCTGTCTTGAGCTCAAGAAGCTCTCCTGCACCCCCTCTATCGCCATGGCCACCGCCTCGGTCCTCCTAAATTGGAGCTACTTGAGCCCCTCCTCCACTTCTAGCCTCCACCCCTAGCCCCTCTGATCTCCGGCGAATCTCCTCAGATCCTCTTCCCCTCGCCGGAGCCACCATGGCCAGAACCCCATCTCCACCCGAACCTCCATCCGCCGTAGTAGCGGCCCCGCTCGAGCCCGACCTCCCCATGATGGACGGATGCTCTGGATGGGTGCCTCTCGGTCCCCTGAGCGCGCCGGTATGCTGCACGGCTCGGGAGACGGCCGGAGCTGCCGGAACGGCCGCCTGCGCCGGCCCAGTCCTCTGCTCCGTCGGGCGCGAGCGAGGAGAAGACAAAGCCGTCGACCCCTCCCTGTCGAGTAGGACGTCATAAGCCTTGTGAGCCCAAGTTGTTGCGTGCTTTTGTCCCCATTTGGGACCGTTTTTGTTTTGCCACGACGGTGGCCGTAAGACCTTTGGTAGGCACGGGCCACCTAGGACTGGACCCAAAGGGGGTGCTGGTCGGAGTGGCCGGGAGAGTGTCATGGCAGTAGGTCTGTTTTGTCGGAACGCTGTTGGTCCACCTGAATGGGAGTGCGAGGCCATGGGTTCTGTGGTGTGGGTACAATGTGCTACCTCTGCAGAGTATGTGTGTTAAATGTATCGATAGCTGTGCCCGCGGATAAGGGCCCAGTTCGTGTCGGTCACACTATGGGTCAACAGTAATAATAATGATGATGTGCTTAATAACAACCCCGGTTAGATGATGAAAGAAGTTGGTTGATATTTATGTGATCGTGAGAGTATCACTGTAGTATCGTGAATGCCAACTTGTTGAATATTTGGCGATGTTATGCAAGAGTCTAGGGTAAAGGTCAAGCTCCTTGTGGTCATAAATGATTACTACGGGATTGTTAATACCATGTTTGATTGGATCCTGAGATGATTGTGTGATATCTGTGATGGTAGGTGATACACGTGATGGTTACGAGGTAACCCAAACAGAGTAAGTTGGTGCATGATAGTTTCATCATGTTGCATGCTAGTATCATCATGTTCATATGTTTATGACATGCTCGTATTGTTCTAGCTGTATCATCTTGTTCATGCTATGATTGATCTGACGGTATCATGTTAATCCTTGTTAACCTGTAACTGCCATGCTTTGGTTGCTATCAGCTTGCAAGTACATTCAATGTACTGACCTGGCGTGTCATGCCAGTTTGTAGGTCATGCCGGATATGATTGCTTGTTTGCCGTGGATCCCTTGTTTGTGCGCTAGGATAAGCGTTCCAACCAGAGTCCCTGCGGAGTGGAGTTCATCACTGTCGGCGTTCTGGGAATGGGGGTCCCCAGACTTGCTTGCCTGCGGCCCGCGGCGTGGCTCAAAAGGGGGCCCAGCGTGGCCCATCTTCATCAACATAGACCCAAGACCCTCGCGAGGGGACAAGCCTCGCGGGGCAGACGACACGGAGCTTCCTCAGGCACGGCCTCATCTGGCTGGCTTGCGAGGAGGCGGAGAGATCAAGGCGGGGTACCTCACGAGGTGCCCGTGACGCAAGCCATGACGACCAAAGGCGCCAGGCGGGCACCAGCCGCGTAGTGTCCTCCTTTCCTCTTTGGTGCAAAGGGAGCAAGTGCAGGCGAGAGCATCAAGTAAAGGCACCCGTTTCGGTGCAACGAGACCAAGACCAGTCCAATGGCAGGGAGGAAGTCATTGTGGATCCCAAGCCAGCGTCACCACCAGAGCCTTTGGCAGGCGAGGACCAACTTTAGTCAGGATAAGTGTACCAGATGTTCCCCTTCGAAATGGCCAATTGTTGGTGCCCTTCCCGCTCAATATTTGGGAAGAGGCCCAGGGCCTTTGCCTAGAAATAGGAATAGCCACCCACAGGGTAGAGGGGAGATCGGAGATCGGATCGAAATCGGAGGGAGAATCGAGAAGGGAGAGAGAGAGAGAAGGGCGACTGAACTCCTCCTAGCAGTTCATCCCCCCAGCCAAGAACAGACCCTCGCGAGGCTGTTCGTCCTTGTATTTCTCATCATCATCAGCCCAAGAGGCAATCCACCACACCACACACTTGAGTAGAGTATTACACCACAACGGTGGCCCGAACTAGTATAAACCCTGTGTCTCTTGTGCTTTTCTTTCCATAGCTTAGATCTTAGCGAGGCGGAGGGGTGCAGGTAGGTAGAAGGCGAAATCTCCGCGCGCACCCCAGTGTTCGAACATCAAAGGTCTGCCGGAACCCGAAATCCGACATTTGGCGCGCCAGGTAGGGGTGCGCCAGAATCCACCTTCTACCGCTTCGTGTCCCGTCGCGTCGTCATCACCATGTTCGCCGATCAGGTGGGCAACCCAGATCCATGGGCGGCGTGGCCCGCCCGTGCAGAGCCGCTCGCCTCAGGCGACCCCGTGCCCCAGGCAGCTCGTGGTCCGCAGGGCGCTGCGGGCCGCGGGCGACGCGGACAGGCTTCGACAGCTCTCACACCGCGGCAGGCGCGGTCAGCAGCAAGGCCCTCCAATCACGCCGTGACCACGACACCGTACACTCGCCGGGAGCAGGCGAACTCGAGGGCCGCGCTCACGGTGGCCCGAGAGCTGCTGCAGTGCAGGCTGCTGGAGGGCGGCCGCGACGTGCTGCTGGAGCAGGTGGCAAAGCTCCTGGGCTTCGCCGCCTCGGGTGTAACACCCCGGATGTAACTTTCCCAATTTGTACTCCAACTCTTGCCGTTTCGGTGTTAAGTTATATTTATTTACTCGGCTTCGGGTCTTTGTCTCCGTGTGTTTTGGTCGTTGTCATGCATCTCATATCATGTCATCATGTGCATTGCATCTGCATAGGTGTTCGTCTCATGCATTCGAGCATTTTCCCCGTTGTCCGTTTTGCATTCCGGCGTTTCGTTCTCCTCCGGTGGCCATTTCTAGCTTTCTTTCGTGTGTGGGGATTAAACATTTCTGGATTGGACCGAGACTTAACAAGCGGCCTTGGTTTACTACCGGTAGACTGCCTGTAAAGTTTCGTATCATTTGGACTTCGTTTGATACTCTAACGGTTAACCGAGGGACCGAAAAGGCCTCGTGTGTGTTGCAGCCCAACACCCTTCCAATTTGGCCCAAAACCCACCTAACCCTGCTCCATCATCTAGATCATTCGATCACGATCGCGTGGGCAAAAACCGCACCTCATTTGGACTCTCCTAGCTCCCTCTACCTCTATTTAAAGCCCCCTCCCAAAATTCGCGGATCTCCTCCCTCTCAAACCCTAGAAATCGCCCCCGGACCGGCTGGACACGTCCGAATCCGGCCGGACGCGTCCACTCCGCCGCCCGCGCCAACCGAAAGGCGCCACGTGTCCCTCCGCCGCCAACCGCCGCCGCGGCCCGGCGAGCCCGTAGCGGGCCCGCCGGCCCATCCGCGCGCGCCGCCGGCCCGGTCGCCCCGCCGCCGTCTCCTTCCTCCCGCGCCACCGCCGCTCCGCCGCCTCCTTGCCCCATCCGCCGGTAGCCGCCGCCGCCCGAGGCCGCCTGCCACCTCGCCTCGCCGCGGGCCGCCGCCTCCGCCGCGAGCCGTCGCCGCCCGGCGCCTCTCCGCCGCCCCCGTCCGGCGCCGCCTACCGCACCCCACCGGCCTCTTCCTCCCGCTCCGGCCGCCGCCCCGGCCAACGACGCCGGCGAGCTCGGATCCACCCTCGGGACGCGTGCTACCGAAACCCTATATCTCGGTTTGATTTTTTCTCTAAGTCCCAGATTTCTCAGATCCAAGTGCCCCTGTTCATAGCTCCGTAGCTTTGCATCCGTAGCTCCGATTCATGCATATAACATATCAAAATGTTCATCTCAGAGAGTACATCATTTCATTCCATTGCATCATTTTCATTTGAGTTCATATTGATGCCCGAAATGCTGTTAGAAGAGGGCTACTTGAGTTAATTGACAGATCTGCTACTCCATTTAGGTTTTTGTCATTTTTGATATGATTAATGTGTGCATGATATGCCCTGATGCTCTACATGTGTTTTGTTAAGGGTTTTGTCATATATCCAGAGGTGCAACCCATGTATTTTTGTGATGTGGGTGGTGACTTGTGCAATCTTGCAAAGTGGTGCACTTGCTAATTCTGTTTTTAGGGACTTAGCAATTTCACTAAGTCCTGGAGCTGTTTATCTCATGATGCCATATGTTCTTGTTGTTTCCTAGTGATCCGTGCCTCTTTTGAGGATGATCAGTGAGGGCGTTTTGTTAATATTGTAGTGCTCTATCCATCCATGTCTTTGTTTGCAATTTTGGAGCACCCTAGCTTGAGTCAATCGAGCTCTACTTTTGCTACTTTGTGAATCTGGGCAGATTGTCAACTTGTTTGCAATTTTGCCGGTGATGTTGTAGTTGATCCATGCATGCTATGCTATTGTTCTTGCCATGTCTAGCTTGCATTTTGTGCCTTCTTGATGGGTGTATGCTTGTCTTGCCATGACTTGCACCGTAGTGAGTGCATCGAGCTCGTAAACATGCCTACTTGAGCTATATTTCAGCTTGCTCCAGTTTTCACTAAGTATGAAAACTGATTATGTTTTTGCTATGTTCACATGCTTGCAATTATATTTTCTGATCCCTTTTGGCTCAAGGTCACTAAGGGAATTTTGTTAAGATCTTTGAGTAGCTCCATGACATGCTTTACTTTGCCATGTTAAGGTCCTGTAGCATATAGTTTTGTTGCTCCGAAGAGGGCTACTTGATCTGAAATTCCAGACAAGTGTTAATTTCACTAAGTCTGAGATCTGTTTGTCATATGCATTTTTGCCATGCTTGTTTGAACCTGTTAATGGGTAAATTGGCCATAGCTCAGTGCTAGACTTTTGTTAAGCATCTTGTATGCATCCCTGCCATGTATTTTGTTGTCATTCCATTGCATTTAGATGGCTACTTGCTGTAAATCGCAGACCGGTGTCATTTTTAAATCGCTTGCCATTTCCAAACCGTAACTCTGATTCCGGCGTTCTTTATATCATTTTCAAGCAATTTCATCTCATCTTTCAAGTGGCACACTTGGTTTTACAAGTTGAGGCCAGGTTCATGCATTTCCTGTCATATCTTGCATTTCGCATCCCGCATCGCATCCCGCATAGCATACCATCTTTGCATTGCATTGTTTGAGTTTGCACGTGGTTGATTGTATCCTTGTTGCTTGTTTGTCTTGTTTGGGTAGAGCCGGGAGACGAGTTTGCTAACGAGGAGCCCGTTGAGTTTGCTTTTGAGGAGCCAGTCAACTCTGACAACTGTGCAGGCAAGATGATCATACCCTCGAAATCACTACTATCTTTGCTATGCTAGTTTGCTCGCTCTTTTGCTATGCCATTGCTACGATGCCTACCACATGCTTTCAAGCCTCCCAAATTTCCATGTCAAACCTCTAACCCACCATGTCCTAGCAAACCGTTGATTGGCTATGTTACCGCTTTGCTCAGCCCCTCTTATAGCGTTGCTAGTTGCAGGTGAAGATTGGAGACCGTTCCTTGTTGGAACATTTACTTGTTGGGATATCATTATATTGCTATGTTATCTTAATGCATCTATATACTTGGTAAAGGGTGGAAGGCTCGGCTTCTCGCCTAGTGTTTTTTTCCACTCTTGACGCCCTAGTTTCCCTCATATCGGTGTTATGTTCCCGGTTTTTGCGTTCCTTACGCAGTTGGGTTATAATGGGAACCCCTTGATAGTTCGCCTAGATTAAAGCTTTTCCAGCAATGCCCAACATTGGTTTTACCATTTGCCACCAAGCATTTTCTTTCCCTTGGGTTCTGCAGACTCAAGGGTCATCATTATTTTAACCCCCCCCCGGGCCAGTGCTCCTCTGAGTGTTGGTCCACCTGTCAGCTACCGGTGGCCACCAGGGGCAACTCTGGGCTGGCCTACCCGTACCTAGGACAATCTGAGTGTGCCCTGAGAAAGAGATTTGTGCAGCTCCTATCGGGATTTGTCGGCACATTTGGGCGGTGTTGCTGGTCTTGTTTTAACCTGTCGAAGTGTCTTGAGTAACCGAGATACCAAGTCTGATCGGAACGTCTTGGGAGGAGGTCTATTCCTTCGTTGACCGTGAGAGCTTGTCATGGGCTAAGTTGGGACTCCCCTGCAGGGATTGAACTTTCGAAAGCCGTGCCCGTGGTTATGGGCAGATGGGAATTTGTTAATGTCTGGTTGTAGATAACTTGAACCTTAACTTTATTAAAATGAATCAACTGAGTGTGTTACCGTGATGGCCTCTTCTCGGCGGAGTCCGGGAAGTGGACACGGTGTTGGGGTAATGTTTGCGCAGGTTGTCCTCTAGTTCCTCGCTCGTGCTTTGCCTCCTCTTCTCGCTCTCTTTTGCGAATAAGTTAGCCACCATATATGCTAGTCGCTTGCTGTAGCTCCACATATTTTTACCTTGCCATACCTATAAGCTTAAATAGTCTTGATCGCGAGGGTGAGAGATTGCTGAGTCCCTGTGGCTCACAGATTACTATTACACCAGATGCTGGGCCTGATGATTCCGCTCCAGCAGACGTGTTTGAGATCAAGTGGGAGTTCGACGAAGACTCTCAATGTTACTATGTTTCCTTTCCCGATGAACAGTAGTGGTGCCCAGTTGGGGGTGATTGGGACCGTGTCGCTTGTTGGGTTATCTTTTATTTTGGCGCCATAGTCGGGCCATGAGTGTTTGGATGATGTAATGTTATTTATGTACTTGATTGACGTGGTGAGTGTAAGCCAACTATGTTATCTCCCCTTTATTATTCATATTACATGGGATGTTGTGAAGATTGCCTAACTTGCGACATATGCCTTCAATGCGATTATGCCTCTAAGTCGTGCCTCGACACGTGGGAGATATAGTCGCATCGAGGGTGTTACAAGTTGGTAATCAGAGCCTTCCCCGACCTTAGGAGCCCCATTGCTTGATCGTTTTTAGCGGCCGAGTTGTGTCTAGAAAAATGTTTTGAGTCATTAGGAATTATATATGGGAGAGTTTAGGAATTCTTTTTACTTCCCAGTCTCCTCATCGCTCTGGTAAGGCATCCTGACGTAGAGTTTTGACTCTTCTCTTCTCAAATTTCACTAAAAAAAAATTTAGGATCACGCGGGTATCTTGGAATCGTTTCGATGGTTTTATGATGAGAACATTGTCTTGGTGCCTCCTGTCAAGGGTTTAGTGGAAGTGTCCCGGGGAGTTGAGCTCTGAGGTGTTGTCATCATAATTTTATCGTTGCAGTTCTGGAATACCTGAGTTTAGTATGCCGACATCGAAAATCTCTTTTATGTAGTTCGTTGGTGAGATAACCTCGACGCCACCCAGTACTGGGGCGGGAGTTCGGGAGTATCGCCATAACTTGTATAACGGATGCTTTTCGAAGGTTGAGGCAGATGGTTTCTGAAGGTTTCTTGGTTATGTGTTGAAGGATGGATACAGCTGGATGTAGGATTTGCTAGTTTGGGTGAGATATTATGCTTCCCCTGTATCCCCAACACCTGATTGCATAACCGGAAAGGTTCGGGAGTTTCATATGTGGGAATTCTAGTAGCTCTAGTTCTTCTTCCACGGATATTGGTTTGAGATTGGGATTTCTTACCGATTATTCATTCTTGATCCGTACCTTGTTGATTTATTTCTCTACCTTAATTCTACATGGCTTCTCAATTTATGGATATGTGACCATTTCAAGAGGAATGCATTCGTTCATTTTGTTCGGATGTGAAGACTATATGTTGCAATTTTCATTCCGTTGGATTCAGCTTCAATATTTGTCTATCAATGTGCTAATGGTGGTCAACCTCTTCAGGATGGCTCCTCCAACGCGAACGACTCCGAATCCTGATCCGCCACCACCTCCACCTCCTCCGGAGGCATGGCAAGCTATGATGGTTGCAACCAATGGAAACACACAGTTGATCATGCAAATTCTTCAAGAGCGCAATCAAGGCAACCAAGGGAATCAAGGCAGCAATCAGAATCACTTTGCTTCACTCAACCAGTTCCTTGCTAACGGGCCAAAGACTTTCAGCAATTGTGTTGAGGCAACCGATGCTGACGATTGGCTAGTGGATCTGTGCAAGCATTTCGAGTGCAGTAACGTCAGGCCTGAGGACTTTGTTAAGTTAGCTTCCTTCCAACTCAAAGATCAAGCTGCAGAATGGTTCCAGCAGTACAAGGACTCCAGAGGTGGACGTTTTATCACTTGGGATGATTTTCGTCGAGATTTCCGAGCTCATCATATTCCCCAGAGCGTGGTTGAAAGCAAGCGTGAGGAATTCTGCAACCTGAAGCAAGGCTCTTTATCTATCTATGACTACAACAAGTTGTTCCAGAAGCTCGCCCGCTTTGCCAAGCAGGATGTCCCTGATGAGAAGAGCATGATATATCAGTTCAGGGGTGGTCTCAGAGAAGAAATTCAGCTAGCTCTTGTTCTCTTTGAGCCCTTGAGATACGATGAGTTCTACAACATGGCACTGAAACAAAAGGCTGCTCAGTTGAAGTGTGATGCTTCCAAGAAGCGAGCCAGAGATGTTACTCCTTCTTCCTCTACTCAAGTGGCCAAGCAGCAGAAGTTTTGGCTTCCTCCTCCTCCGTTCCGTCAGCCGTATCAGCAGAAGAGCAAAGGTGGCAGTGGTTCTTCCCACCCACCCAACCCTGGCTTTCAGAACAAGACTTCGTCTCAAGCTCCAAGATCGAGTGCTCTGTATCACCGTCCGCTTTCAGAGGTCACGTGCAACAAGTGCCAACAGAAGGGTCACTATGCCAACAAGTGTTTCAACCAGAGGCGTCTTCCTCCTCCTCCTCCTGTGAGATCGGCAAGTACAGCTGTGGTCAAGCATAACCCCAAGTCCGCCAAGGTCAACTTGATGAATGCAGCTCAGGCAGAGGACTCGTCAGATGTGATCATGGGTAACCTTCCTGTTAATGATATACCTGCAAAAGTTCTTTTTGACACTGGTGCATCGCATTGCTTCATCTCGAGACCGTTTACAAATAGGCATGATTTGGTTTCGCAAGTTTTTCCTAGTCCTTTAGCAGTTGTCTCTCCCGGTAAGCGCATGCAGGATAACTCCATCGTTCCGGATGTTACTATCACTTTGGGTGACTACAAGTTTCTAGCTTCCCCAACGGTTCTCGGCGACTCGGATATTGATCTTATTCTCGGAATGGATTGGCTTTCTAAGAACAAGGCGCATCTTGATTGTGCGGCCAGGCAGATTCAATTGACTCATTCGTCTGAGGATGTAATTGTCTTTGCCGCTCGTGATGATGCTATCCGTCTGTTTTCTCTCAATGAGAGGGGTGAATTGGATGCTATTTCACAAATTCTAGTCGTTCGCGAATATCAAGATGTCTTTCCAGAAGAGCTTCCAGGAATGCCTCCGCACCGGCCAGTTGAATTCGTTATTGATCTTGAGCCTCGCACGGAACCTGTGTGCAAGCGTCCTTACAAGATCGGACCTGAAGAGTTGAAGGAGCTGAAGAAGCAACTCGATATTCAAGAGAAAATGGGTCTCATCCGGCCTAGTTCTTCTCCGTGGGGTTGTGGTGTTCTTATTGTGAAGAAGAAGGATGGAACGGACCGACTTTGTGTTGATTATCGTCCAGTGAACAAGAAGACCATCAAGAACAAATACCCACTTCCCAACATCAATGAGCTGTTCGAACAACTCAAAGGTGCCCAAGTATTCTCCAAGCTTGATCTCCGTATGGGTTATCATCAGATTCGAATCCGTGAGCAAGATATTCCCAAGACGGCTTTCAGGACAAGCTTTGGTTCATATGAATACACTGTCATGTATTTTGGCCTCGTCAACGCCCCTCCGACTTTCTCTCTCATGATGAACTTCATCTTCAATGCCTACACCAATGACTTCGTTTTGGTCTATCTCGACGACATTCTGGTTTTCTCGAAGAACAAGGAAGATCATGCCAAGCACTTGCGTTTGGTACTTGATAAGCTCAGGGAACATCAGTTCTACGCCAAGTTCTCCAAGTGTGAATTTTGGCTCGATGAGGTTCTTTATCTTGGTCATATCATCTCTTCCAAGGGCATTGCCGTGAATCCTGAGAAGGTGTCTGCAATTGTGAATTGGGAACTTCCTCAGAACGTGAAGCAACTCCGCAGTTTTCTCGGTCTCGCAAGCTATTGCCAAAGATTCGTTGAAAACTTCTCTAAGATCGTGAAGCCTCTCTCAAATCTTCTCCAGAAGCACGTCAAGTACGTTTGGTCTCCGGAGTGTGACATTGCTTTCAACACTTTGAAAGAGAAATTGATCACTGCTCCAGTTCTGACGCCGCCTGATGAATCCAAGCCGTACGAGGTCTTTTGTGATGCCTCTCTCCAAGGTCTTGGCGCGGTATTGATGCAAGAGAAGAAAGTCATTTCTTATACATCTCGCCAGTTGAAGCCTAATGAGAAGAACTACCCCACTCATGATCTTGAGTTGGCGGCTGTTGTGCATGCTCTTTTGACTTGGAGACATCTTCTATTGGGAAGAAAAGTGGACATTTTCACTGATCACAAGAGTCTCAAGTACATCTTCACTCAGCCTAATCTCAACCTCAGGCAAACTCGATGGGTCGAAATGGTTCAAGAGTATAATCCGAGTATCGAGTATACTCCAGGCAAGGCCAATGTGATTGCTGACGCTTTGAGCAGGAAAGCTTACTGCAATAGTCTGATTATTAAGCCTTATCAACCCTAGCTTTGTGAAGCTTTCCGCAAACTTAACCTGCAAGTGGTTCCTCAAGGTTTCCTCGTAAACCTTCTAGTCTCTCCTACCTTAGAAGACCAGATTTGCCAAGCCCAGCTTCTTGATGCTATGGTGAAAAAGGTGAAGATTGGGATTGCCAAGAGTCAGTCCAAGTACAAGTGCTACCGCCTTGATGACAAGGACACTCTTTTCTTCAAGGATCGTATTGTTGTACCCCAAAGGTGAACTTCGTAAAGTGATCATGAACGAGGCTCACAATTCTCTCCTCTCCATCCACCCTGGGAGCACGAAGATGTATCAGGACCTCAAGCAAGCTTATTGGTGGACTCGAATGAAGCGCGAGATCGCTCAATTCGTGAATGAATGTGATGTCTGCAGAAGAGTGAAGGCAGAACACCAAAGACCAGCTGGTCTCCTCCAACCTCTTGCCATTCCAGAATGGAAGTTTGACCACATTGAAATGGACTTCGTGACTGGGTTTCCAAAGTCCAAGCGTGGCAATGGTGCTATATTCGTTGTCATCGACAAACTCACCAAAGTGGCTCACTTTCTACCTATCAAAGAGTCGATCACTGTAGCTCAATTGGCGGAACTCTATACCTCTCGTATTGTCTCTCTGCACGGTATCCTACAAGTGATCTCTTCAGACCGTGGCAGCATCTTTACCTCGAAGTTTTGGGATTCTTTTCAGAAGGCCATGGGCACCAACATCCGCTTCAGCATAGCTTTCCATCCTCAAACTAGCGGTCAAGTCGAGCGTGTCAACCAGATTCTTGAAGATATGCTCAGGGCTTGTGTGATCTCCTTTGGCATGAAGTGGGAGGATTGTCTTCCTTATGCTAAATTCTCCTACAACAACAGTTTTCAAGCAAGTTTGGGCAAGGCCCATTTGAAATTCTGTATGGCAGGAAGTGCCGTACCACTCTCAACTAGTCTGAAACCGGTGAACGTCAGCTTTTGGGTAATGACTTAATCACAGAGGCAGAAGAAATGTGCAAAGTCATTCGTGATAACCTCAAAGCAGCCCAATCCCGTCAGAAGAGCTACTATGATAGTAAGCACCGTGATTTGGCTTTCGAGATCGGAGATCATGTTTACCTCCGTGTATCTCCTATGAAAGGTACTCGTCGCTTCGGTATCAAAGGGAAGCTTGCCCCTAGATACATGGGACCTTTCAAGATTGTCAGCAAGAGAGGCGACCTCGCCTATCAACTCGAGCTTCCTTCAAACTTTGCAAATGTTCATGACGTATTCCATGTCTCTCAGCTCCGAAAGTGCTTCAAGACTCCTGACCGCACCGTCAACTTCGAGGACATTGAGCTCCAAGAAGATCTCTCTTATCGTGAGCACCCAGTTGCTATTCTTGAAGAGACTGAACGCAAGACTCGCAACAAGTCAATCAAATTTCTCAAAGTCAAGTGGTCACACCATTCCGACCGTGAAGCTACCTGGGAACGCGAGGATCACCTCCATTCTGAGTACCCGGCGTTCTTTCAGTCCTAGATCTCGGGACGAGATCCTTTCGTAGTGATGGAGTGTTGTAACACCCCGGATGTAACTTTCCCAATTTGTACTCCAACTCTTCTCGTTTCGGCGTTAAGTTATATTTATTTCCTCGGGTTCGGGTCTTTGTCTCCGTGCGTTGTTCTCATTTTCATGCATCTCATATCATGTCATCATGTGCATTGCATCTGCATACGTGTTCGTCTCATGCATTCGAGCATTTTCCCCGTTGTCCGTTTTGCATTCCGGCGTTTCGTTCTCCTCCGGTGGCCATTTCTAGCTTTCTTTCGTGTGTGGGGATTAAACATTTCCGGATTGGACCGAGACTTGCCAAGCGGCCTTGGTTTACTACCGCTAGACCGCTTGCCAAGTTTCGTATCATTTGGACTTCGTTTGATACTCCAACGGTTAACCGAGGGACCGAAAAGGCCCCGTGTGTGTTGCAGATCAACACCCTTCCAATTTGGCCCAAAACCCACCTAACCCTGCTCCATCATCTAGATCGTTCGATCACGACCGCGTGGCCGAAAAGCGCACCTCATTTGGTCTCTCCTAGCTCCCTCTACCTCTATTTAAAGCCCCCTCCTGAGATTCGCGGATCTCCTCCCTCTCAAACCGTAGAAATCGCCCCCGCACCGGCCGGACACGTCCGAATCTGGCCGGACGCGTCCGCTCCGCCGCCCGTGCCAACCGGAAGGCGCCACGTGTCCCTCCGCCGCCCGCCGCCGCCGCGGCCCGACGAGCCCGCATCGGGCCCGCCCGGCCCATCCGCGCGCGCCGCCCGCCCGGTCGCCCCGCCGCCGTCTCCTTCCTCTCGCGCCACCGCGCCGCTCCGCCGCCTCCTCGCCCCGTCCGCCGGCAGCCCCCGCCGCCCGAGGCTGCCTGCCACCTCGCCTCGCCGCGGGCCGCTGCCTCGGCCGCAAGCCGTTGCCGCACGGCGCCGCTCCGCCGCCTACCACGCCCCGCCGGCCTCTTCCTCCCGCTCCGGCCGCCGCCCCGGCCAACGACGCCGGCAACCTCGGATCCAGCCTCGGGATGCGTGCCACCGAAACCCTAGATCTCGGGGTGATTTTTTCTCGAAGTCCCAGATTTCTCAGATCCAAGTGCCCTTGTTCATAGCTCCGTAACTTTGCATCCGTAGCTCCGATTCATGCATATAACATATCAAAATGTTCATCTCAGAGAGTACATCATTTAATTCCATTGCATCATTTTCATTTGAGTTCATCTTGATGCCCGAAATGCTATTAGAAGAGGGCTACTTGAGTTAATTGTCAGATCTGCTACTCCATTTAGGTTTTTGTCATTTTTGCCATGATTAATGTGTGCATGATATGCCCTGATGCTCTACATGTGTTTTGTTAAGGGTTTTGTCATCTTTCCAGAGGAGCACCCCATGTATTTTTGTGATGTGGGTGGTGACTTGTGCAAGCTTGCAAAGTGGTGCACTTGCTAATTCTGTTTTCAGGGACTTAGCAATTTCACTAAGTCCTGGAGCTGTTTATCTCATGATGCCATATGTTTTTATTGTTTCCTAGTGACCCGTGCCTCTTTTGAGGATGATCAGTAAGGTAGTTTTGTTAATATTGTAGTGCTCTATCCATCCATGTCTTTGTTTGCAATTTTGGAGCACCCTAGCTTGAGTCAATCGAGCTCTACTTTTGCTACTTTGTGAATCTGGGCAGATTGTCAACTTGTTCGCAATTTTGCCGGTGATGTTGTAGTTGATCCGTGCATGCTATGCTATTGTTCTTGCCATGTCTAGCTTGCATTTTGTGCCTTCTTGATGGGTGTATGATTTTCTTGCCATGACTTGCACCGTAGTGAGTGCATCGAGCTCGTAAACATGCCTACTTGAGCTATATTTCAGCTTGCTCCAGTTTTCACTAAGTATGAAAACTGATTATGTTTTTGCTATGTTCACATGCTTGCAATTGTATTTTCTGATCCCTTTTGGCTCAAGGTCACTAAGGGACTTTTGTTAAGCTCTTTGAGTAGCTCCATGAAATGCTTTACTATGCCATGTGCAGGTCCTGTAGCATATAGTTTTGTTGCTCCGAAGAGGGCTACCTGATCTGAAATGCCAGACAAGTGTTAATTTCACCAAGTCTAAGATCTGTTTTGTCATATGCATTTTTGCCATGCTTGTTTGAACCTTTTAATGGATGAATTGGCCGTAGATCAGTGCTAGAATTTTGTTAAGAATCTTGTATGCATCCCTGCCATGTATTTTGTTGTCATGTTTGGGTCTGTAGCATGTTCATTCCATTGCATTTAGATGGCTACTTGCTATAAATCGCAGACCGGTGTCATTTTTAAATCGCTTGCCATTTCCAAACCGTAACTCTGATTCCGGCATTCTTTATATCATTTTCAAGCAATTTCATCTCATCTTTCCAGTGGCACACTTGGTTTTCCAAGTAGAGGCCAGGTTCATGCATTTCCTGTCATATCTTGCATTTCGCATCCCGCATCACATCCCGCATAGCATACCATCTTTGCATTGTGTTGTTTGAGTTTGCACGTGGTTGATTGTATCCTTGTTGCTTGTTTGTCTTGTTTGGGCAGAGCCGGGAGACGAGTTCGCTAACGAGGAGCCCGTTGAGTTTGCTTTTGAGGATCCAGTCAACTCTGACAATTGTGCAGGCAAGATGATCATACCCTCGAAATCACTACTATCTTTGCTATGCTAGTTTGCTCGCTCTTTTGCTATGCCATTGCTACGATGCCTACCACTTGCTTTCAAGCCTCCCAAATTTCCATGTCAAACCTCTAACCCACCATGTCCTAGCAAACTGTTGGTTGGCTATGTTACCGCTTTGCTCAGCCCCTCTTATAGCGTTGCTA
Source organism: Triticum urartu (assembly GCF_056163025.1). Classification (NCBI taxonomy): domain Eukaryota; kingdom Viridiplantae; phylum Streptophyta; class Magnoliopsida; order Poales; family Poaceae; genus Triticum; species Triticum urartu. The sequence continues at coordinate 182,137,639 of NC_141878.1, read as the reverse complement.
GTTGCAGGTGAAGATTGGAGACCGTTCCTTGTTGGAACATTTATTTACTTGTTGGGATATCATTATATTGCTATGTTATCTTAATGCATCTATATACTTGGTAAAGGGTGGAAGGCTCGGCCTCTCGCCTAGTGTTTTGTTCCATTCTTGCCGCCCTAGTTTCCGTCATGTCGGTGTTATGTTCCTGGTTTTTGCATTCCTTACGCGGTTGGGTTATAATCGGAACCCCTTGATAGTTCGCCTTGATTAAAGCTTTTCCAGCAAGGCCCAACATTGGTTTTACCATTTTCCACCTAGCCTTTTCTTTCCCTTGGGTTCTGCAGACTCAAGGGTCATCATTATTTTAACCCCCCCCCCCCCGGGCCAGTGCTCCTCTGAGTGTTGGTCCACCTATCAGCTATCGGTGGCCACCAGGGGAAACTCTAGGCTGGCCTACCTGTACCTAGGACAATCTGAGTGTGCCCTGAGAAAGAGATATGTGCAGCTCCTGTCGGAATTTGTCGGCACATTCGGGCAGTGTTGTTGGTCTTGTTTTAACCTGTCGAAGTGTCTTGAGTAACCGAGATACCGAGTCTGATCGGAACGTCTTGGGAGGAGGTCTATTCCTTCGTTGACCGTGAGAGGTTGTCATGGGCTAAGTTGGGACTCCCCTGCAGGGATTGAACTTTCGAAAGCCATGCCCGTGGTTATGGGCAGATGGGAATTTGTTAATGTCCGGTTGTAGATAACTTGAACCTTAACTTTATTAAAATGAATCAACTGAGTGTGTTACCGTGATGGCCTCTTCTCGGCGGAGTCCGGGAAGTGGACAAGGTGTTGGGGTAATGTTTGTGCAGGTTGTCCTCTAGTTTCTCGCTCGTGCTTTGCCTCATCTTCTCGCTCTCTTTTGCGAATAAGTTAGCCACCATATATGCTAGTCGCTTGCTGCAGCTCCACATATTTTTACCTTGCCATACCTATAAGCTTAAATAGTCTTGATCACGAGGGTGCGAGATTGCTGAGTCCCTGTGGCTCACAGATTACTATTACACCAGATGCAGGGCCTGATGATTCCGTTCCAGGAGACGCGTTTGAGCTCAAGTGGGAGTTCGACGAAGACTCTCAACGTTACTATGTTTCCTTTCCCGATGATTAGTAGTGGTGCCCAGTTGGGGGTGATTGGGACCGTGTCGCTTGTTGGGTTATCTTTTATTTTGGCACCGTAGTCGGGCCATGAGTGTTTGGATGATGTAATGTTATTTATGTACTTGATTGATGTGGCGAGTGTAAGCCAACTATGTTATCTCCCCTTTATTATTCATATTACTTGGGATGTTGTGAAGATTGCCTAACTTGCGACATATGCCTTCAATGCGATTATGCCTCTAAGTCATGCCTCGATACGTGGGAGATATAGTCGCGTCAAGGGTGTTACATCAGGGGCTCACCCCTTCTGCACCCAGCTCCCATCTCAATCCCAGGGCGGCCCGCGCGGTGGCTCCATGCGCGTCCGCGGGCTCCAAGGCTACCCCAACGCCGGCGAAGCTGTTGGCACCGGACCGGTGGCGGCGCTGCCCCCGCTCCCGTTCCGCCAAGGAGAAGAACTCTACGTGACCCGTGGCCCCAGTGGATAGCCGCGCTACCACCCCACGGTGGGCGCGTCAAGCAGGACTGCATGGCACGCGGAGCACTACGGCATGGCCTTCGGGATGACGGCGCCAGAAGAATACGTGCCCCTCATGATGGACCAAGGACACCCTCACGAGGGCGAACAAGGCTCACTCCTCAGCCCAAGCTGGGGGACGAGGCGCCAGAAGCTGAGCCCTTCCAGGAGCCCCGGGACGAGGCGCCACGCTGGAGGCAAAGATTATCGGGTACCGCTAATTCCTCAGGAGCAGGCACACGCTAATCATGGATCGCAGGAGGTGCAGGTCGCCACAGCGAGCAGCTGCCCCGCTCCCACAGTCTCCTACCCGTCGGGAGGATGGCGTAGGGGGCTGCAGGAGAGGGGCCGAGATCCGACATCACCACCGCGGCGTTCGGAGCAAGGTGTTCTCAGGAGGTAGGCCCTCTGCGGGGGAGGTGCCTCAGGGCCTGCCCCTGGCGGAGGACCCGTGGTCGTCGGGGGAACCGCTGGCGACCGCTCTACCCCATCGGCGGCGTCTTGGTTTCCGGTCGCCGTTGATGGCACTAGAGTGTGGCACAAGGCGGGGCCCTCGTCTAGCGATATGAAGCAAGGCCGGTACCTGTGAAGAAGGCCCAGTGCCTATGAAGCTCGCCGCCCCGTGACACTCTCACGTAATAATGAGTGGGGCTGTACACGCCCCGGAGTCTCAGGGGTGCCGGCCTTAGGCCCTGGGGCTCCCTCCCACGCCCAGTGGTAGCACTTAGCTCCGCGCTGGTGAGAAGACGTCCAAGACTAGATTAGGTGCCGGACGCGGCCTTTTGTTTGCTTTCATTGCTTTTCCCTTTGGTTGTCACTTTCCCCTGCTGGATTCAAGTTGGATTCGAATTTGAGATTTGCGTGTGTTCGGGGAAGGGGTGCTTAGTCTCGTTTGAACAATTTCTCGCATTTTGATTACCACTTCGCCTCAGCTACCTCCCCTCGTGAGCCCCTCGCGAGCCGGGTCAGGCCCAGCTTGCGCGCAGCCCAGACTGCTGCCGCCGCGTCCTCTCAGGAGGGTTTTTTAATGCAGATCCTACGGATTCGATCAGGGAACACTCGGGACACCACAACCTCCCACAGGCTACCTCAGGGCCCGCACGAGACAAAGGTAAATTAGCCGACCAGCGCGTCGCTAAAGCCAACCACTTGGCGCGGGCGCATGGGCAATGTAACGTCTACTAATACGATGAACACAAGTTTTACATGAGGGGCTCCCCCTCCAAAATGCTCTCACAGCCATCAGGACAAAACCTGAGTTCTATTCATGCAGGGTAAGGAAGCAGGAACGATGCACAATCAGTCGGATAAATCCCCCAATGCGTCCTCAGGAGCACCACCCGAACCGTTGCTGGCGTTGCTGGACTCGCCATCGCTGTCTGCGTCGCCGCCAGCGGCGGCAGGGCCATTCACCACACCGCCCTCGTCGGCAGCCATGATCACGCCGTCGTTGTCTGAAGCGAAGGCCCTGACAAGAGCATCCACATTGTCTTCCACCCAGTGCGCCAGGTCATCTCGGACGGCCTAGGGGACTGGGGCGAAGGCGGCATCGAAATTGAAGTGGGGATCCATGTTCCGGAGATGGCAGAAGACGCGAGAAAAGGCGCGCCCGAGCAGGGCGCAGCTCCTCTCTTCCACTAACCTATCAACCCTTACCGACCGCGCCTCCAGCTGCGTCACCACGTTGGTGAAGAACTGAAGGTTGCCAGCGTAGTTGACTGCGTGCGGCTCGCCAACAGCCGCCTCGCAGATGTTGCCCAAGGCTGTGTTGGCTCTCTCCCGGAGCGTGGTGAGCATGGGGCCGTGCTCATGCTCCAGGTTCCGCCGCTAACGTATCTCGTACGCATTCTGGCGTGCGACGACCTCAGCCTCCTCCACCCGCTGGCGAAGAAGGAGCACCTCGGCCTGGGAGGTGGTTGACTCCCCTTGCGCTACCTCAAGGGCGGCCCGAAAAGCATCGGCCCGCCGCGTTGCTTCCTCCAGCTTGGCCCTCAAGGCAAGAGTCCTACCTTCAGCCTCGGCCCGGATCAACCCTAGCCTCTCCTCGAACTCGTGCTCGAGGTTCAAGCGCGCCATCGCCACCCAACGTCCGACCTCCTCCAGGACACGGGCTTCCCGTGCAGCGACATCATCCTCCGCCTACGTCACCAAGCGCTCCCTCGTCTCCAGACGCTTGTACTTGCGGGTACGTTCGGCGGCTTCCAGCGTCAGCGCCTCCTCACGCTTCTGGAGCTCTGCTGGGTCGCCAGAGGCCACCTTCATCAACGTGAGGGCTACCTCGCGCAGCTCCACTTGCTCCTCCAGTGAGTGGCACTAGGCCAGGAGCTCCCGAGCCCGCTCCTCCACCGCCTCTCGCCGCTGGTCAGCTTCCCGGGCCTCCTCAGCGGCCCAACATCGGGCCTCCCGAGAGGCCACCAGCGATGCCTTGGCCTCTGCGTCGTCAAGATCGCACTGACGGCGCGCAAGGGAGATGGCGCCCTCCAGCTCGCGCCTCTCTGCAGCCAGGCGCAGGCCCTCGGCCTCAAGGCGCGCGTCTTCATCAGCAAGCTCCTCAGCAAGCAGGCTCACCGCGTCAGCCGCCCTTTGAAGGAATCCTTGGCGAAGAGCGCGACGCTCCCGGGCGCGCTCAAGCACGTCTTCCACACCATCATCTGCCCCAAGCAAGCGCCGGGGGCCAAGAATCAGCACTCCCATTCGGGCAGGGGGCTGGGGGCTAGCACCCTCGCGACGGCCGGGCACGCCACGCCAGAAGCCCGGCCTGGAGCCAGCCCGTCCCCAGATGAAGAGCACAGGGAGCGCCTCAGCCAATCGCAGTCCATGACCTGGCGAGAAGCCCACGGCAGGCTGGCTATGCCACGAGAAGGCCTGCGAAGGAGGATCGTGAGGTGCGCAGGGCCACGATGCGCCTCGGGATGGTTCGCCTCTCCGAACGCCCTCACCACAAGGGCTCTGCTGCTTGGAGCGCTTGTGGACGGTGGAGGGGGCGAAGCCAAGGGGGACGGGACCTCAACCGTCTCCGCGAGCTCGGCTGGAAGGGGCCTGCGGAGCAAGGATCAGTAAAAGCAACAGAAGGATCGGGAGCTGGGAAAGGAGAAAGCTTACTCATCAGTGGCGAAGTACTTCCTACGCTTCAGCAGGCGACAAGGGTAATCGTCGCCCAGGGCCTCCCTTCTCTTTCGGAGGGCCTCAAAGTCCACGTGGAAGCGGCCCAAGAGTTGAGCGCAGGGATCAACCTGCGACGAAGACGGAGCGTCAAGGCGATCCGCGTCAAGGGCGCCTGCCTGATGCGCGCTGCCAATCGCCTCGCCAAGAGAAGCGGCTGGAGCCTCAGGGGCCTCAGTCGCAGGCGCTGAGGGCAGCAGCTTGCCACCCTCAACCTCAGCGGCACAGGCCCCAAGAGCTGCTCCCTCATGAGCATCGCTCGGCGCTGTCACCCCGCCGGGAGCCCCCTCGACCTATGGCATCTCATGCCTCCCTGCTCCGCCACTTGAGGAAGAGTCGCCTTGGCCGACTGGAAGGGCAGTCACCATCACTGGGTTCTCGCGAGGCCCCTGGAGGGCGGCAGGGCGCGGCCCCCACTCATCAAAGTTAGGCATCTGATTCACAAAATCGCCCTGTTCTGGCAGAGGTACAGCAAGGCCCCTTCGTGCTGGATGCTGCCAGGGTTGGGGTCCCCAGTCAGGATCAAGAGCACTATCCTCAGCACTTCAGGCGTCAGGTCCTCTTCCTGGAGCCTCATACGATCATCACGCCCGCTGAAGGCCCACATCCGGCGAAAGTGGCGTTGGAGAGGAGCAATGCGGCGAAGCAGGAACTCCTTCACCACCTTGGGTGCTGTCATGCCAAGCGACCTCAAGAACGTGAAGCGGTGCCAGATAAAGACGAGCCCGGGGCTCTCAAGCGTCTCCTGGCCCCAGCCCAAATTGGGGATAGCAGGCAAAGTTGGCTCCGATAGCAGGGGGCTGGGCACCCCTACATCCACATACAGCCACCGCTCGCGGAACCTAGCCGCAGGCGGAGGGAGCCTGAAGTCAATCCCTGAGGCCGCTGTCTCAGACGCGGCAGCGAAGCTGATGCACGCCAAGCATTGGGTAGGGTCGACAAGACGCAGAGAGAAGAAGTGGTGCAGCAAGGCAACCAAAGGAAGGATGCCCATCATTGCCTCGCAAACAAAGGCGAAGACCGAAAGAAGGGTGATGGATTCAGGACCCATATGCATCATGTGGATCTGATAGTGGGAAAGCACGGCATTGAAGAAATCAGAAAAGAGGGGGAACCAGACCCGCCCATAGGGCGTCGGCAAAATACTGGACCTGGGTGACTATCCTGTCAATGGAGAAGTGGGACGCGAGCCAGGCCGTCGTCCTCCCGCATTCGTTGAAGATAGTGGCCAGAGCCGAGCTGACCTTGCCCAAGCCCTCGGCGGAGGCCGCTAACGGCGGCGAGCAAGGCGGAGGCATGGGTTTCTTCCCTCTTCCCTTCTTCATCGGAGCCATGGCGATGGGAAGGGTGGGGGGGAAGGTTTGAGATTGGGTTGAAAACAGAAGCTGGAGTTCGAGCGGAGGAAGGACAGAGGGCGCTCTAGCAACAGAAAGGGGAGCGGCTGTGTACGACTACGAGTCCGCCTAGCATGGCGCAAAATAAGGGGGCGTGGGGGAACAGTGCCGCCCACGTCCAATAAACCGCCACGCGGCGCCCAAGGCCGCAGGCTGTTAGGGCCCGCGGCGCTTCGCTCTTGCCCTTTCGCCTCCCTGCATGGCCAAGTCCGGGCGCGCCTTGGGCCCGGGGGCTACTGTCGGCGTTCTGGCAACGGGGGTCCCCAGACTTGCCTGCCTGCGGCCCGCGACGTGGCTCAAAAGGGGGCCCAGCGTGGCCCATCTTCATCAACACAGACCCAAGACCCTCGCGAGGATGACACGGAGCTTCCTCAGGCACAGCCTCATCAGGCTGGCTCACGAGGAGGCAGAGAGATCAAGGTGGGGTACCTCACGAGGTGCCCGTGACGCAAGCCATGACGACCAAAGGCGCCAGGCGGGCGCCAGCCGTGCAGTGTCCTCCTTTCCTCTTTGGTGCAAAGGGAGCAAGCGCAGGCGAGAGCATCAAGCAAAGGCACCCGTTTCGGTGCAACGAGACCAAGACCAGTCCAACGGCAGGGAGGAACTCATTGTGGAGCCCAAGCCAGCGTCACCACCAGAGCCTTTGGCAGGCGAGGACCAACTTTAGTCAGGATAAGTGTACCAGATGTTCCCCTTCGAAATGGCCAATTGTTGGCGCCCTTCCCGCTCAATATTTGGGAAGAGGCCCGGGGCCTTTGCCTATAAATAGGACTAGCCACCCACAGGGTAGAGGGGAGATCGGAGATCAGATCAAAATCGGAGGGAGAATCGAGAAGGGAGAGAGAGAGAAGGGCGACTGAACTCCTCCTAGCAGTTCATCCCCCAGCCAAGAACAGACCCTCACGAGGCTGTTCTTCCTTGTATTGCTCATCATCATCAGCCCAAGAGGAAATCCACCACACCACACACTGGAGTAGGGTATTACACCACAACGGTGGCCCGAACCAGTATAAACCCTGTGTCTCTTGTGCTGTTCTTTCCATAGCTTAGATCTTAGCGAGGCGGAGGGGTGCAGGTAGGTAGAAGGCGAAATCTCCATGCACACCCCAGTGTTCGAACCTCAAGGGTCTGCCGGAACCCGAAATCCGACAATCACCGTCGTCGTTGTCCCGCTGTCAGTAGTCATTCCGCTGCGTCGTGTTGTCTTGCTGCTTGCATAGAGCAACCGTGGCAGGCGTAGCGTCACCGTGCCGATGTAATCCCCTTGTACCCCAATAGATTGCAATAAAGAGCTAATTTGTTCTATGCTAAGTAGTGCCGTATTCCAGAAGACTTCTCCTCAATCTCTGGGTTGGAATACGGGGCGTTCCGGTTTCTCTGAGCCAGGGTGCCACGCCCTCTCACGCCTAGTGGTAGCACTTAGCTCTGCGCTGGTGAGAAGACAAGAAGACTAGACTAGGTGTCGGACACGGCTTTTAATTTCTTCCCACGGTTGGTTTGTCCCCTCTTATAAGTGAGAATTTTCTTTCTAGTGTTCCTTGCTGGCCTGGTCTCATTGTCCTTGTTGCCTCCCTTTCTGCCCTCGGTTCCTTGTTTTTGACCCGTTCTCTCCCTCGCGTGCCTCGCGAGGGGGCTGGACAGGCGCCCTCGCGAGCATTTTTGTTTTCTTGTCTTTCACAAGGCACCCCCGCTCGAGCACGCAAGCTAGCGCACCCCTCTCATTCCGTGCCCCCGGTACCGCGACGCGAAGCACAGGGTTACGGCCGGCAGTGCCTACGACCATGATCCGGAAGAATAAGGATTTCCTAGCAAATTTTTGCAGTTCTTAGGCGCCTCCCGAGCACAGGAGACCTCGTCAGGCATTGGGGAATGCGTGTCTCACGAGGCGGAATCTACTTTAGGTGCATCAAGCTAAGTCATTCTACGCGCATACATAAAATATGATGCTACAACACAACACAGGGATGATAAACATAGCACAGCCACTTAGAAACCATAATTGTCGCACGCCCTAGCAGGGCCCCATACTTGTCTCTCTCTAATGCAGGAAGGAAAGGAAGAATGAAACAAAAGCGGAACGTGCTCCCACAATAGGCCGCGAGGACGGGCCCGTGGCGCTCTCCCGAGCTCAGCCAGACCCCTCCTCGCGCTTCACCGGAGCGCGGCGGCAAGTCGACCCGCTGCCACCTTCGAAGCGGGCACGGCGGTGAGGCGGCTGGTCGTAGCCGCCACTACTGGAGCTGCTGTCGGACGAGGAGTCACCGTAGCTGGACGAGCCATGCCCAGCACCGAGGACGAAGCCGCTCTCCTCCTCATCACGACCATCGTCAAGGCTGAGCACCTCGTCGCTGTCGTTTTCCTCGGGGCAGCAGCCGATGAGGCGACCATCTTCCCCAAATATCCTCACGAAGAGGGTCACGTCGCCGTCGTACTTTAAGTGAAGGGCACACCGCATTCCCAGTCGGCACGCGTGGGCGAACGTCTGCCAGCCGTGGGCCAGGACCGCGTTGCCTGCGGCAGAGACCTCGACCGCGACCCAAGAAGGCTTGCTGCAGCAGCTGTCCGCCTGTAGCCAAAGACCGCCTGCACCAGTGGCTGGAAGCTCGCCAACAAAGAAGCGCGGGAGCTAAAGCCAAGTGCCGGCCGGCTTCTCCGACCACACAACGGACTCCGGCATCACCGCCGTTGAATGGAAGTGTGGCCGAGGAGGCCGCGCAACCACGACACGCCTCACCTCATCAACAGGACTTCCATGCCTGGGAGGCTGCCGCCATGAGAAGAGGCGCCGCCGCCGCCGCGAGGGTCCACCGCGGGGTTCGGAGCGTGTTTGCGGGGACGGCCGCGCCCCCTCTTGGGCGGCGGTGAGCCGGGCCCCTCCTGGCGAGCCTTCCCTTTCTCCGCAACCAAGAGCCTCTTCACAGGCGCCATGTTTGTCGCTGCCGGCAGTGGAGCAAGGAAGAAGAAGAAGCAGGAGAAGCAAAGGAAGAGACGGGTGATGGGGGATTCGCCCCCCACTTCCCATTTATAGCTAATGGGAGGCCAACCGCCAACCTCCACGATCTAAGGTAATAATGATATTTTCTACATGCAGTAAGGACCTGTCAAGTCAGGCAGTTGTCGAGGCTGCATGGGGAAGTGGAGACGCCCACGTCCAATCAGTCGCCACGCGCCAACCGTGGACGCAGGCTGATGGGGCCCGTGGCGCTCTACGCTTGCACCTTGGCTTCTCCTCGACACCAAGCCCGAGCGTGCCTTGGGCCCGGGGGCTATTGCCGGTGTTCTGGGAATGGGGATCCCCAGACTTGCCTGCCTGCGGCCCGCAGCATGGCTCCACCAGCGGCCCTGTACGACCCATCTTCACCAGCAAACACTCAAGACCCTCGCGAGGGGCCAAGCCTCGCGAGGCGGACGACGCAAGACCTCCTCAGGGGCGGCCTCACCAGGCTGGCTCGCGAGGGGCGGAGAGATCAAGGCATGGGACACCTCGCGAGGTTTCTATGACGCAATCCATGATGATTGGAACCAGGCGGGAGCCAGGCGGGTGCTAGCGCTTACAGTGTCCTCGTTTCCTCTTTGGTGCTAAAGGGGCAAGCGCAGGCGAGGAGTCCCGAGGCATCAGGCAAAGGTTTCCATATCGATGCAACAAGACTAAGACCAGCAGGACGGCAGGACGGAGGTCACCATGGAGCCCAAGACGGCGTCACCACGAGAGCCTTTGGCAGGCGAAGACTACTTTTGTTAGGATAGCTTGTACTAGTTGTCCCCCTTTAAATTTAGCCGTTGTGGGATCCCTTCCTGCTCAATATTTGGGAAGAGGACCAGGGCCTCTATAAATAGGGCTAGCCACCACTATAGAGGAAGGGGTTGGAACCTAGATCGAATCCATAGCACCCCAACCACTCGAGTTCACCAAGCACAAGAACACCTCTCCTCGCGAAGCTGTTATTCCCTTGTAACTGTTCATCCTCAGCCCAAGGGCCAATCCACCACACCACACTAGAGTAGGGTATTACACCACAACGGTGGCCCGAACCAGTATAAACCTTGTGCCTCATGTTCTATGGGTTCGTCGAGCTAGGCTGTAAGATCATAGAGTGTGCGAGCTAGGGAGGGGGAGTGATCTTTGTGCGCACCCCAGTGTTCGAACCTCAAGGGTTTTGCTGGAACCCGAAATCCGACAACAGACTTCGTTCACCGGCGATCCACAATGACTCTTGGGTGCTCAGAACGTGATGCCTAATCGGCTGGAGGATTCACAGTCCTCAAGTGTAACAAGTCTTCAGATCACGCAGGCAGAAAGACTTCAGTGATGCCTAACACTCTGGCTCTGGGTGATTAGGGCTTTGTCCTCGCAAGGATTTCTCTCTCAAATGCTTCGGAGGTGGGTTGCTCTCAAACGACAAAAGTTGTGCACTAACTCTAAGCAGCCACCAATTTATGGTGTAGGGGGTGGGCTATTTATAGCCAGGAGGCAACCCGACCTGATTTTTCCGAAATGACCCTTGGTCACTAAGGAACCGACACGTGTCCAATGGTCAGATTTCAAACACACGGGGCAGCTTGACTTGGGATGCAAGTAAAGCTGACTCATCCAGCTCTGGATAAGATTTGCTCCCATTGTCTTCATTCGAAGACATAGGATCTGGTTGAGCATCACTTGAGTCACACTGACTTTGTTCACTTGGACCCCACATAACAGTACGGTGGTTCCTATGACTCAACAAAGAAGAAAAGGAAACTACGAAACAACTATGTCTTCGCAATCCATAGTCTTCATGCGATGTCTTCTCATGTCATAGTCTTCAATGTGAATCTCTTCACAGACCACCGTTGTCTTCAATGTCTTCACACATTTTTAGGGGTCATCTCTGGTAGGTAAACCGAATCAATGAGGGACTACTACCTGTGTTATCCTGCAATTCTCACGAACACATTACTCCCTCAACCAAGTTTGTCATCAATACTCCAAAACCAACTAGGGGTGGCACTAGATGCACTTACAATCTCCCCCTTTTTGGTGAATGATGACAAACTGGTTGAAGTTTTCAACGGGGATACAAGTATGTGAAAGTTTAGAGATTTAAGGCTCCCCCTGAAGATGTGCAAATAAGTAGTTTGCTTTTGAATGCAAATGCACATGGTAGGTTTTACTTGTGGAGATCCTCTTCAACCTATGAAGACAATTCATTATGCATATAAAGATATAACAAAGATAATGACATGCATAATGAAAAATGGACGTTTGCGGAATGACTTCATGCGGAATTTATCATCGCATCACAGAGTGGCAGACAAAGTAGCAGACGGCCATCAAGTTTAAGTGTTACAACCCAAAGAACCAAATGTATCAAAAACGAGAGTTGTAAGCACTTAGCAAAAAAATATAGCAACCACCCATATGGACCCGCTTGAAGACTATCAACTCATATGCTTCTCCCCCTTTTGTCCGTAAGGACCAAAAGGGTTTGAAGGCATAGAGCATCTACTCGTTCCCATCAGGAGTAGATGAAGGTGCAGGGTCGACATTGGAGTTAGGTGGTGCAGAGGGGCCTAGTGTAGTGTCGAGACGCAGTGAAGCCATGGCTAGTGAAGTGGCATTGTCTTTGTCTTCGACGACTCTCGCAGCAACAATTCCAGCCGAAGATGAATACACAGAATCTTCAATGGGTGGAGTTCGACGCCAACTTGCATTGCGAGGAGGAGTGGAGTCAAATTTTAAACCCTCAGTGAAGCCATCTTAGCGAAGATCTTCTTCAGGGCAAAGAAGTGTGAGACTCTTCCAAGACCTCCTACAGGCTTCATGGGCAACAAATGAGTTCTTGGTGGCCAAGTTTCGGATGTGATTGACGTCCACCAAGATGCTCTGCATCTGACGCTTTAGCCAGTCATGGTTCCTATCTTGTTTCTGATGCAAGGCCACAAGAAGCTCTCGGTCATTGAGCACACGAGATCGCTTTTGAGGCCTTTGAGCAATGGTGCTTTCAGTGGCTTTAGTAGTTGCACGATGAGGTGCATGTGTATTGCCAGCCACAGGATAGACACGAGTTGCAGCAAGAACTCCCTCAATTCATTGCGAGAAGCTTTGGCAATCAACATTATGCAGATAAATTGGCTCCTTGGCAGGCTCAGGGTAGATGGCTTTGACATGACATATCAACCTCAAGCAAGAAGATAAGATGGTTGCACAGAGGGCTGATAGTGGACAAAAGAGGGAAGCTTTATTAAGCGCATCACCCATGGAGCATAAAAGTTCAGGCCAAATAGATCAATTCCAGATGCAGCAAGTTGCCTGATGAAGGAATCTTGAGCATTGAACACTACAAGAAAAAGACACATCCGTGACATTTTGGGCTGAACGAAATTTTTTTCTGTCATACTTATGACACTTCTATGACAATAATTGTGACAAAACACGGTATCATCATAGATGTGGTGGGGTCCTACTTCTATGACAAAAAATCATGACAGAAAATGGGCTTTTCATCCTGTGCGGGTCGGAGACGCAGCTGCATGACATTCTTTGGGCCGTCCATGATGGAAAAAACCGTGGTAGAAGCGAGGGCGAGGAAAATATCAGGGTGTTCCCGGTTACGGTGGGTGGTCGGTGCCGAGCGATGCGCGTTTCTCTCGTACACGCACGCGCATGGGTGCGAGGCATTGGGCTCTAACTGAACCCGAGCAAGGCGTTGGGCTCTAACTGAACCCGAGCGATTGCACTACAGGCTACACGTTAGTGAACCCGAGCGATTGATCGATGGCTGTTAATTGAACTCGATCTATCGATTCCTTCGCTACTGCTGCTAACTGAAGCTGATCGATGTTGCCTCTGGATGAACAGTGAGCGTTGCGGGGGGTTTGGATGAACAGTTCCCGGTGGGGTGGATGAATAGGACCCCGTGGTGTTGAATCTGGATGAACAGGACCCCGAGCGATCCAGCCGATTGGGGCTAGATGAACAGGACCCCGTGGAGGGCTGGATGAACAGGACCACCCCGTGGAGGGCAGGATGAACAGTAGGTAGTGGAGGGCTGGATGAACAGTAGCCCATAGAGGGGTGGTTGAACAAGAGCCTGTGGAGAGGGCTGGTTGAACAGTAGCCAGTGGAGTAGCGCGCGGTGGAGGCTGGATGAACAGGAGCCCGTGGATGAACAGTTGCAGGTGGAGGCTGGAGGAGGTTGATGGTGGATGAACAGTAGCCCGAGGAGGCTGGAGGGGGTCGACGGTGGAGATGAACAGTATCTCATGGAGTCCCATTTTGCGGTACGCCACACCCCTCCCGATGAACAGGACCCCCGTTTCGACCATAGCGCTCCAACACATGTCTGTTTCCTCCGTTTTGCGGTACACCACACCCCTCCCGATCAACAGAACCCCTGTTTCGACCATAGGAGGTCCGTTTCCTCCGTTTTGCGGTACGCCAGACCCCTCCCGATGAACAAGATCCTGTTTCGAACGTGGCCGGTCGAACACAAGGCCGTTTCCTCTGTTCTGCGGTACGCTAGGCCTCGTTTCCATAGGCCGTTCTGTCCAAGCCCTCCTGATGAACACGACAACGCATTCCATTCTGACCCAGCCAGTTGGCTCCCCATGAGCATGACGACGACGCAGTTTCTCTGTTCCGACCCAGCTATGTACATGAGCCCTGCCCGTACGTATGCGCGAGTAGGCGTTTGAGACCCTGCCCGTATGTATGTATGTGGCCATATTTTCTTTCTTGCACACTGGCCACTATACGTACATGTACATGCTACGTGTGCGCCTCTACTACGACACGTGCGCGCCTCTACATTGACTAGTATGTACGTACACGTTCACGACCAGAATGACAATGTTACGTACGCTTCGACCAGGTGGGTCCCGACTGTCAGGCACTTCCTTGCATGCGAAGATGTAGCTGGTGGGTCCCAGCAGTCAGGGGGGAAAATCGTTTTTTTCAGACACACTTCCTTGTGTGTGAAGATGTAGCTGGTGGGTCCTAGCAGTCAGGGGGAAACATTTTTTTCACGAAATACGGTGGCCCGTCTGGTGGGTCCCCGCTGTCAGGTGGAGGAATAATTATTTTGCGCATAATAAGGAGGCACTTCCTTGCTGCGGCCATGGACCCAGTTGTCAGCCTCTCCACGTGTATTTCACGTCCGATGGAAGCCGTTCCTTGACCACGTTGACCATGCCATGCCGAGAGCACCAGGGCGGTGGACGATGGCGAGGCCTACGAAGGGGACGACGCGGAGCCAGGGAAGACACGACTGTTGAAGCCCGCGCAGAGAGGAGTACGAGGGTTCACTGGTCCAGCTGCGGTGGGAGGCTGCCGTCGCCGCAGGGCCTGGCCAGCGGTGGGAATAGTAGGGGGGCCGTGAGGCCTCCGTGGCAGCACAGCCAGCCACGGGAGGCAGGAGCATGCGGCAAGACTGGCGCTGCTTTGGGCGGCTGGAGCAAGAAGACCAGAAGTTGAAGAAGCACTACGACCATTGGATGGACATCATACGGTCACTGGAGCTATAATCGTTCATATTGACTAAGTTGACAAAGCACTCCGTCCCCGTCAACTTAGTAGGCCCACAAGTCAGCCTACCACCAAGGTGGGTGTCGGTGTCAAAACCGGTTATCTCGGGTAGGGGATCCCGAACTGTGTGTCTAAGGCGGATGTAACAGGAGGCAGGGGACACGATGTTTACCCAGGTTCGGGCCCTCTTGATGGAGGTAATACCCTACATCCTGCTTGATTGTTCTTGATGATATGAGTATTACAAGAGTTGATCTACCTCGAGATCAAAGAGGCTAAACCCTAGAAGCTAGCCTATGGTATGATTGTATGTTGTCCTATGGACTAAAACCCTCTGGTTTATATAGACACCAGAGGGGGCTAGGGTTACACAAGGTCGGTTACAAAGGAGGAGATATACATATCCGTATTGCCTAGCTTGCCTTCCACGCCAAGTAGAGTCCCATCCGGATATGGGACGAAGTCTTCAATCTTGTATCATCATTGTCCAACAGTCTGGCCAAAGGATATAGTCCGGCTGTCCGGAGACCCCCTAATCCAGGACTCCCTCAGCAGCCCCTGAACCAGGCTTCAATGACGATGAGTCCGGCGCACAGTGTTTTCTTCAGCATTGCAAGGTGGGTTCCTCCTCCGAATACACCATGGAAGAGTTTGAATACAAGGATAGTGTCCGACCCTGCAATATTTCCACAAATCTAATCTGTTGACACGTTTTGATAGCATGACACCACGCCACGGCCCGGTCATTATTAGAACCGTTTTTCTTAACCAGCTCCGCACATAATGCGAGGCGGTTTCCTTGACACGTCTTGTCAAAGCAGAGATCGTGTTCCCCTTATCATGAGAATCTCATCAATACAAACGTGGGTAACCCAACCGTGCCTATTGGTATGACTCCTAGATCTTAGGTAAGTCTCAAACGGCCACAAGGAGGACGCCTGATATTCACCCTCTTTATAAAGGGGACAAGGCTTTTTCTTTTTTCCCTCCCGCACTCAATCGAATCCTTCACCCGCCTCGAGTTCTAAAACCCAAAGCTCAGGTCAGGTGATTCGGACCTTCAACTATGTCCGGATCCAACCTTCAAGTCGGTGGATGCCTTCCTCCGTCACAGAGGAGGACATCAAGAAGTTGAGAGAGGCCAGATATCTGACCGCCGAAATTTCGCATAGGCTTCCCGCCCAAGGGCAGGTCGTCCCTACTCCCGAACCCAACGAGAGCGTCGTTTTTATCTCCCACTTCCTTTGAGGACTAGGCCTCGCTCTGGATCCCTTTGTTAGGGGTCTTATGTTCTATTACGGTTTGGATTTTCATGATCTGGCC
This sequence comes from Triticum urartu, assembly GCF_056163025.1. Lineage (NCBI taxonomy): Eukaryota > Viridiplantae > Streptophyta > Magnoliopsida > Poales > Poaceae > Triticum > Triticum urartu. The sequence goes on along the minus strand of NC_141878.1, from coordinate 182,121,615 downwards.
CCGGATTCCTTTCTTCAAATCTCATCATTTATTGTCATATGTGAGGCCTTCCTCCGCATTACCCCTCACTTCGGCCTGTGGCTCAAGACCTTCGATGTGAAGCCGAAGATGGTCCAGGGGCAGCACGCAGCGTGCGGAGGTGCTTTCATAAGCAAAATTGTTGACGCTCCATGGCCAAAGGGTTCCTTTCCAGAGGTGTCCGGATTGTGGCAGTGGGAGTGGTTTTACGTCACAGCTCCCCGAAGTGCCAAGTGGGTAGCTGCCCCCACCTTTCGCTCGGGCCCCCCACCACAAATGATGTCATGGATTAGCAGGGGGCTGAGCTGGGGTCCAGCGAAGGACATGCCAATACTTCAGAGCCGTATCCTAGATCTCTTCGAGGGAGATCTCAGTCTAGTTATGGTAATGCAAGTTATGTTGGTTCGTCGAGTCCAGCCTTGCAAACGCCGGCCCCTCCGCATGTGGGAATTCAACCCAGAAGGACCGCGTGCTATTCAACATTTCCTCGGCATGACGCACGAAGAGATGTACAAATCGTTCTTCGGACCCCAAATAGAGTGTCCGGACACCACCGAGGACGTGGGCCCGAGCTGCAACCGCCCCATCGCCAAAGTAAGTAATCCCATGCCGAACCTGTTGTCCTTTTATTTATCATGGTATCATTCTAAAGAGCCGCCTTTTAACCAAGACTGGATAACAAAGACGATAATGATTAGGTGTTCGGCCCCCCTTCCTGAGGGCTTGGACAATCCGGTACTGGACAAGATGCTCGAGCCGGCGCCTTATCCAGTGTCCTCAAAGGAAGATGATGGGGGGAATAAAGAGGGCGAAAGCGGGCCTCACTCGCTACTTATTCCAGCTGGGGGAATGAGCACCTCCACGAGGGAGTACAATCAGAGGGAAGAATCTGACATCCTCTCTCCCTGGGGAAGGAAGAGGACTATCTCGGAAGATCCGGAAACCAAGGTTTCCAAACGGGAGAAGAAATCTTCATCAGAGGGTCCTGCCTCGAGGGTATTCTTGCCGCACAATGTCCGCACGGGGATCAGCCCTCTACCGAGCTGTAAGTAATCGAAAAGTACTTAATAGTGAAAACATCCTACCTTACTTCCGAAGATAATAACCGACGCTTATAAATTGTAGTCCGGATCACAACCCTTCTTGACAGAGTTCATCTTCGGGGGATCTTCTTCCGAAGATGATGGAGAGCGAAACGCCTCCCCCGGACACCCCGGCTCAAGAAGCGGGCAACCTTGAAGTGTTGTCGCAAAGGGTATCTCCGGATCAACTAGGGCCAAAGGATAACCCTTTGGCTGCCCGGAGTCCCCAGTATCCGGCTCCTAAGGAGAGCGACAACAAGGGTCTATACAGTGTGCAGTCGGATGCGCTGAAGGATCTTCTGGGGAAAGCTGCCGTCTCGGAAGCGCATTGTACACTAATGGGTATGGTAATTGAAAGGATTTCATCCGCTGAAAGTGGTTTGCATGAAGCCTTCATGAGTCGGCTGAAAGGCTTCGAGGTACGTGAAAAAATGTATGTTTTTAACAGTACCGCATACGTTAGATATGCCCTATGCAGATGGTAGCCCCTGAGACTCTGGTTGTCGTCGAAAACGGCAGCAAACAGAGGATCATAGTCCCAGGTAATAACCAGACCGCCTTTATGTGCAGGTGGCTGAAGCTCTGGTGGCTACCCGGACCGATGGGTTTGCCGAGCTAAAGCGGCAACTTGATGTGGCAGATGCCGACATCGTGCTTGTCAACAAGCGGCTTGACGAGGCACATGGTGAGTGATTTTTCTGGTGATCGTCACATAATAAGAGTAGCATGATGCAAGTATCTTTAATATGTTGTGACTGCAGATGGAGCTGCCACCCTGGAGATCCTTCGGGCGGAGCTTGCCCGAGCAAAGGAGCAAGCAAGGAGTAGCAATGTGGGCGCTTTAAAGGCGGCCGAGGAGTTACGGGCCGAACAGGCCGCGCATTGTGAGAGCAAGGAAAAAATAGCCAAGATGGCTGTAGAGTTAAAAGATGCCGCTGACCGTTACCAGCTTCTTGAAGAAGAAAACCGGGCGAAGGCGACGGACCTGGAGAAGGCCTGGGTGGCTGCCAAGGAAGCCCGCTCCAAAATTAGAGCGACGAAGGAGGAGCTGAATGAAGCTGCATATATGGAGTTCTGCGGACACGTACATGGATTTGGCTGCAAGTGTTGCTGATGCGGCCGAGTATTTCAAGGATCAGAAAGGTCCCGAAGTGGTGAAGCTTTTCTGGTAATAGTTCCACACTCCAGTCTGTCCGCTACTGTTGAATGAGCGATTGGCCGAGTGGTCCGAGCTCCATAGGTTGTCCAGACTTGCCATGAGGTCTGTTGTGGATCACCTATGGCCGGGAGGGCCAAGGCCGAATAGCTACTTTGGCTTAGTGCAACAATTCCTTGGTGATGTGCCATGCATCGATGTTGTAAAGAGATCGGCGTGCATACAGGGTGCGCGGATGGCCTTTGCTCGTGTCAAGACATACTGGGCGGAGATGGAGACCACCACTGTTGCGACACAGGGTTCGGCCGTAGGCCGAGTGGCTGCCGAGCACTACTTTGACGAAGTTCTTGAAGGCGCTCATTCGGTAGAGGCTCAGTGCTCGAAGAATGTTATGTTCAAGTGACATGTATTCCCATTGTAAAAACAATGTTTTCTTGAATTATCAAGGCTGTATTTATACTTTTGCCCGAAAGTACTATGGTGCTTCCTGTGTGGCCGTTTATGTATATATGTGTATAACCTGAAAGTTTGCAGTCGTTGGCTTCCGCCCCCACGCATATAATGCGGGGGTGTTCGCAAAAGATGCATATCCACACTTGATCCAACGTCTTGGTCCGTTAAGGAGGTGGTAGCGCAGCGAACGAGGCAATCAGACTATATTGCTTTAACACTTTCACTTAGCCATAGGAGTTTGAAAGTGGGGCTACTATATAGCCCCTCGTACTTCTGCGCTCGTCCGAATATGGAGCGCATACGTACATGATCGGGAAACGGCCCTTCGTTAATGCGGAGGAATCCCAAAGATTCTGATGAGTCATCAAGTGGTTGACCAGTCTCTCGCTATATCATGATAGTCAGTTTTCGGCTTTCTCTACTGAGGTGCTCATCCGGATGAACAAGGGCACAATCGCAGTAGTTCTCCAAGTGGTACCTTAGCCGATATAACAGAACGTAAGGTACCAAAACGTGGGAGCCGGGAAAACCCAACATTTGACCAAAGACCTCATTCGGAGCTGATGCATATAGGGCCAAACACACGACATCGAACACTCCCTAAGGTGTTCGGTCTTTATAAAATATACCGGGCCAAACAATGCCCTTAATAAGAAACCCCATGTGTCCCGGTATGTGCAAAATTTTGGCGTGGCCACATGCCAATAACGCCAGCATCCTTCTCGGTTGTGCGGAGTATCCGGAGTATGTGAGCAACAAGAGACAGTAAAAAAGGTTTACGCAGGGTCTTAATCTAAAAAGAAACCTTTCGGCGGGTCCCTGCTACACGTTTGTGCATGTGTCTCCGTTGTGCCGTGTCCTGGACGGGTGTAGCACGATTGTCATCTCCAAAGGAAAGAACTTAGGTGAAAGTTGCCGTGCCAAAAAAAAGAGTTAGTGATTATCAATGAACTATCAAAATTCAAGAGAAGCCAAATTGAGCCGGGCTGGCCCTAATTACACGCGGGATGTCACAGCCCTAGCTCTACCCTGGCCTTGGACTAGTTTAGTTGCTGCATCATGTTTAAATTCAATTGAAATTTGAATTGAGGAATTTTCCAAGCCTCAGAAAACCTCTAAAAATAACCAACATTTAAATCTCATCAAATGAGTCCAAGAAAATGTTCCCGTTATTCTGTGAAAATATTGGCATGAGGTGAAATTCAAACCAATATTTTGGGAGTCACAGAAATAATTTATTTGGGCCTTTGAATTAAGTCAATACTTATTTGAATTGGAGCTACTAATTCCTATAAAATATTTGGTAGCTCCAAGTATTCTGAAACTTGGTGAGGGCCTTTGGTTTAAATCAGATAGTGCCCATAAAAGTTTGTAGAATTTTATAAAGTGTTTTAGTATTTAAACTAAGTCAAAACATACTGCAAAAAAATAGAAAACAGAAAATAGGAAAGAGAGAGAGAGAAGAACTCACCTGCCTCACCCACTTGGGCCTCCTTACCCGGCGGCCCAGCTAACCAGCCCAGCCCACCAGGGGCATGCCTGTCTTCAACCTCTGCCTACTGGCAGAGGCGAGGCCGAGCACGGCGCCCGCGCGGGCTGGCATGCAGCTGCCCGCCTGGCCCTCGCTGGCCAGCGCGACGCTGCGGATGACCACCCCGTTGTCGTACGGATCCGCCCGACCTCTCACTTGCCCGCACCCCGCTCTCTGCCTCGCTCCCCCTCGGACCCGAGAATGCCGGAGCGCAACCGTCGCCGCCACCCGCTGCCCCCGTGGCCGCCGAGCAGTCCACGCGCTCCGCCACGTCTGCCTCGTCCTCTCCACCAAGCTACGCGATGCCGGATGCCCCCGAGTGCCCTCACCACCATCTTCTTCAACCTCGGTCGCCGGAGATCCCTCTCGGCCTCCCACGCAGCCTCGACCCTCCCAGGCCTCGCCGTCTGCGCCAAACGATCCTCTGTGAGCCCCTGATCGAAACCCCCTTACCTCGTCATCGCGCGCATCCTCTAGCTAGCTCCACAGCCGGAACCGAGAGCTCCACATCACCGGCGATGTCCCCGCCATCGCTGCAGCCGCTGAGGCTCAAAACCGAGCGCGTCACCGTTCTCTGCATGCTCCCAGGAGCATGGAACGCCCACTAAATCCTCCTCCCGAGCACCCTAACGCCGAGCCCAAACTAACCGAACTCTGGCCGCCGCAAAAGCTGTCGCCATCGTCGATTTAGTCCACTCCGGTGCGAGCCGTTGCCTCCTTTAGATGCGCAAGACTTCCAGCTTTCCGTAGCCACAAAACGCTCGTCGATCCATGTCCGATAGCGCGAAACCGAAGCCCTCCGCCGTGCTGCGTGCTCGCCGGCGACCATCCCCGGCGGCAGCCAACGTGGCACCATCATTAGTACTAATGACGGGGCTAACTAACCTCCTCCGTCACTGACAAATGGGCCCACACCCTTAATTAATCACATGATTATCCCCCTGCTTAGATTAAGCTAATGCCCGTGGCCCACTGGTCAGTTTGACCTTGCCACCTCAGCGTTGACCTGGCCCCACTGGTCAACCTCCGCTGCTGACCCTGTTACACCGACATGTGGGACCCACAACTTAGGTTTGACCTCGGTCAGCTATGTTGACCTGATGACGTCATCTTGACATCATGCTGACGCTGTAACTATTTTCTGAAATTTGATTAAATCAGAAAAGTTTAGAAAATTCCAGAAATTAGTATAACTTCTAAAATTCATAGAAATTCAACCGTAACTCCAAATGAAATAAATTATATATGAAAAATGATTAGAAAAATGCAATCTATCCATCTGTACCACTTTCATGCATGTTAGATCAACTTTTACCTGCTGATTAGGTCAAATCAATTAAATGGCATTTGAATTTCACATATGGAGTTTGAATTTGAACCTAGGGTTCAAACCAACTCCATTTAACATGTAGCTAGTTGCATTAGCTCGAACCACAGCATATTGACATGTCATGATCATGCATCATATTGTGCATTGCATTGATTGTGTTTCTTTCTCTGCTGCCGGTATTTGTCCCCTCTCGATAGACGTGGTTTCGACAATGAGATCGATGACACCGATGAAGAACTATGTTATCTTCAGGAGTGCCAGGCAAGAAAAAACCCCTTGTTCATTCCGATACAATCCCACTCTCTCGCTCCTGCTCTCTTTTACTGCATTAGGACAACAATGATTCAACTGTTACATGCTGCGGTAGTTGAACCCATTTCCTCTGCATGACCTGTCATTGCCACAGTAAATAGATGAAACCCACTAGCATGAGTAGGAGTTGTTTGAGCCCTGATGTGCCTACTCATTCATGCTTGTTTGTCATGCTTGCTATTGCATAGAGTTGTGTCAGGTCTGATTCATCGAGAATGAATCGGAGGTGTGTGAACATGTCCTACTGTGTGTGAGCTAAGTGTGTGAACACGTTTTGGTAAAGGTAGCGGTGAGAGGCCATGTAGGAGTACATGGTGGGTTGTCTCATTGAAACCGTCCTCAGGAACTGAGTTCTGTGTCTGTGATCCATGAACAGTTACTACCACTCATTGGGATCCTTAATTGACCCTCTCAGCTTCTTAATCACCCTAGTACTCTGTCCAGGAGTTGCAACTAGTTTCTGGTGTTTGTAGGTTATGTGTTGGCGGCCGTGCATAGCGCTGAACCCAGGGGTGGGGTATGTTGCGGTAGATACACCGTGGCACGGTGTACTAGGCGCCCGTTTGGTGTCTCGGGAACCCTGTTCACATCGTTTGGGGCCGTATGTGGAATCCTCGGCGGGACTCCCTGCGGATGGAACCTGGATAGGCGATAAACCTGGACTAGAGACTTGAGTGTTTAGGTAGGCCATGGCCGACACCCTCGTTGGGCTTCCACTTGAAGGTTGTCGAGTACATGTCGTGTAAACGACGGTAAGTGGTGGAAGCGTGTGTGAAGAAGTACACCCCTACAGGGTTATCATTATCTATTCGAATAGACGGATTCCTCGGATATGGAAACTTGGACCCCTTGCATAGTTCATAGACAAGTGAAAGTGGATACTCTAAAACTCGCAAGATAAGTGTGAGTGCTATGGATGGCCTTCTCGTAGGGAGACGGGAGCAGTTCCATAGTCGTGTATTGAATGGTGAATATGTGGACTCGTGTGTGCCACCTCAAAAGAGTTGCTTGCAGTCGTAGTTCAGGTTAGCCACTGAGTCAAAGCTGGCTTGCTGCAGTTAAACTCCACCCCCCCCCACCTTGTTGATACCGATGCATATGTAGCTAGTTCTGACATAAGTCTTGCTGAGTACCTTTGTACTCACGTGTGCTTAATTTATGTTTTGCAGAGAGAGACTTCAGTCTCGCTAGTAGTTCCGCGTGGACTTGGACGTTAGCTTGATACCTCAGCTATGATCTTGTGCCCTCGGCAGGATCTAGTAGATAGTCAGGCTTCTTAGCCTTTTTTCCATTTGTAGATGTCTGTACTCAGACATGTTAAGCTTCCGCATGTGCTTGATTTTTATGCTGTGATTGTTGGGTCATGAGACCCATGTTTGTAATATCTCACTCCTCGGAGCCTAAGGAATAAATACTTGAGTTGTAGAGTTATGTTGTGAGGTCATGTTGTATTTACACATACCGAGCATATTGTGTGTATGATTGTAATGCTTGGTATGTGTGGGATCCGACAATCTAGTTGTTTATCCTTGGCAGCCTCTCTTATGGGGAAATGTAGTCTAGTGCTTCCATGAGCCATAGTAGTCCGCTACAGCCTGGTTCACCGGAGTCCTGCTAGCCCAGCACTACTGCTCAGGACACTTGACTGGCCGACATGTGTTTCACTTTGTTCCTGTGTCTGTCCCTTCGGGGAAATGTCACGCGGTGACATCCGGAGTCCTGCCTAGCCTGCTACAGCCCGGGTTCCCGGAGTCCTGTTAGCCCAGTGCTATAGCCCGGATTCACACGCTGTTGACCGACATGCTCGATGTGATTCATGTATGCCTGTCCCCATAGGTTAGTGCCGCTTTGGGTTCACAACTAGCCATGTCGGCCTGGGTTCTCTGTCATATGGATGCTAGCGACACTATCATATACGTGAGCCAAAAGGCACAAACGGTCCCGGGCCATGGTAAGGCGACACCCGTGGGAATACCGTGCGTGAGGCTGCCAAGTGATATGAGATGTTACCAGCTAGATTGATGTGACTTGGAATCGGGGTCCTGACAGCTTTGGTATCAGAGCTTGACTGCCTGTAGGATTACCAAGCCAAACTGGTCGAAGTCGAGTCTAGAAATGCTTTAGTTATTTAAGGGAATTGATTGTGGAAGGGAACGTAAGGCTCTTTTTACTCCTTATACCTCATGCCCTCTGATCTGAGTCATCCTCTTCTTTTCTACGGGAATTAAGAACTAGGCCTTCTCATCTATCTATCAGGATGACGTGTTTCTAATCCATAGACTTATAGGATTGTTGGATTCAAGTCTCAGTTCAGTTCCTTTTACCTCCGTATGCTCATAGCTGGCCTCAGAACCTTGATATTGTAATGTTGAGTGGTCATGCCACTATTTTGCAGGATGTCTCAAATATTTTGAGCATTCATAGCCGTTATGCTATCCGAGTCATCACAGGTTTCTAAATAGTCGGATGCATTTGCAAATCCCTTCCTCCTGTTCCTGTTGTCCATTTGGGCCAGATTAATCACACTAATCGGTGAGTTGAGGTACTTTGTTGCCTCGACATATATGTTGGAGCTATTACTATGACCCTAGGTGTTTTAGGGAGTCACCTAGTGATCTAGCCATGTTTTGTATCCCCAGTGTGATAATTCTGGCCACCATTCTCGAAAGCATTTCGTGATGCCATTAGTAGTAGGTATTCTACTCCTGGGTTTTCGAACTGGTGATTCACCCTACTTCGTGTTGATAGTGTTGCTCGTACCTTTAGAATATTAGTAACCTTTGCGATAGCCCTCGAGGTCCGTGGTATTTCCTTCTTCCAAATACCATGAACCATCCTTGGCAGAAATTCGATTGAATCCAAAGATCACAACCAAGGTGCTCTTGAGGAGTACTCCATTCATATTGTGATTCTGCCAGTTCTTCCTTTCTGCATGGGTTATCCGGAAGAAATATGTTGGACTTGGTTCGACATATTAATCTATGCATCCACAACTCAGAAAGATATATGTCCCCTTGAGTTGTCCCTCTTCATTTGTTATCCGACCATCATCTATCATTTGATAGTCAGGACTAGTTGTGCATTCCTGTTATCGATGCCTATTATTCTTGTGGTCCGTCAAGCCATTCTATTCCGGAATGACTAGGAGAAACTAACTCCAGCACCTCATCCATTTCTTGGAGTGGTCAAAGTAGTTGTGTTCTGCAGATCAAAATGCCAATCCAGCATTTGTTTTGTTCTACCTCGGAGTATTACCCCCTTTATGTCAGGATTGTCAGGAGAATTGCACCATTTCTCATGAATTCTTGACATAGAGATACTTCTCGCTATCAATATCCATTCCTCGGTCCCGTGTTGTTGTAACCGGAGTGCCGACAAGTGAACTGTGATGTGTGAAATCAATACTCCTAGCAACCCCATTGCTTGCTAGTTAAAGGACAATAACTTCATTCTTAGCATGTTGGTTATTGAATCATCGTTCTAAGGTAGATTGTGCTACCTAATCATTGTTTCTGGTGCACTCTTCGACCAATGTGTTAGGAGTGTGTCAATCCATCACTCTCTTGATCACATTGTCTTGCCCGGAAAAGCAAGATTGTTCTTGAGTTTAGTAACATATCGGTGGTTCGTGATGTTCCGAATATCTTCTTGGAAGTATTACCATGTTGTCACCTGAGCGCTATGTTGAGTTCGTGATCAAGTTGGTTTCTTGTAGCCACCCTTTTCTCCAAGAATCTGTGTTGCATACCCCTGAGCTAGTTGGTTAAGCTTAATAACAACTTGGAGAGTTGGAAGATAAAAGCTTGTCTTTCTTAGTTCGTGTTAAGGGATATCTTTTGTGTGTGTGTGTTGAAGAAAGATGATATCTTCATCGATTGGTCCTCGTGATCAGTTATTGGATCTATTGTCTTGTCCAAACTTTGATTTGAGTGTGGGCTATCCTCAAATCAAATCAGAACCAACGATGTTCGTAATGTTGTCCTACTCGAGGTTGATTCCTCGGGCATACACCATTACATCCTTTATTCTGACCAATGCTATCACCTTGTTCACCTAATTATGGAATTCCATCTTCATGGAAATCTGGATGACTTGTTGTTGAGCCCATCGACAATATCTTCATCTTATCCATGATTCATGTTGAACATTAAGCTAGTGTTGGAAACTTTGAAAGCATTTCTTCATGCTAGCTCATGAAGCATATGTTTGGTATTAAAAGTGACTTCCTCTAGTTCACGTGCATTTGAAGCAAGTTGCCGCCATGAATTTGGGAAAGTTTGTCTTGCCTTCTCTGGAATCATCCCAAGTCAGTCATGCATACGTGCGAAGTATTCTGTGGTCTGGAGACTTGCAACCTTCATTCTATATGAATCCCCAGCACACCAAGCCACTGATTGATTTGTTCAAGGAGAAGAAGTTTCTTCTTAAGAGCTAGACTTACGCAAGGACTTCGATATCCTCGATGATGGTTCCCCATCTGGACTCGGTAGTGTTTTATTATAAGACTACTATGTGGTCATGCTTGTCTGGGACAGCATGTTCACAGGTTTGTAGCAAAACCGGCTCATGTTTTGGAGCTTACTACCATAGTCCATTTCCTGAGAATCTCGCAATGACATCTCGTCGATTTGTGTTGCAAACTTTCATTTTCTTTTTAGACTCGATGAGTCTAGAATATCCTAACACCAACCAGATCTAAATCTCGGGCAAATATGATGGTTGGAACGTACTCCAAGAACTATATTGTTGGTCCCTCTGTAACCGGTAATGTGGATGTCGTGGCCAACACACCTAACCGGAAGGCCTATTATTGTAGTATCCTGGTTGAAGAAGTTAGTCACCTCCCCATAAGGATCTCGCAGGATCTGCCTCCGTAGTTATTCCTTATGGATTCTTGAGCTGCCGAAGTCCGACCTTTTACTTGATGTTCTAGATATCAAACCATATCTATGAATGGATTACGCTAGCACATCAAGGAGAACATTAGAGGCGGAGTGCTAAATGTCTCTCGGTCGATCATCCAGATTCTGATCCCTTGGCCTCGCTAAGGTGAAATATGAGAAAGTGTTATCTTTCTTTGCATTTGCATCTTCCACCATTATTCATCATGGTAGCATGTTGTGTTGCCAGGATCCTTGACACGGATATTGGCAGAACCTTGATGAATACGGAAATTCTCAAGTTCTTGAGAGCACGCACAAGCACTAGGATTTATCGTCAGCATTAGTTGGGATCCGTTCTCAGTTTCTTCGATTATGCCATAACCTTTCAAACAGTGGAATCTCTCTCTACTATTGGGTTTCTCTCCAGTTACTAGAATCATTCCTAGCATTTGCATTTTGTTCCCAGCTTGCACCGCCATTGTGGCATCCTACTATGGACTACCCTTCTCAGTAATTACTGATCAGGATCATCTTCAAAGTGGTCCTACCACGGGTTCCATCCATTTCCGATGGTAAGCAAAAATCATCCATTGCGTTGTCTTCAACAAGGTAGTCCACATCATCCATCCTAGTCCAAGTATGCCATCTCTTCGAGCTATATCAAACGATCAATTGTAAATTGCCTTAAGCTGGTATGAAGAGTTTCAATGATCTCTGAATCAAAAGTAATTCTTTTTGCCACTTAAGGGAATATTTCTACGAGTCACCTTCCTTAAGATGTCTCGTTATGGTATCATGGCAATTATCTCCTCGCTAATTTGAAACCATGCACCATCCTACTTAAGCGTGGAATTGTTGCCTATCAAATTTGAACCTTTATCATCCTCTTATTTCCATCACCCCTAATCTGTGTTTCGTGTCTCAGCTCAAGAGATGTTTTATATCTCACTCCATGAGTTGATATTGAGTGCTCAATCTCCAAGGAGATCGATTCCTGTAGATTTTCTTTCTGCCGTCATCATGCTGGATGAAGATCCCGAAAGCAAAGACGTCAAGATCAAGATGACGCAATGAATCAATATCCTCAAGAAAGACATCTGGATCGTGAAGATTGTGTTAGCTTGTGTCCCTCTATCTTCTTACCTCACGTCTTGAATCTCGTGGCGAGATTCTTGTTTAGTGGGGGTGAGTTGTCACAGCCCTAGCTCTACCCTGGCCTTGGACTAGTTTGGTTGCTGCATCATGTTTAAATTCAATTGAAATTTGAATTGAGGAATTTTCCAAGCCTCAGAAAACCTCTAAAAATAACCAACATTTAAATCTCATCAAATGAGTCCAAGAAAATGTTCCTGTTATACTGTGAAAATATTGGCATGAGGTGAAATTCAAACCAATATTTTGGGAGTCACAGAAATAATTTATTTGGGCCTTTGAATTAAGTCAGTACTTATTTGAATTGGAGCTACTAATTCCTATAAAATCTTTGGTAGCTCCAAATATTCTGAAACTTGGTGAGGGCCTCTAGTTTAAATCAGATAGTGCCCATAAAAGTTGGCAGAATTTTATAAAGTGTTTTAGTATTTAAACTAAGTCAAAACATACTGCAAAAAATAGAAAACAGAAAATAAGAAAGCGAGAGAGAGAAGAACTCACCTGCCTCACCCACTTGAGCCTCCTTACCCGGCGGCCCAGCTAACCGGCCCATCCCACCAGGGGCATGCCTGTCTTCAACCTCTGCCTACTGGCAGAGGCGAGGCCGAGCACGGCGCCCGCGCGGGCTGGCACGCAGCTGCCTGCCTGGCCCTCGCTGGCCAGCGCGACGCTGCAGATGACCACTCCGTTGTCGTACGGATCCGCCCGACCTCTCACTTGCCCCCACCCCGCTCTCTGCCTCGCTCCCCCTCGGACCCAAGAATGCCGGAGCGCAACCGTCGCCGCCGCCCGCTGCCCCCGTGGCCACCGAGCTTCCCTCGCCTCTCCGAGAAGTCCACGGGCTCTGCCACATCTTCCTCGTCCTCTCCACCAAGCTACGCGATGCCGGATGCCCCCGAGCGCCCTCACCACCATCTTCTTCAACCTCGGTTGCCGGAGATCCCTCTCGGCCTCCCGCTCAGCCTCGACTCTCCCCGGCCTCGCCGTCTGCGCCAAACGATCCTCTGTGAACCCCCGATCGAAACCCCCCTTATCTCGTCGTCACGCGCATCCTCTAGCTAGCTCCACAGCCGGAACCGAGAGCTCCACGTCGCCGGCGATGTCCCCGCCGTCGTTGCAGCCGCTGAGGCTCAAAACCGAGCGCGTCACCGTTCTCTGCACACTCCCAGGAGCTTGGAACGCCCACCAAATCCTCCTCCCAAGCACCCTAACGCCGAGCCCAAACTAACCCGAACTCCGGCCGCCGCAAAAGCTGTCGCCGTCGTAGATTTAGTCCACTCCGGCGCGAGCCGTTGCCTCCTTTAGATGCGCGAGACTTCCAGCTTTCCGTAGCCGCAAACCGCTCATCGATCCATTCCCTATAGCGCGAAACCGAAGCCCTCCGCCGTGCTGCGTGCTCGCCGGCGCCCATCCCCGGCGGCAGCCAACGTGGCACCATCATTAGTACTAATGACGGGGCTAACTAACATCCTCCATCACTGAAAAATGGGCCCACACCCTTAATTAATCACAGATTTATCCCCCTGCTTAGATTAAGCTAATGCCTGTGGCCCACTGGTCAGTTTGACCTTGCCACCTCAGCGTTAACCTGGCCCCACTGGTCAGCCTCCGCTGCTGACCCTGTTACACCGACATGTGGAACCCACAACTCAGGTTTGACCCCGGTCAGTTGTGTTGACCTGATGACGTCATCTTGACGTCATGCTGACGCTGTAACTATTTTCTGAAATTTGATTAAATCAGAAAAGTTTAGAAAATTCCAGAAATTAGTATAACTTCTAAAATTCATAGAAATTCAACCGTAACTCCAAATGAAATAAATTATATATGAAAAATGATTAGAAAAATCCAATCTATCCATCTGTACCACTTTCATGCATGTTAGATCAACTTTTACCTGCTGATTAGGTCAAATCAATTAAATGGCATTTGAATTTCACATATGGAGTTTGAATTTGAACCTAGGGTTCAAACCAACTCCATTTAACATGTAGCTAGTTGCATTAGCTCGAACCACAACATATTGACATGTCATGATCATGCATCATATTGTGCATTGCATTGATTGTGTTTCTTTATCTGCTGCCGGTATTTGTCCCCTCTCGATAGACGTGGTTTCGACAATGAGATCGATGACACCGATGAAGAACTATGTTATCTTCAGGAGTGCCAGGCAAGAAAAACCCCCTTGTTCATTCCGATACAATCCCACTCTCTCGCTCCTGCTCTCTTTTACTGCATTAGGACAACAATGATTCAACTGTTACATGCTGCGGTAGTTGAACCCATTTCCTCTGCATGACCTGTCATTGCCACAGTAAATAGATGAAACCCACTAGCATGAGTAGGAGTTGTTTGAGCCCTGATGTGCCTACTCATTCATGCTTGTTTGTCATGCTTGCTATTGCATAGAGTTGTGTCAGGTCTGATTCATCGGGAATGAATCGGAGGTATGTGAACATGCCCTACTGTGTGTGAGCTAAGTGTGTGAACACGTTTTGGTAAAGGTAGCGGTGAGAGGCCATGTAGGAGTACATGGTGGGTTGTCTCATTGAAACCGTCCTCGGGAACTGAGTTCTGTGTTTGTGATCCATGAACAGCTACAACCACTCATTGGGATTCTTAATTGACCCTCTCGGCTTCTTAATCACCCTAGTACTCTGTCCAGGAGTTGCAACTAGTTTCTGGTGTTTGTAGGTTATGTGTTTGGCAGCCGTGCGTAGCGCTGACCCCAGGGGTGGGCTATGTTGCGGTAGATACACCGTGGCATGGTGTACCGGGCGCCCGTTTGGTGTCTCGAGAACCGTGTTCACATCGTTCGGGGCCGTATGTGGAAACCTCGGCCGGACTCCCTGCGGATGGAACCTGGATAGGCGATAAACCTGGACTAGAGACTTGAGTGTTTAGGTAGGCCATGGCTGACACCCTCGTTGGGCTTCCGCTTGAAGGTTTCCGAGTACATGTCGTGTAAACGACGGTAAGTGGTGGAAGCGTGTGTGAAGAAGTACACCCCTGCAGGGTTATCATTATCTATTCGAATAGCCGGATTCCTCGGATATGGAAACTTGGACCCCTTGCATAGTTCATAGACAAGTGAAAGTGGATACTCTAAAACTCGCAAGATAAGTGTGAGTGCTATGGATGGCCTTCTCGTAGGGAGACAGGAGCAGTTCCATAGTGGTGTATTGAATGGTGAATATGTGGACTCGTGTGCGCCACCTCAAAAGAGTTGCTTGCAGTCATAGTTCAGGTTAGCCACTGAATCAAAGCTGGCTTGCTGCAGTTAAACTCCACCACCCCCCCTTGTTGATACCGATGCATATGTAGCTAGTTCTGATATAAGTCTTGCTGAGTACCTTTGTACTCACGTTTGCTTAATTTATGTTTTGCAGAGAGAGACTTCAGTATCGCTAGTAGTTCCGCATGGACTTCGATGTTAGCT
The DNA here is from genome assembly GCF_056163025.1 of Triticum urartu. NCBI lineage: Eukaryota > Viridiplantae > Streptophyta > Magnoliopsida > Poales > Poaceae > Triticum > Triticum urartu. Next base: position 182,106,256 of record NC_141878.1, on the reverse strand, counting down.
TGATACCTCAGCTACGATCTTGTGCCCTCGGCAGGATCTGGTAGATAGTCAGGCTTCGTAGCCTTTTTTCAATTTGTAGATGTCTGTACTCAGACATGTTAAGCTTCCGCATGTGCTTGATTTGTATGATGTGATTGTTGGGTCATGAGACCCATGTTTGTAATATCTCACTCCTCGGAGCCTAAGGAATAAATACTTGAGTTGTAGAGTTATGTTGTGATGCCATGTTGTATTTACACATACCGAGCATATTGTGTGTATGATTGAAATGCTTGGTATGTGTGGGATCCGACAATCTAGTTGTTTATCCTTAGCAGCCTCTCTTATGGGGAAATGTAGTCTAGTGCTTCCATGAGCCATAGTAGTGCGCTACAGCCCGGTTCACCGGAGTCCTGCTAGCCCAGCACTACTGCTCAGGACACTTGACTGGCCGGCATGTGTTTCACTTCGTTCCTGAGTCTGTCCCTTCGGGGAAATGTCACGCGGTGACATCCGGAGTCCTGCCTAGCCTGCTGCAGCCCGGGTTCCTGGAGTCCTGTTAGCCCAGTGCTACAGCCCGGATTCACACACTGCTGACCGACATGCTCGATGTGATTCATGTATGCCTGTCCCCATAGGTTAGTGCCGCTTTGGGTTCACGACTAGCCATGTCGGCCCGGGTTCTCTGTCATATGGATGCTAGCGACACTATCATATACGTGAGCCAAAAGGCACAAATGGTCCCGGGCCATGGTAAGGCGACACCCGTGGGAATACCATGCGTGAGGCCGCAAAGTGATATGAGGTGTTACCGGCTAGATCGATGTGACCTGGAATTGGGGTCCTGACACGGGAAGCCCCTGGTATCGTTTATGAGGGTTCGAAAACCAATCTCATGCATATATGATGGAACACCGGACTCGTCTAACCGTGTCCATGGTCTTGATGACCTGCCATTTTTCTGGTTGGTTAGGACGTCTAGTTTGCTGCTGTTAGAGCTGCCGTGTCCTCTTCCGTACGTAAAAAACATTCGGTATTTCCGCTAACTGTGATGATGCCACATGGACTGGGCATGTTGAGCTTGAGAAAAGCATAATGCGGTATTGCGTTAAAACGAGCGAAACCCGCCCTTCCGAGTAGTGCTTGATAATCACTTCAGAATGGAGCGATGTGAAAAGTTAGCGTTTTGCTTCGGAAGTTATCGAGAGAACCGAATACCACCTCTAGTGGTAGAGAGCCTGTATAGCGGGCCTCTTGGCCTGGTATTACTCCCTTGAAGGTAGTATTACTGTGGCTTATTTGGGTCAGGTCTATCCCCATTTTGCGGACTGTGTCCTGATATATCAGATTTAGATCACTGCCACCGTCCATGAGGACTCTTGTGAAATGGTACCCATTTATTATTGGGTCTAACACCAAGGCCATCAGTCCTTCGCGCCGGATATTTGTATCGTGATCCCTACGATTAAAAGTGATCGGGCAGGCCAACCAGGGGTTGAACCTAGGGGTGACGGGCTCTATGGCGCGTGTGCACCGGAGTGCATGATTGCTTCTCCTCTTTGTCACATGGATCACGTCTACTATTTTAACCTCTGGTTGGAACTTTTTCTGTGCTCCAGCGTTTTGCTAGTGAGGTTCATCCTCGTCTTCGCTTGGTGTCTCTTCCCCTTTGTGTTCGGCGTTTAGCTTGCCAGCCTGCTTGAAGACCCAGCATTCTCGGTGGGTATGATTTGCAAGTTTGTTTGGGGTGCCCTGAATCTGACAGAGTTTGTCAAGAATTTTGTTTACGCCAGATTGTCCTTCTCTGCTGCCTTTGAAAGTCTTTTCCGCTGACCTGGTCGGGAGCCCCTGAATCCGGCGTTTACCACCGTGTTATTTGGGCTACCTTCTTTATTTCGATGCTTGTTTTTGTTGCGTCCTGTTTTACCATTGCAATCCCTGACTTCGGATGTGCTGGGGTCGCTGGTGCTGCTACGGGCCAACCAGATGTCCTCGTCCGCACAAAAGCGGGTCATGAGGCTTGTTAGGGCTTCCATTGTTCTCGGTTTTTCTTGACTAAGGTGTCTGGCGAGCCATTCGTCTCGGACGCTGTGTTTAAAAGCTGCCTAGGCTTCGGCGTCCGGACAGTCGACAATTTGGTTCTTCTTGGTGAGGAACCTGTTCCAAAGCTTTCGGGCGGACTCTCCAGACTGTTGGATTATATGACTTTGATCGTCTCCATCCGGAGGTCGGACATAAGTCCCACGAAAATCTGCCCGAAAAGCGTCCTCGAGCTCCTCCCAACTTCCAATTGTGTTTTCGGGGAGGCTTTTCAGCCAGTGTCGAGCTGGCCCTTTATGCTTGAGGAGCAAGTATTTAATGGCATGGAGATCGTCTCCACGAGCCATATGAATGTGGAGGATGAAGTCCTCTATACAGACTCCAGGGTCTGTGGTTTCGTCATACGCCTCTATGTTCACCGGTTTGAATCCCTCTGAGAATTCATGATCCAGCACCTCATCAGTGAAACATAAGGGGTGTGTGGCACCCCTATATTGGGATGCGCCATGGTGTTCGGACGGTTGTAGTATTCGGTGTTGGTTGTGTACTGTAGCGCGCTTCCTACATCCGTAGATGGATCTGGTGGCGCCGGATTTTTGGCGCAAGTTCTCACATTGATCGTGTGTTGACTTGTGCGTGACCATGTTAACCGCTCTATCGCGCTCACAAGGTGGTGGATCTGGCCGGTTGGCCGTATCACTTTTCGGCTGTATGGGCTCTAAGGCCTCATCGTCGAATTCCGGTAATAGCTTGTGCTTTGGCTAGCTATTTTTATGGTAACTTCCACCAAACTTTGTTACTTTGTTCCACTTGCTGTTTAGCGTATCTTGTGCGGCCTTGAGCCTTTGCTTTTGTTTCTTCAGGCTCCTCGCTGTGGCAATAAGCCTTCTGCAGAGGTTCTCTTGCTCCAAGTGTGTTTCCGGGATGATGCGTGCATCTTCGTCCGGACTGTTTTCTTCCCTAGACGGGGATTGATGAGGCTTATCTTTGGCGTCATCGTGTTCGGACGTCGGATCCGTACTATGTTTGCAGTTTGCATCTTGATCGTGTTCTGCCACCGAGGTGGTGCAGTTGTCGTTTCTTTCGGAGTCGCGTGGACTATTATTTCCTCTTGCGCTGTTATCGCTGTTTTTGCTATGGTGGGACTTAGAGCGGCGTCGCTGACGTCGGCGCTTGGGTTGCTTGGAGGGTGCATCCGCCGCTGTATCTTCGCCATTGCCCTCTCTAGGTGCATCCACCATGTATATGTCGTATGATGAAGTAGCAGTCCAGTGCCCTATGGGCGGTGGTTCCTGTTCGTCCCCTGCAGCGTCGTCCATACCGTCGATGTCTTCGGAGTCGAGCATGTCGGTTAAGTCATTGACAGTGGCTACTAAGTGGGTGGTGGGTGGGCAGCGAATTTCTTCGTCGTCCGCATCCCATTCTAGCCAGACATAGTTCGGCCAAGGTTTTCCTGACAGGGAGAGAGACCTTAATGAATTTAGCTTATCTCCAAAAGGTGAGTGCTGAAAGATATCCGCGGAGGTGAACTCCATGATCGGCGCCCCGTCAGATTCGACAGGCACGGATGTAGGCGGCTCAGAGTCCGTGGCCGGAGATGAATCCAGTGGTTCGGCGACACGGCTCTCGTAAGGGGTGAAGTCAGTATCTGGCTCTATCGCCACTGAGAGTGCGGCCTCTATGGTGGGGTCTATCCCTCCGCTCTCGGGTGGCGCGATTTGCTCTGGATTAAAGGCCGGAGTAGTTGTGGATGCGATCTCCCAAACACTGTCTGACGGCAGAGTTACGTCTTGCTCGTCGCGACTGTGCGGCGCATCCGGCATGGGCTCGAATCCGTCGAAGATCAAATCTCCAGGGATGTCCGCCGTGTAGTTCAAGTTTCCAAATCTGACCTGTTGGCCAGGGGCGTAGCTTTCGATCTGCTCCAGATGGCCAAGCAAATTGGCCCGCAGTGCGAAGCTGCCGAAAACGAAGATCTGTCCGGGGAGGAAAGCCTCACCCTAGACCGCATCGCTAGCGATGATCGAAGGAGCCATCAAGCCTTATGGGGACGACACAGTGGAACTCTCAATGAAAGCACCAATGTCGGTGTCAAAACCGGTGGATCTCTGGTAGGGGGTCCCGAACTGTGTGTCTAAGGCGGATGGTAACAGGAGGCAGGGGACACGATGTTTACCCAGGTTCGGGCTCTCTTGATGGAGGTAATACCCTACGTCCTGCTTGATTGTTCTTGATGATATGAGTATGACAAGAGTTGATCTACCACGAGATCAAAGAGGCTAAACCCTAGGAGCTAGCCTATGGTATGATTGTATGTTGTCCTACAGACTAAAACCCTCCGGTTTATATAGAGACCGGAGGGGGCTAGGGTTACACAAGGTCTGTTACAAAGGAGGAGATATACATATCCGTATTGCCTAGCTTGCCTTCCACACCAAGTAGAGTCCCATCCAGATACGGGACAAAGTCTTCAATCTTGTATCTTCATAGTCCAACAGTCCGGCTAAAGGATATAGTCCGTCTGTCTGGAGACCCCCTAATCCAGGACTCCCTCAGTGGGTCCCGACAAGCAGGGGGAGTATTCATTTTTTGTGCGTAATAAGGAGGCACTCCCGGTGGGTCCGAGCTGACAGCAGGGGGAATGTTTTTTTCGCACAATACGGTGGCCCATCCGGTGGGTCCCAGCAGCTAGGGTGAAACGTTTTTTTGCAAAATACGGTGGCCCGTCCGGTGGGTCCCTGCTGTCAGGTGGAGGAATCATTATTTTCCGCGTAACAAGGAGGCACTTCCTTGCTGCCGTCATGGACCCAGCTGTTAGCCTCTCCACGTAAAGTCCACGTCCGATGGAAGCAGTTCCTTGACCACGCCGCGCCGAGAGCACCAGCGCGGTGGATGACGATGAGGCCTAGGAAGGGGACAACGCGGAGCCGGGAAAGACGCGACAGTGGAAGCCCGCGCAGAGAGGAGTATGAGGGTTCACTAGTTCGGCTGCGGTGTGAGGCTGCCGTCGCCGCAGAATAACAGGGGGTGTGGGTGAGTAGAGGGATGGCCTGGCCAGCAGTGGGAGTAGTAGGGGGTGGTGAAGCCTCCGCGGCATCACAGCCGACACTGGAGGCAGGAGCACGCGGCATGACCGGTGCTGCTTCGGGCGGCACGACCGGTTGAAGAAGCACTACGGCCGTTGGATGGACATCGTACGGTCACTGCAGCTAGAATCGTTTATATTGACTAAGTTGACAAACCCTTGGTACGCGTCAACTTAGTAGGCCCACAGGTCAGCCTCCGAAATGGTGCGCCCAAATGTCAGGGGGGAGGAATCATTTTTTGGGCGGCTGAAGCAAGAATATACGAGATTGAAGACGAAGCACGACATCCGTTGGATGGACATCCAACGGCCACAGCTGCCAGAACCGTGTGTTGTTGACAAAGCGTTGCATACGCGTCAACTTAGTTTTTTTAGGGGACGCGTCAACTTAGAAGGCCTAGAAGGCCCACAAGTGTGTGCCAGAGAACATATATCCCATTTGCGATTTCTAAGAATGTACAACCCATTTTTTAATTCTAATAAAATTTACTACAGCCCGTTTACAGTTTGTTAAAAGTACAACCCATTTTCTAGCTAGGACAACGATTAATAATTTCAACCAACTGCTCAAAGCAGAATTAAAAAATTCCCACATTTTTATGGGATCCGAAATTTCTAGTCAGATTAAATATAATTTCAAAATAAAGTTGTATTATGTTAAAATCCAACAAAATATTGCGTGCGCAACAAGTAATGAAGTTAAAATTGTCAAATTCCAAAAATAATATATTTTTTAAACTAATTACGCGTTTGGTGCATTTTTATAGTTACTGCCCAGTTATTATAATTACATCCCATTTATTATTTCTAAAAGTCCATTTTCTTGTTAAGCCTAATGCATACCTCCTAGGAAAGTTTGCAGCCCAGCGGGGTGGAGAATAACAAGTTGACACGGATATTGTGTACAACTGTCAGCCCTGTTGCATTGCTGATGTTGAAAAAAAGGCATGTGTAGTACAGTACAACCTATCATGGCTACTCAGCCCACATTCAGCGATGCCGGAGAGGCCCAAACAAGGCTTCTATACAACTTTTTGAAGTCACCGAGCTCAATTAATAACTTAAGAAAAAAGTTAGATTACAGTGGAACCTAATTAAAAGCTGTCTCGAGCAAAGAAATAATTCAATGGGTCCCACTTGTGCGTGTGTGCGTGTGTGTGTCTGTGTGTGTGAGAGAGAGAGACCCATCGATCGATGCTCGTAAATACATCTTTCAGCCATATGCATTGCTGATGCTCAGTAAAAACTTATATAATTGACACAATCATATAGAACATCATAGCACACTAAACTTGCATACAAAAATTTCACACAGGCGGCACAATCAGGATGGAAGTAGTGGATCGCTACGGGTAGGGCTATGTTGAAACCGATGAACTCGTACATAACGGTTCATCCCTTGAATGATGTGCAAAGATAACAGACAGACAACACAATAAGTTTTGCTAGCACATTAAGTTGACGTACATACCTTTCTAAAAAAGTTCAGGTACAAAATTAGAACATTTCACAATCAAATGTACTGGCACATCAGTGCTTCACACCCATAGCTCGGGTTTAACTAGTATCTGACAATATTCAGTTGTTACCTCCAATTAGAGCACATCCAGGCAGCCAGCCCTGCCTCTTCTCCCAAAGAAGTAGTGGCCTCCGCCGCGCGATGGAGTAGGCCATGTGCCATCCATCATTCCGAGCAACACGGGGAAAGTCTGACGTTGACTCCTGTAATGGACGTCATCGACGGACCCTGGCACCAGCGGCGGCGGCAGGACATCTATTGATGGATGGACCACTTCTTCGACATGCACGAACACTCGATACAGGTGCATCCCTAAAGTGGTCTGCAGCGGCCTTGGTGGCGATGAATAGTACAACCCCGGTTCCTGCACCGGTATCTCAACACCAATCACCTTCGGTATGGTGGACGGCTTCTTCATCCATGCCATAACTGTCAGAGCTCAGCTGTCTAGAGGAACAAACATACTTACGAGCTCACCTCCAAGGTCGTTGATAAGCTCATTCATGGACTCGTTGTTCCAAGCACGTCGAGGCATGCCGTAAGCTTTGTTAAAAACACAAGCTCAGAGGGCACCTAGCCCCATCCTGGGTACCACCGATCAAATCTCACCAGCGCGCCATCGTAGAACAAACACCGGGAAGATTCGAACACATGACTGCAGTCGAAAGTTGTCCGGATCCTGACGAAGAAATCAGCCGGTGGCGGACAGACTTTGACGAGAAAGTCACTTATTTGGATGCCGTGTGCAATGCCAAGAGCTTTGACAAGGTCGTACGGCGAGACGGGAGACCGGTCGCCGTTGATGGTTACCATCAGCACTTTGCCAGCAAACTGGCCGTCAAGCGCCACCATGCCACTGTTGAGCGACAGCACGCGCCGACCGAAGGCAGGACGGACCTCAGGATCTCCGACTCGGAGATCCGCGTTGACCAGCGACATGATAGTGAGGTTGAGTACAGGGAGTACAGGAGGGGGATTTGGGGGGGGGGGAACTGGAGCAGGAATTAGGATTCCAGATGTGGAGGAGGGGCAGGAGATTGGGGATGAAAAGGTAGCTTGAATTTCGAACATGCGCCAATATGCTCTCGGCGCGCAAGCGCACTAAAACACCGATGGCGCCCACACGTCGGCGTAAGAGTCCTTATTCTTTCTTTTTTGGAGAGCCCGGCCTTTTTTGAGGATCTTTTGAGAGCCCGGCCTGAGAGTCATAATTGACCTGTTTGGCATTGCGTTACTACTTGTCCCATATGCAACGACACCTCACTGGCCCAAGCTAGCGTACATCATCAAAAAGATACTGAGCTCAAATTATATAAGTTGAAAAAAGGAGATACACTCTGAACACTGGAGAATGGTGATGCCCTCATTTAGCCCACCAGTAGTTCGAGACAATAAACAATTCTAAACAATGATATATACAACATTCAAACACTGACTAGTGACTACTACTGACATAAACAACAAGACATGATAGTTCATAAGAAGTCTTGCTACACCACCAAAACACACCCATCTGCAGCGCTCAGACTCTCGTGATCCAGACGAGAATGACATTCTAAATAGAGGCAACTATTACATAGTAAGAGTGACATAGACGAGGATGACCAAATGACAAGGAATATGCATAACAAAAGAAAGAACTAACCATCCAGAACAAGCAGCAAAGACAACAATGTCATTCGAAGAGATGATCCAACACCATCATAATTTGCAGCCCCACTTCAGCAACCAATGATCCTGAGACACCAGTACTCCACCCTTTCGATGCAACAACCAAATTACCTATCAACCTGTCGTAATTGAGACATCCAAGGATCAAAGTTAATCTGGATGCCTTTGTCATTCTCACCTTCTTTTGGCTGTAGGTTGTATCATTGACAATCGGGGGAGTTTTCTCCCAAACTCCTAGGGCTCGCCATGTAGACATAGTTTTCCATAGCAAACAGAGCCTCTCTGCCATCAAGGTCCTTGCCAACGGTGATATCCTGGTTAATTTGATAATTGAGTCTGAGAAACAGAGTGTGTGAACCAAGGCTGTTTACCTGCCTCCAACTAAAAAATCTTGAAGGCCCCAACAAGCTGGTATCCTGCTCATAGACGTAACAGCCACTGTCCGGATACTCACGTATTTAACGGTGCTTGTATACAGTTGGTTTTTTGCAATATAACTTTTCTGGCTCATGTGTCCGAATGATCATCAGTCTTTTGCCATCGTCTGATCGAGTGAGGAACCAGTTGTGCTTCCCTGTTTTTGGCAAAGGTGGTGTGATTACAAAGGGCAGTACCTATAGGGACACTACATCTTATCAAAAAGGACAGGCATTTTTAATGTAAGATCAGCATTGTTCAGAGTATGAGTAGGATAATGCAATAAACAACATTGATATGTCCCTGTTGGAATTGGGAGGAAAATACAGGGAAATGTATACTGGGTTCGAAAATATAGAAGTGCCATGCATGGTTATACTCATGTTATCTCGCAATCAATTCTTCATAGGAAACTACCATGTCATGCATGTTATGGAATCATGTTCTGTCCTCACAAACAAATTCTTCAAGGTAACTAACAGACCATGCATTGTTATATACTCGTGTTCTATGGGCAAACTTTTTGTGAGGATCTTATTCTAGCCATTGATTGCTGAAGGGCAAATATAGGTATGTACACATGGTACACATTACAGGATTTCACTAGTTTCAAATATAAAGTTCTCCATATGCACATTTACTTCCCTAATGTATGGTTAGATGAAACCAACAGTGTGGTGCATGTTTCTACATCATGAAAATGAGGAAACCAACATGGCCATTGATACACACTCATATTTAGTAGTAGTATATAGATTAATGTAAAATAAGGAGAATATACATATATTCCTAACTGTTTGATTATTCAGGGGTACAAATTGGCTGTAATGACATGATCACAATCACATGAATTAACTCATTCCAAACATAGCTGACTTCCGGCGTCTCTAATACATTGCCATAGTTCTACTCAAATTCTGCTCAAACAGGGATATGCCAATCATCACAAAAAGTTCAAACAGTGTCATGGCGTCATCATTAACATGTGACGGAAACAACTACACGCGCCGTCCCAGCAATACGTAGTGCCATCTGCTTTGTCGATCGCGTCGATGATGCCATTGTGTTCAATAGCATCACATAAGTGTGTATCAGCTTTGACGATGATCCACTGCGAGCTGAGTTGTCTCCAGCTAAAGATAGGTGAGTCTGCGGTCGAACAAGGAAATTAGCTTGAAGTCTGCGTAATTCGCATGTCATGTGGGCACTTGGCAGATTACAATCTTCTGCAAAACAAGGTCCATGCAACTGATGTGGTAATCTAGATGGCTAGGACCGCGATGGTAAAACTCTATATAATCCAACGAAGGAAGGATATCTCATGGGAGGTCTGGAAGGTCATGAGCACCAACTTTTTACCGTCTTCTATGAAGGCAGCCATCCAGGGGGAGTTCATGACGACCCAGTACATACCTGCCAAGAAGTTTTGAGTGATGGTGATCTAATTGAAGTCGAGGGAAATGATGTACGGCGACCCACTACATACCTGCAAAGAAGTTTCGGCTAATGGAGATCAGATTGAAGTCGAGGGGCATCATGTACGCCTCCGTATCATGGTGAGCCAATCTAGCAAGACCAGATAGCAGCAAGCAGGGTGTCTTGAAAAGCTTTGGCCTCGCTTCGATGATGGTCGTGTGCATGCCCCTCGAGCATGGAGCCAGCCGCAAGGCGCTCAACATATCCATACACGAACAATAGAGGTCAAGGACGTCACTGGGGAGATTGCTCCAATCGCGGCTCATATGGATCCTGCGCGGTTCGCGTTCGGCCATGGTGGGGTTTTTGGGGGCTTGATTTACGGGGGAGAAGTGTTGTCGGTGCTGGAGCGGCTAGCGAGGGAATAGTGGTACTGGGGGAGGCGAGAGAGGCGAGGGTATGCAGGGGCATAGTCAGATAATGAAGAGTGACCTCAGGATTTCCAGCGAGACGGAGATGGAGATGGAGTGGTGCTAGGGGAGAGGGAGGCGAGGCGAGGCATGCTATACAGCGGCAGTGATAGTGACCGCACAGTGCACAAGGTGAGGCTGAGTTTGGTAACCCGGACATGCCACCTGGACTGGTGTCACCTCGGGCGCAGGGTCTTTTCACTTCACTGTGAGGACCGTATGAATAATAGTATTTTGACCATCAAGTGTACCACAATTGTACTACTACTACTACTAGTTGGAGAAGTAGGAACATGAGTACACTCCTGTGCTAGCATGCCTCTGGGTTCACTTCATCCTCCAGCTATCATCCATATTGCGAGCAGAACCAAATTCTCGTGCATGCGGAAGCGCGAAGAAGGACTTTTCTTTTTTGAGGATAACCGCATATTCCTTAACCGTAGTAGGAACATGAGTTGTACTCCCTCCGGTCCTCTTTTGTCCACGCGTAATTTTTTTCCAGTATTTCTCTAATTAGTCTGCGTATATACCCTTTTGCATGAGCCCATTTCCCTCCATGCCCTGCATTCACAACATTAATTAGCATACGCATGAGCAGCTACAGCCAGACTCCAGCCAATAAACTGCGGCATATGAGTGCGCCATTCTGTGCGCGTGGGAGAGAGAAAAGGCAATCGAAGAGCCCGTCCAATCCATTGCATGCAGCAGTCAAACCACCGCAGCTCTCCTTATGCATGTGCATAACTTCTCCCATTTACTTCTCCATCGGGAACCGATTTTCCTTGGCTTTTTCACTACTCCTTGATCTTCATTTGCATCCAAACCAAACTGCATTCACATTGTTTTAACCTCTTCACATCCTCCTGGAGTAATTCCGAAGCCCCTATAAATAATCATCTTCTTTAGTTAGACTAGCCATCTAATCCTAATTCTCCAAACTATAGCCCTCCGGTCCAGCGGTTCCAAATGGCGAAAGAGATCGAGATGCAGGTTTTTAGCATCCAACATGTCCTCGTCGAAGGCTCATTGAGCATAGTTGCCATAGTCACCGACCACCCAAGGGTTGTTCGGAAGTGGATCAACAATGTATCCAACTCCCTCCAAAAGGTGGCGATGAATGTCATCAATCTTGACACAGAGTACACGGAGCGTGCCACTGGGAAGATCCAACGCGCCGCTATCCTTCAGCTGTGCCTCAAAGATGATGTTTTGGTGTACCACATCATACAAGCGCCCTCCATACCAGGTGAGCTTCATGATTTCTTGTCTCGGGAGGACATATACTTATGTGGGGCAGCCATCGCAGGGGACAAACAGAAGTTGGAGCCGTACAACCTTGATTTGAAAAGCATCGCTGACCTACAAACCAGAATAAAAATTCCTGTAGAAGATTGTGATAAACCAACACCATCCCTATTCAACGTAGCAAATTTTGTGCTCGGAAAAAATCTTTAGAAGGGTGACGAGACGCTGGCATTAAGGTCGTCAGGATGGGAGAATCATCCCTTGACGTACGAGCGGATAAAATATGCTGCCCTCGATGCCCGTGTGAGTTTCAAGATAGCTGCAAGGTCTAGAGAGCTTGTTGCGAAGTCGTCTCCCACAGAAAATGGGAACAAGAAGAAGAAGAAGAACAAGAATCTTGTAAAAAAATATTCCCTCTCTATGTATATTGATATAGATAGACTATTTCGATGGTGTGCATGTCTTTGGAACAAGTAGTAGCATGGGTCCACTTGACTATAAGGAACTATTTATCTGCCTAGCTTTCTCTACTACTCCTTCTAGTGATCGGTATGCAATGCATGTGTCCGTAGACATGACAGCTTGTCCATGTAAGTTCAACTACGGCAACCATCACGTTTCATCCACTACCACTCGCGATTCCCATGATGCCGCTCCAACCCACGGCACCACGTCCCCCGACGTGCGCCTCACCCCTCTCGGCCGCACCGCCCCTCTGCCTTTGTGTGCATGACATGTGGGCCACCTTAAATGCGGCGAGCATCAAGTTTCTACCACAGCCACACGCGATTCCCACGATGCCGCATGAACCCATGGCACCACACGTCCCCCAACCTACGGCTCACCCCTCCCGGCCCCACTGCCCCTCTAAATTTGAATTTGAAACTTATAAAACGAAAAGATTCAAAACAAATAAACTGGGAGAGAGGGAGTATATCATAGGATGTGTCCCATACGAAGCAAGTCCCTTGGTTTGTCACCACGGAACATCAAGATGCATTTGTATGAGTAGTTTATCTTGTGAGAGAAAAGGATGAACGAGGGAAGGCCTCTAGAGATAGAGATAGACACTACTACTACCAATGTGCTGGCCCATGCGTTGCAATGGATCCAAAGTAGTAGAATAATACTTATTCACGTGCGTGAAATATAAACACTCTAGTTTTGATATACATGTGTCAGTAGACATGACAGCTTGTCCATGGATGTTGAACCACGGCGACCATCACGTTTCTTGTTTCTACCACTGCCACACCCACACGCGATTCCCACGATGCCGCTCCAACCCTACCTGTAAGCACGACGCCCCCCGACATGGACATGGATCCTCTGACGTGGCTATCACTGCCCCCTGCCTTTCCTTTGCTGACTGGTGCGACCCACACTTTAGGGTCCCACATGTCAGTGATAGAATGGTAGGATTATTCATGTCAGGGGATCCTCATCCCCTCGACATGCGCCTCATCCCTCTCAGCCCCACCGCACCTCTGCCGTTGTGTGCATGACATGCAGGCCAGCTGAACTGCGGCGCCCATCAACTTTCTAACACAGCCACACCTGATTGGATGCGGTTTTCCTGCTCCGCTGTTGTGCTCCGATCTATACTCCCGCACCATCGAATTTTCATCCAGCAGCTGTGACACATTTCGTCCCGGGCATCAATCCTGAGATGGAGTACTTCTGTACTACAAGTAGTACCCACCGGTGTGGCCATCTCCGCCTCGTAACGCCCCGATGCCCAGCTGTGGCACCCTCGCCACGGCCACGCCACCACCTGCCGGTTCATCTCGAACGAGTGAGTCGCGAACCACACCACCACCATGAGAATGACATGTGGGCCAGCCGCATTTAAGGTCTGCATGTCATTGACTCATAGGCCGGGCACTAAGCCACTGAAGTTCGGTCCCGTGGGCCCCGAGAGGGAAATGTAACTCCTGCGGTAGGCCTTGTGGTGCTCCCGCAGTACGAGCTCGTGCCAAACCCGGAATTCGTTTCTTACTACTACCAACTACTAGTAAGGTACACGTGCATTGCACGCATGAGATTCTGGTGGTTTGTGCATTATGCTTCTACATGTGGAGTCTTCAAGATTCTCCATGTGGCAAAATCTGGTGGAATGTAGATGATATCCAACGGCCAGTAGTGCTCAGATTTGCCATCTTTGTACCGTCGGATTGGCTTCATCCAATGACCAACTTTCAAAGTTATGGTTTTGTTTGCAGCCTAAGGTTGCCACGCCTAAGCTTAGGCGTGCCACAAGTGTGTTTGGTTGCGTTCTCGTCTCAGCATAGTTGTTCCCTCTTCATGCATGCTCAACTCAACACCCCTCTTCATGTATGCTCTCTTCATGCATACTTCTAGTGTATTTGTGCTAATCTAGTGTGGACTCATGCACCGTCCATACACTCTACTGAACACCCAAAAGTGGGTCAAGAAGGGAACTCTTGGCATCATGCACCCTTCATACACCCTACAAAACACACCAGGCATGTGTTTGGTTCATTGCTACACTTGTGGCTTGCCACACTTTTCTAGCTACATGGTCCACATGTCATAGACTCAACTTCTCTCCAAATCTTGGCACACTTGTGGTGGCCATTTTGTTAGCCACATTTTTTGTGGCAGACACACTTTGCCTAAGCTCAGTTGTGTCAAAGTTAGTCATGAATGAAGTTCAACCATGGAGTCTTCTATATTCTACATGTGGCAAAATCTGGTGGATTATAGATGATATCCAACGGCCAGTAGTGCTCGGATTTGCCATCTTTGTACTGTCGGATTGGCTTCATCCAACGACCAACTTTCAAAGTTATCCACACACAATATAGGGGATATAGATATAGATGTGTCGGCCCGTTGCAATGGATCCAAAGTATATCTATTTAGTGGAGTGCACTCTAAACACATTATCTATTTATTTTTCTCTAACCTTTCGTAGCCATGCAACCAAGCCACATAAGCTTCATGGGTGCCCCCATATCATATTATTCATACTACGTTGATTGAAAAAACGATAAATCACCCAAAACAAGATCTTCCCGTTTTTTGTTCCTACGATGCTGTGCCTTGCACGTACCTACTAGTTGTATAGTGGTAGTACTAGTTGTATAGTACTAAAAACTTGGTACTAGTAGGAGTAGAGTAGTACTGAATGCTCCTACTCTATCAACGATCCCATCTGACACCAAATTTTTGGCTTCCGTGCTACAGCTAGATCTTGCCCTCGTTTCTGTTTTCCAACTCAACGGCGGGCGAGGTGCGGTTTTCCAATAGTCGGTTTTCTCAATGGCGGTCCCACATGAAAGTGAAAATGCTAGGCAACACGCCTTCCCTAAGCTATGTGTCGTGCCGGACGGGCCATGGAGTACTCCCGATTCCCGGGCGTGTGTGGGGGGAGTGCGACGCAAACGCGGCAGGCCTTTTCCTTTTACTAGCAATGTGCCCGTGCGTTGCGATGAATCCAAAGTAGTAGAATAGTAGTACTTGTTCAATAACTTGAAAGAAATCACTCTTGTTTTGATATACTCCTAATATATTACTCCCTTCGTTCCTAAATATTTGTCTTTTTAGAGATTTCAAATGGACTATCACATACGGATTATATAGACATATTTTGAAGTGTAGATTCACTCATTTTGCTCCGTATGTAGTCACTTATTGAAATCTCTAGAAAGACAAATATTTAGGAACGGAGGGAGTACTTTTCACTCAAAATATATTTCTCAGGCTGTTTTGATGAGGTGAGGGAGGGATGTGGTTGCTTTCAAGATAATAAGGGGTTTTCTGCAAATTGGAGCAGAGAAGTGGGCTATTGTTGCAAAAAATGCCACAACTTACCTCACAACCATTAGATGCAGATCTAATGGTCAGAAACGATGGATGGTAGACACACCACCATCACCAACTGAGTCTTTTATAGGAGTATATATTTCTCAGGCTGTTTTGATGAGGTGAGGGAGGGATGTGGTTGCTTTCAAGATAATAAGGGGTTTCTGCAAATTGGAGCAGAGAAGTGGGATATAGTTGCAAAAATGCCACAACTTACCTCACATGCGTTAGATGCAGATCTAATGGTCAGAAACGACGTATGGAAGACACAACACCACCACCAACTGAGACTTTTATAGGAGTAGGAGTAGAGAAACATGTATAAATTGTAACATTTTGGTTCTGCTCCTTGGCACGATCGATAGATAGAAATAACGATTGGAAACACTAGGGCGGGGCTATTTCCGCTAGATAAGCAGGGTACGTAGTAGCTAGGTTGGCGCATCGTCTGTTTGGTCACACGCGGTCCGACATGTTCTAGTGTTTCTAGCAAGATGCCCGCGCGTTGCACGAAGTTGATGGAAAAGGTAAGCACAACTTATAAATTGACGGATGGAGTACTAGTTACAGTGATGCATATAATTAAGCAAAGGGATCGCACATGTCGGTATTGACTGGAACGAGAATGCAACAACAAAATAAGAATTAAGGCCACGTGATGATGCGATCGCAGTGGTGGTTACAGAAGGCAAGAAGAAAGATGCATCCATCAACGTACAACCTCCTCCTCCTCCTCAACTTAGTGTGCTGGGCCACCAACCGGCGGCTAAGGAGCGGTGGCTTTTGTGGCGAGGTCGAGGTGCTTCTCAGCAAAGGCATCCAAGGCTTCCAGCCGGTTGAGGAAGGCCAACATCGTAGCATCCTCACTGGCCTTGTAGATACCTATGTACATGATTTGCTCGTACACGTGGATGTGTAGGACGACGAATTCTTGTAGGGCGAGGCGCCTCGCGGCGAGCGCGACCTCCAGGTGGACATTCTTCATGGCGTCGGCGGGCAGTCGCAGGGCCACTGGTGCTTGAAAGAGGTTCCGGCCATGGAGGCCGATTAGGGTGGCAGGCAATGAGGAGCCCGGGCACGCGGGCTGTAGGAGTACGGCGATGTCGTCCGTGAGCTTCTTGAGGACGGTGAACTTGTTGGTGGTGGCAACGATCATCTGGTCCAACTGAGAGTTGTAGTTGGCGTCGACGGCGGCCATCCACCAGCCGGTCTCCAACACCGTCTGGAGACGATCCTCGGCGCCATGCTGCAGGCCGACGTCGTGGACCATCTGGCACAACCACTGGCCACTCGCGTGCATCGCCTCCATGGGTCTGGAGTGAGCTCTTTTGCGCTTAGTGTAGGTGCTTAGGCAAATTCTTAGGTGCGTACGATGTGGTAGATGCATTGGAATGGAGGGGCGCCTTTATATGAGGGCAAACTGCGTTGCATTCACATCGTGCAGCCTCTTTTCCTAGTCCTCCTTCCATTACTTCCCTCATGCATTAATTGAAGGAGGATGCATTGGACGTTCAACATTTCAGGAACCGCTACTCCCTCCCTCGTCTGCATTAAAGCCGTATCGGGAACTGCGCCGCCCGCTGTCAAATCGAATAGTAGTGCACCGCCCGCTGCACGCCCGGCTGAACACGCCTCCTCACCTCCGTCAAACCCCTCCGTTAAACCCGCATGCAAACCGAGAAACCTACTCCGGCCACACGTCTGTTCATGAGCGGGCCGGAATTAAAGGCAACACCAGCCGAGCTCCTCCCGTCCGCCCTCAGTAACGAGGCCAGACGCCGGCCAAGCTCCTACCGTCCGCTCTCTATTTACACGAGACCAGACAGACAACGGGCAAGAATCGCACCCCTGCGCCGCTCCCCCATCTCCTCCTTCACCATTTTCTCCACTCTTCTGATGGCTTCCGAGGAGCCGTTCACCGGCATATTACCCGGCTGGGTGGCCCGCCGAGCCCTCCGGATACGGGCGAGGCCGCTCGGTGCTTCACCAACCTCGCTTGGCCCGACGGAGCCAGTTGCCGCCCCAAGCAGGCACATGGTTCAACTCACCGCTCAACATCAGCTCGATGAGGAGTGGCGAGTTGCTCCACGACGGCACGGCGGCGAGCACACCGGTACGGGCGTCGTCGCTGTCGTGTCGTACTGCGCCACCAGTGTCTGCGGTGCCGCACCTCCTGTGTCTGTGGGCGCGCCTCCCGTGCCTGCGGCAGCGCCATGCAGGCAGAGACAGAAGTCGGGTGCGTGGAGAGCGACGAGTCGGTGCCTAGCTTCTCCGTGTCCGCTACCATCATCGAGGAGAAGTAGAACACGGGAGGCCGCCGCCACTTGGGTTCCATGAAGGCTGCCGCCGAGGCGACGACTGCGCATTCAGGTGGTTTCTTTGCTTCTTCGTCTCTTTCGAGGACCTTCGTCGACCCCGCAAAGTGTCTGCCGGACATGAGGAAGACAAAGGGATCCGCGGGCGGCCATTTAGATTATGTACTCCCTCTCCAGCTGGCGGGAAATTTTTGTTCTAGGAATGGATAAATTGTATGTACCTATAACTAAAATAAGTCTAGATACATCCATTTCTAGGACAAGTATTTCCGGACAGAGGGAGTATTAATTATACCAAGAGAGCCGGATTGGCACCGCTTAGTTCATGTAAATGTAATGAAATCCATCATGTTTATATGAAGATCTGGCTTTTTTATATGAAATCCTTCATGCTTATATGAAATCAGTCCATGTTTGCACGAATTTCATCTGGTTGGTTAGAGTTGTGAAAATGTATGCCACTGGCATTTGATGTCGTCCTCTGCAGAAGGAAGCGGAGGAAATTTGTCGGCTGCCATTGGAGATGCTCTTATGCTGGAAATAATAGAGTGACATCCAATCCATTTGAGTTAATTGCATGTATGATTGTCCCTCTATAAAAAGTTAATTGCATGTACAGTGTACACGTGACTTGCAGGGTGGCTACAGCTTCGTACAGAAAGTTAAAAAGAAACAAGTCCATCCTTAATCTTGTATTCTAAGTACTCTGTGGTTTCCACTGTCAGTACAGTAGCGAAAGAAGTATATATTAAATAAGTAATATATAATATAAAAACCTAAAGTTAAAGACAGAATTCGAACTCATGTCATCGCGTTGTGAGCATCCGACGCTAACCAGTCCAGCACATTTTTGTTGTAGACCATGCTGGAGATATATCTCCATGTCTACTCTTATACTCCATCCATTCCTAAATATTTGTCTTTTTCAGATTTCAAATGGACTACCACATATGGATGTGTATGTAGACATATTTTAGAGTGTAGATTCACTCATTTTTCTCCATATGTAGTCACTTGTTGAAATCTCTAAAAAGACAAATATTTAGGAACGGAGGGAGTAGAAAACACGGGCATCCTGCAATATAGGCCGTCGAATTTATATCTAACGGATAGGAAGAGAACTATGGAAATTTTGCAAATATATACCCACACCCATTTCCACATTTGCAAATACGGCCTTCCCTCATTCATCCTTTTCTCTAACAAGATAAACTACTCATACAAATGCATCTTGATGTTCCAGGCAACGCACGGGCATCTAGCTAGTTTCTTGTAAAATAGTTACTGCGATAATTGGGTTGAAGTGACATATTTTATATCTGCCCCGAATGATTTCAGATTCACTAGTAGTAACAAAGAAAAGGTTGCCTTGTTAATTAACAGAAAACAGGGTGAAAACTATCACATGAGGCCGGTAAAAACGAGGCACACTGGGTTCAGCGTCATCGTCACTACAATTGTGCGCGCGCGAGAAGTCTACATATCGAGGGGGCTACTGAGCGAGGCACAGAGACACAATGTTCGTGAGAGAAACCAATTGACAGATTACGATTAGATCGAGTTGTCACCCTTCTACTGTCATTGTTGGGGTGGGGGAGGGGGAGGGAGAGAAAGACGTATCGAGAGTGTGCGCGGTAGGCACACAGGCACAACTAGCGAGTGTGTGTGTGTATGTGTGTGTGTGTTTGAAAGAGGAGTAGATAGATTACAATCAAGATCGAGGTGCTGCCCTACTCCTTCGGTGTCGGTTAGTGTGTGTGCGTGTGTGTGTTTGAGAGAGAAGCCAGTCGATATATTAGTATCAAGATCGAGGTGTCACCCTACTCCTTCGGTGTTGGGAAGTGTGTGTGTGTGTGTGTGGTTGTGTGGGTGTGGGTGTGTGTGTCGGGGGGGGGGGGCAGTGACACTTACATATCCCTACTCTTCCGTAATCTTCATGATAGAGAGTCTCTTGTTTTGCCACTTTCATATACTAGTGGGAATTTTCATTATAGAACTTGGCTTTTATATTCCAACAATGGGCCTCCTCAAGTGCCCTAGGTCTTCGTGAGCAAGCAAGTTAGATGCACACCCACATAGTTTCTTTTGTTGAGCTTTCATACATTTATACCTCTAGTGCATCCATTGCATGGAAATCCCTACTCCTTGCATTAAGATCAATCGGTGGGCATCTCCATAGCCCATTGATTAGCTCATTGATGTGATACTTTCTCCTTTTTTGTCTTCTCCACATAACCCCCCTCATTATATTCTATTCCACCCATAGTGCTATGTCCATGGCTCGCGCTCATATATTGCGTGAAAGTTTATAGGTTTGAGATTACTAAAGTATGAAACAATTGATTGGCTTGTCATCGGGGTTGTGCATGATGAGAGCATTCTTGTGTGACGAAAATGGAGCATGACTAAACTATATGATTTGTAGGGATGAACTTTCTTTGACCATGTTATTTTGAGAAGACATAATTGCTTTGTTAGTATGCTTGAAGTATTATTATTTTTATGTCAATATAAACTTTTGTCTTGAATCTTTCAGACCTGAATATTCATACCACAATTAAGAAGAATTACATTAAAATTATGCCAAGTAGCACTCCGCATCAAAAAATCTGTTTTTATCATTTACCTACTCGAGGATGAGCAGGAATTAAGCTTGGGGATGCTTGATACGTCTTCAACATATCTATAATTTTTGATTGCTCCATGCTATATTATCTACTGTTTTGGACATTATTGGGCTTTATTATCCACTTTTATATTATTTTTGGGACTAACCTATTAACCGGAGGCCCAGCCCAGAATTGCTGTTTTTTGCCTATTTTAGGGTTTCAAAGAAAAGGAATATCAAACGGAGTCCAAATGGAATGAAACCTTCAGGAACGTGATTTTCTCAACGAACAAGACCAAGAAGACTTGGACCCTATGTCAAGACACAAAAGAGGAGGCCACGAGGTAGGGGGCGCACCTTCCCCCCCCCCCCCCCCCCGGCACGCCCTCCACCCTCGTGGGCCCCCTGAAGCCCTTACGAGAGTGAGATCTGATATATACCTACGTACCCCCAAACGATCAGATACAGAGCCAAAACCCTAATTCCATCGCCGCAACTTTCTGTATCCACGAGATCCCATCTTGGGGCCTGTTCCGGAGCTCCGTCGGAGGGGGCATCGATCACGGAGGGCTTCTACATCAACATCATAGCCCCTCCGATGAAGTGTGAGTAGTTCACCTCAGACCTATGGGTCCATACTTAGTAGCTAGATGGCTTATTCTCTCTTTTTGGATCTCAATACAATGTTCTCCCCCTCTCTTGTGGAGAACTATTCGATGTAATCTTCTTTTTGCGGTGTGTTTGTTGAGACCGATGAATTGTGGGTTTATGATCAAGTCTATCTATGAACAATATTTGAATCTTCTCTGAATTATTTTATGTATGATTGGTTATCTTTGCATGTCTCTTTGAATTATCAGTTTGGTTTGGCCTACTAGATTGATCTTTCTTGCAGTGGGAGAAGTGCTTAGCTTTGGGTTCAATCTTGCGGTGTCCTTTCCCAGTGACAGAAGGGGCAGCAAGGCACATATTGTATTGTTGCCATAAAGGA